>NC_087349.1:105967360-106270390 GCF_030014295.1 Loxodonta africana
AAAGGTTGGAGGTTATAGTCCACCCAGAGGCACCTTGAAAGAAAGGCCTGGCGATCTACTTCCAAAAGATCGCAGCCATTGAAAGCCCTGTGAAGCACAGTTCCACACGGACACACATGGGGTTGGCATCAGACGACTCAAAAGCAATTGGCTTGGTTTTAACTGAGGGGAAGAAGGGGTTGTAGCCCTTCTTGAAAATTAAGAGGTTCATCAGCCACACGAAGGGGAAGCAAAGTGCAGGCCAGGGTCTACTCTGATACAAAAAGGGTGACTTAGGCCCCAAAGGCCAACGGTTTACAAACTGGTTTTGAAAGTAATGAACCCCCTTCCAGAGCTGAAGCTCAGTATGTTCAATAGACGCCGGCAGAGCTGCCCAGCAGAGTTAGCACAGGTGTGGAGGCGCCCCCTGCCTGCCGCCCCTTGAGCCCCTTGAACAGAGAAGCAGGTTTGCAGGGAGCATTACCAGGGAGATGAGCAGAGCCAGCCAAAGGGTTCCAGCTACACGGGACCCGACACACGGAGGGGTAAGCAGTCGGGCAGTGCACGGGACCCGACACACGGAGGGGTAAGCAGTCGGGCAGTGCGATTGCAGTGCAGGTGCCGGGAAGGGCAGAGGGCGCCTGTTCAGATAAGCTCTCGCAAAGGTGTAAGTAAGCAGTAGTTCTCAGCCGTGCCTGCACAGCAGCACCACCTGAGAGCTCCTGGAAAAACCAACAGATAGCCAAGCCTCATCAAAAGTCAACTAAATCAGCATCTCCAGGGTAGGACCCAAGCCTTGGAATTTTTTAGCCTCCTCGGGGGACCCTAATATGCAGCCAAACTTGGGAACCACTGTCCAGTGGGAAAAGTCAGCATGATAGCCTGAGTTTTGAAGACTGGTCAGGTCGCTCTTTAGGATCTCCTGGGAAGTCAGAGAACAGAAACCGTTTATTCCTCGATCCATGCCACCCCCAAAGTCCCACCACCATTATCTGGAGGGATTTGGAGGCTGTGGCAATGAACAGAACAGATCACCTCTTCCCAGAGATCACTGGACAAGGGGCAGACCACCCTAGGAGGCCAGGTCAGCTGGTGGGAGCCTCAACTAGAAATGTGCCACACCTCGAGATAAAATCCTGAGTTTAATGAGGAGATGAGCTCACACAAGACAATCATTCCAAAACTCAGCTGAGAAAGTACCTGGACCCAACTACAGATACAAAAATTGAGTTTTTAAGAGGTATTTTTCTCATATTGTAATATTTCTGAAATTGAGCTATGTATATTTATATAAGTGAATATACTTATTAAAGTGATATTTTTTCTCTGTATCACTACCTTAAATGGTTAAAACCAGGATATTTGTTGTTGTTAGGTATCATCGACTCGATTTTCGGCTCAGAGTGACCCAATGTGACAGAGTAGAACAGCCCACAGGGTTTTCTTGGCTGTCAGAAATGCAGCTAAGGAGAAGATTGCTAGATCTTTTCACCTGCAGAGCCACTGGGTGGGTTTGAACCACCAACCTTTTGGTTGGTAGCCAAGCACTTAACCATTGTGCTACCAGAGCTCCTTAAAATCAGGGTGCCTCTTATTAATACACTAGAAGGGAACATTACCGGTGGCTGGAGTAGAAGCAGGACCAGAAGCTCGTCCATGCACCCAGCCTGCCCCAGAAGAGGTTCAACTGTCCCCAGTTCTTCTCCAATGCCAAGCTGTGCTAGGACAGACCCTCTCCAGGAAATCTAACCCCTTCGTTTCTTTTCCTCTGCGTGACATATAGGGCATGGCTTGCCCCACATCTGACTGCAATGGGTCAGGTAGAGGGTGAAAAAAAAAAACCAAATCACACTTAAAAAATACAGAAGAAAAATTAAAGCGGTAAGAATTAAAATGAAACAGCAAAAAGGAGCAAATAAACCAAAAATGCCAAGAATAGGAATAAAAATTTTGAATTTCAGGGGAAAACAAGTATGAATGGCAAAAATAACCAATGCACCTGATGCACAGCTACCACCCGTCTCTCAGTTGAGGCTTGCGTGTTGCTATGATGCTGGACAGGCTTCAGCACAGCATCCAGGCTAAGAAAGACTAGGAAGAAAGGCCTGGTGATCTATTTCTGAAAATCAGCTAATGAAAACCCTATGGATCATAACGATCCAATCCGCCGGACTGGGCAGCATTTCATTGCATTATGCATGGGGTTCCCATTTGTTGGGGGCTGACTTAACAGCGGCTGCCAACAACAAACTTTTTAAAAGAATGAAATGCACTATATTTAAGATAAGGAAGATAAAAAGGCTAATAGCAAAAAGCAAAAAGATGAAAGCATCCAAGTAAATATGATAAAAGGTAAAGGAAAAAGACTGAGAAGTTAAGCATTTTTTAAATTAAGTATAGAAATATCAGTCCCAGCTCCTTAACCTAGTGCTGGTTCTGGAATCTAAGAATAACTTGATTGCTTCTAGAGGAAAACTTTCAGGTGACCTTTTATTCTTAACTCAGATTAATTATGAGACGAGCTCCCTGGCGCAAGTGATTTTTAACCAAATTCTCACTTAGTTAAACTGAGTTAAGAAAGTAGTTAAAGGCTGTTCAACGCTCTTTCTATCAAAAGTATCTGTTCACGACCCCAGGGAGACCACGACTACCTGGAGAGCGGAACCAGGTGCCAACAAAAAGGATTAACATTTTTTTTTTTTTTAAGATTAGTAAAATGTAAGATAAAGACAACATTTAGCTTAAGAGAGCAGCAGGCTACCACTTCCTGATATGACTTCACAAATTCCATTTAAAACACCTATAAAGACACACACAAGAAAGGACAGCAAGTAGAGCCTGCTCAGAACAACAACAAAAGTCTTGGAGACCTTTCACTACAGTGAGAATAAAGAAAGACAGAGAAACACAACCATGGCCAACTGAACCTTTGCACAGCTGGCCAGGAAGTATGTGGGAAGAGGACGAAGCCCTTTGTCTCTCTCCACTCTCAGTTCAGTTTCTGGGTTCATAGCAATTAGCCAGCCCCCTTGGGGTGATGACTGCTTCTGGACACAGCCGCTCTCCCTTTCCCCGCCAGCAGTGCTTTTTCTACATCCATTCAGAGACTAGGATCCCAAGACCCAACCTTGCATCATGCAGAAGCAGGACTGGCAATGACAATTTACTCCAAGAAAAAAAGTAATATGTAGAAAAACACTGATTTGAACACTTAACTGGATGTAGAAAAGCCTTGTCTCTAAGAGCCAGGCACAGTGGGAATGAAGAGATACTATACTGAGAAGGAAAAGGAAGAAGGTCGAATAGGGAGAGAGTTCAAGGCAACTAAAAACGCAATAGCAGAACTGACATCAGCACCAGAGAAAACTAGCAGAATTAGCTGAATCAAAATGAGGACATTCTCTATACATTTGCCTGTTTTCGTCTTTTCATGTAATTGAGGTCAAACAATATTTATCCTTCTTATTTGACTTATTTCACTCGGCATAATGTCTTCAAGCTCCATCCATGTTAAACTTAAGGTTTTCAATCAGAAGATAGAAAAACTCAGATCAGCTGAATGCCATTTTCAATAAGAATAAAACGAAGCCAAAAATGTTAATAGCTGTTGTTGATTCATTCAACAAATACTTGCCAGCTGTATCCAAAATGCCAGGCACCACACTAGGAAAGCAGGCTGGAGAATGGAATGTGGTAAAGGAGGGTGGGGAGATGGGCAGGTCATTATGCAGGCCTTTGTAGTGTATAGTAGAGAGGTTTGGTTTTATTCCAAGTGTAATGAGAAACTACTGAAGGTTTCAATCAGGGAATGACAGTCAGACTTAAAAAAAAAAAAAAAAAAAACTTCTCTAGAAGGGGCAAGAAGGAAAAAAGGAAGTTCAATTAGAGGCTCCTGCAGTAGTCCAGGTGAGAAATAATGGACTAACTTGGACTACTAGGTAACAGTGGAGATGGAAAGAAGTGGACATACTTGAGATATGAAGCAGAACTAACACAACTCGTTGACAAATTAATACTGGGGACGAAGGAAGGACAAAGAGTGTAGCCGAGTGATTTCACAGAATTTATCACTGTTATTCTTAAGACCTCCTTAATAAAAAATACTGAGCATTCAAAATTACCATGCAATTAGAATTTAGAAATGATAGAATCTTGGTTAAAAAAAAAAAAAAACCATTGCCATCAAGTCAATTCTGACTCATAGCAGCCCAATAGGACACAGTAGAACTGCCCCACAGAGTTTAAAAGGAGGAGCTGGTGGATTTGAACTGACAACCTTTTGTGGTTAGCAGCCGACCTCTTAACCACTGTGCCACCAGGGCCCCATGATGTCTCTTATATCTGAACAAAATACATCTCAAGGCCGTTCTCCTGTAGATTTCAAACTATAGGAAGAAGGTATTCAGTATTTTCTGGAATCAAAAGCTTCATGGCCTCTGATTCATAACCATTTCATAATATGAGTCAGGCTAACCCTATTAAACATTTACTTCAGTACTTCTATTAAAAGCCTTCATTTTAGACAAAGAAAATAAAACAATTCAGTATCAGTGATTAGAACTGGAATCCGGGAAGTCAATCGACCCTCCCTGAAACCCTTTACCTTTATCTTCACCTGAACTCTGCCCACTTGCAGTTTACCTCTCTAACCACTCCCCTTCAGTTGCTTATCACAAGCTCCCCTCCTCTATCTGTTCTATAAACATCCTCCCTCACTGTATGTAGCCTCTCCCCACAGAAAATCCTATTCAATGGCCTGAGTTTGGGACTTCTACAGAGCCCTGGTGGCACAGTGGTTAAGAACTAAGGCTGCTAACAAAAAGGTCGGCAGTTTGAATCCACCAGCCGCCCCTTGGAAACCCCATGGGGTGTTTCTACTCTGTCCTATAGGATCACTATGAGTTGGAACGACTCGACGGCAACGGGTTATGATGATTGCCAAATCTCTGTCTCCAGGCCAAGTGTCACTTCCGAGCTTCAAAGCAACTTAATCAACCCTCTATCAAACACCTCCACCTTCTACCATCTATGCCAGCTCTTCCCTCCTGCATTCCCTAGTGTGGTGAATGGAACTAACCCAGGTGTCAAGTCAGATACTTGGAAGTCATCCTAATAAAAACAATAAAATAGCTACCATATATTTTCTAAGCATGTAAGAGCTTTACACGCATCTTCTCATCAAATCTTTTTAAAAGCCCCATAAAGCAAGCATTACTATCCCTATTTTATAGCTGAAGAAGCTGAAATCTGGGTTAACTGCCTGAAGCCATTCCTTCAGGAAGGAGCAAAGCCAAGATCTGAGCCAGCTGAGTAGGAATCGACTAGATGGTAATAGGTTTAGGTTTGGTTTTGGTTAGTGTCTGACTCAAATCCTATGCTCTTAACCAATTCTAACCAAGCCCCTGCAAAACCAACCAACACATTTCCTAAATATCTTTTGACTGTTTTTTCCCTCCTCTTCATCCCCCAAATGGCCTAATTTGGCTCCTTGGCACCTCTCTCAACTAGATGATTCTCAAGACCTCTGATTTTGGCCTCATTCCTCTTTAGTCTAGAGGGATCCTAACATAGCATTCCCATGATCTCCCATTACTCAATGGCTCCCAATTAGGTACAGAATAAAATCTATGCTCCTTTGCGTTACATGGTCTTTCTGCCCAGCCTCCTCACAGTACACCACACCCCCAATTCACATGGCGCAGCTCTGACTGCTCGTCCCAGAACAGGGCACGTACCTCAGACCTAGAGGTCTTGGCACACGCTGCTGCCTCTACCGAGAGGGCCCTTCCCTACCGTCGGCCTGCAGCTCTACCTACCCTCTGATTCCCAGCTCACACCCTAACTTTACTGCTGGAAGAGTTCCTTGTCTCACCGAAGCAAACAACTGTTCTTTCACCTTTACTCTCACCAACAGTTACTTTACTGTATTGTCATTGTTAAGTTACCTAATTCCCGATAGACGCCGAGCTGCTCGAAGGCTAAGACTGGGTTTTTCATTTTAGATTCCTTAATACCTAGCTGGTGGCACACTGGTTAAAGTGTTTGACTGCTAAGCGAAAGGTCAGCAATTCAAAACCACTAGTGGCTCCACGGGAGAAATATGTCGCAGTCTGCTTACGTAAAGATTTATAGCCTTGGAAATCCTATGGGGTCACTGTGATTCAGAATCAACTTGATAGCAACAGGTTTTGTTTTTGGTTTTGGAACATCTACCACAGGAGCCCTGATGGCACAGTAGTTAAGCTCCCGGTTACTAACCAAAAGGTAGGTGATTCCAACCCACCAGCCACCCCATGGCAGAAAGATGTGGCAATCTGCCTCCATAAAGATAACAACCTTGGAAAGCTTATAGGACAGTTGTGCTCTACCCTGTAGGGTCGCTATGAGTTGGAATCGACTCAAAGGCAATGGGTTAATACCTAGCACACAGAAGAGAGGTTCAATAAAAGCTCGTGGCATCAGTCTAACAGGATGCTGCTAACTCAACAGGATGCAAGGAAACAGAACGAGCTTCTACAAAGAAACAGACCTTTCCCCGGAAGAAAACAGCAGCTTCCTAGATGGCAACCCAGGGTCCATAACTAATTCAGTGTTTCCAAAATATGGTCCTCGTACTTCTGGGGGTCTCTCAGACCCTTTCAGGAAATATACAATATCAAAACTATCTTCACAAAAATACCAAAATGTTACTTGTCTTTTTCACTGTGTTTAATGTATGCACTGATAGTGGAAAAGCAATTGTGCATAAGCTGTTGGGGCCTTAGCACAAAAAGAGGTAGCACCAAGTAAAGTAAATGTATTCTTCACTGCCACGTACTCACAGTAAAAAAAAAGAATGCCAGTTACATTTAAGAATATCCTTGATGAAGCAGTAAAAATGATTACTTTTATTAAATCTCAGTCTTCGAGCACATGTCTCTGTAATATTCTGCGTGATGAAATGGGAAATATGGCTAACGTACTTCTGCTGCATACTCAGGTACAATGGCTGCTGGGAAAAGCCCTCGTGGAAGTGTTTGAGTTGCAAGCTGATCAGTCCACTTTTTTCATGGAACACCATTTTTTACTTGAAAGAATTACAGGCAAACTATGGTTATTCCAGTTTAAGCATTTGGCGGACAGTCCATAAGTGAGTTCGTGGGTGGTGCAAACATAAACCGTTAACATGCTCAGCTGCTAACTGAACTGTTGGAGGTTCGAGTTAACCTTGGAAGAAACGCCTGGCAGTCTACTTCTGAAAAATCAGCCATTGAAAACCGTATGGAATACAGTTCTACTCGGACACACGGGGTCGTCATAAGTCAGAGTCAACTTGATGGCAACTTTTTTTTTTTTTTTTTAATCTAAAAAATGAATGACATGAGCCTGTTGCTTCAAGAAAAGCAACCGACAATGTTTGTTGTCAATATTAAGATGTGAGCTTTCAAATGAAAATGGAAAACTTGTATCTGCCACCACAAGCTTCACATCTACCCAATTCATAAGAATTTTCGAATTAGATAGTAATGAATATAAATTTTTAATAATGATAATGAAATGTGCAAACATTTGGAAGATCTGCATAAATCAGTAAAACAGTATTTTCCAAATGACCAATGCACGGTGTTACAAAATCATGCAAGATAGGCCAGTGGATTTTAATGTAAGAGAAAGAAACGTTTTAAGAAACTACCATTTGTCCCATTTTGGTGTGGTATCAGAGAAAAACATCCACAATTATCTGAAACGGGTACTAACATGCTCCTCTCTTTTCCAACTACATATCTATTTAAGGCCGAATTTTCTTCATATATTTCAACCAAAATAATATATTGCAACAGAATGAATGCAAAAGCAGTTACGAGTACCCAGTTGTCTTCTACAGCCAGACATCAAAAAATTTTTGCAAAAATGTAAAACAATGCCACTCTTCACTAAATTTTAAAATAGTTACTTTCCAGAAAATAAGTTTATCTTAACATGTGATGGGTTATTAATTTTTTAAATAAATTAATAAATATTTTAAAGTTCTCAGTTTTAATTTCTAACATAGGAATATCAATAGATATAACCCACATAAACAACATAGTGTCAAGGGGTCCCGAGACCAAAAAGTTTGAGAATTAAGTGTTCAAATGTCAGGCATATCCCCACTACTCTAAATATTATCTTTGTCATACATCGTGTCATATTAATTGTGGATCTGTTTTTAGAGTCTATTCTTTTCCACTGATCTATTTGTCTATACTTGTGCCAATACCACTGTGCCTTAAGTACTTAGTTTTATAGTAATCCTTGATACTTATGATGTAAGTTATGATTCTGCATTCCATAGAGGTTTTCTGTGGTAAAAATTAAAGAAAACCTGCTGGCATTTTGACTCGGATTGCACTGAATCTGAGATCAATGTGGGAATCTTCATATCAATCTACAAATGAGTTAATGGTATATGTACAGTGTGCATATACGTGTGTGTACATATGTATAGACACACTCAGATAAGCATAACATGAACATGGTACATGCCTCCATTTATTAGATCTTCTCTAATATCTTTTAGAAACCTTTTTTTGGTTGTTTTGTTCTTGGGTCTTACACAGCTATTGTTAGATTTATTTCTAATTTATATATTGCAAAGATAAAGCATTATCTTTATATTTTACTTCCTAATTGTAGCAGGTATGTGAACATAAAGTTGGTTTTTATATACTGACCTTGCATCCGGCTATTCTGCCAAATTCACCTATTAATTCTAAGAGTTTTTTTAATCTATAGTTTTTTTTATTTTTTACATTCACAATCATCATTTGCAAATAATGAGAGTTTTATTTCTTCCTTTCCTATCCATACATTTTTTAATTTCTTTTTCTTACCTTATTGCTCTGGCAGGAACTTCTAATACAATATTGATAAGAAGCAGTGATAGCAGACATCCTTGTCTCAATTGTGATCTCAAGGGGAAAGCTTTCATTAGCTCACCATGAGGTTGGATGTTTGCTGTGTGTTTTCTGTGGGTATCCTTGATTGTGTTAAGGAAGTTCCCTTTTACTCCTAGTGGACTACCATGATGGGTGTTCAAGAATTTTATTAAATCCTTTTTCTGCAACAATTGAGATGATAATATGATTTTTCTCCTTTATCTCATCAATGTAGAGAGTTCCACTGGGTAATTTTAAAATGCTACAGCAAACTTACATTCCTGGAATAAACACAACTTGGTCATGGTGCATTATCTTTTCTAAATATTATGGATTCAGTATGATAATATTTTGTTTATAATTTTTACATCTGGGTAATGAATAAGATTGGTCCACGTTTTGATACCAAGGTTAGGCTTAGCCTCATAAAACGAGTTTTCTCTTTTTTCTATTCTTTGAAAGGGTTTGTGGTCTTTTCATTTAAGTGTTATCATAAGCCTCTCAAGGTGAGGTGGTTTTTGTCCTTGAATTAGAAGGCAACAAGCTTGTGGCAAAGGTATACTCATCACAAGGGGCAGAGAAGAAGGGAAGTGGCACGATGAGGCAGAACCTCTTGGAGGTACCCATTCTAACTGCCTCTGTGTCACAGTGTCACTGGTGTGTTTAGGAGCCAACGTTCCAGCAGACAAGTAGAGCAGAGCATGTCTCTCATCTACAACTACAGGTGCCTGGCCAAAGACTCATCTAGCTCTCCTTTAACACTTTTACCTCCTTATTAATGGCAGTTTTCTCCTTCTCAACGCTAACCCAAAGTAACAAGAATGATGGGAAACTGACATAATGCATGATATTGTTGTAAGACCCTCAAATGAGGAGTTAAAGCAGAAAATTAAATATACCGTCCAGTGAAGTTTCTCATGTACAATCTTGTAAAAGGAAAGACAAATGAGAATGCTTGGGAAAATATCTGGCGGGTGGGATATTTAACCACCACAGTGATAATTATCGGCATCTTTAATTAATGCTAGAGGACCAAAGAACCAGCTAGTATTAAGCTAATAAATCAGTGATACCACAACGGATTGTAGTTTGCTTTAAGTGCACACTGTGGGAAAAAGCACAATTTTTTCTCTAGATGATCTTGACAGGTTATTGCATTTGCATTTTCATCATTGTGGAATCAGCTTGCTACTTTGCACAATCCGACGCTTCAGTGTCAACAGAAGCACAGCCCTTTTCTTCTACTTACTGTACACTCCTGGTCTTAATTACACTTTAGCTTTTTTCAGTGTATAATCTTGAACAAATACACAGATGGTTAAAATTAGAGGGCACTTCTTTTCTTCTGTACTATTACTCTATCTCTTTCAAAAAACGCCAAAATCAAACAAACTGATGACTTGAAATAAGGGCAAAAACATTAACCAATTTTTAAAACTTTTCTAAAGTGTATATGACATTTAACTTTAATGACTTCTGATGCTGTTAAACCTCTCCTCCCTGTTCCACCTCTAGTCAAATCACTGACTTGACAGTGAATATTGCTGTACATTTATGAACAGCTTCAACAGCCCAGCTTCCAGGGCTGGCCATCAGCTGGGAGCAGCTCTCCAGACAGCAGAGAGGAATATGGCATAAAGCAGAACAGGCCTCCTGTCAGTTTAAATCAACAGACATTTATCAGTCTGCTAGTATTCCCTTCTTGTCCTCAATCTTTATTTCCACTTAACTTTTAAGTACTTCCAAATTCAAAAGTTCTCACATGGCTTTTTCTTTTCTTGCAAATTTATCGGGAATATGTGTAGTCATATATGGGAACTACTCACTTCGCAATATTCTTCTGAGGCTGGCTGTAAGCTTTATTCCACTCTGACACTAAATTACTCTATAATCCAAAAACAAGGAAAGGAAAAAGGAATCAATTTTCACTGAGTACCCCCCGCACACTGGCCCTGCACTGGGAGTTTTACACGTTACTGTCGTGAGTGAACCCCTTCTATGGAGCCCATCGAGAGGGGCATGGGAAGACAGGCCTGGCAAACTGCTTTTGAAAGGACACATCCTTGAAAATCCTACGAAGCAGTCTACTCCACAAGTCAGCATCAGCTCCACGGCAACTAACACAACAACAACCACTCATCATGTGACTACTGTGAACTACGGCGTCAACGGAAGGGGGGAGCCGAGACATTGTCCCCCACAGATCCGAGCTCTCGGTCTACGCTGGATGTCTGACTGACTTCAGATCACAAAGCCTTCTGCTTCAGACCCCAAGCTAAAAGACCGTAAAAGCAGTAGAGTGAACGGAAATGGAAGAAAATCAATAATTAACTTAAGGATTCTGCAGTTTGGAGGAAATCATTTACACTCAATGATTTAAAAAAAAAAAAAAAAAACACCGCCACAATGGCTCCTTTTGCTACGGTTTAAATAGGAAATTATCCCTTAAGTAAATAAACATTCACATGAATCACTCTCTTCTACTTTCAGGAAAAAAAAAAAAAAAGATGCAAAATCTCAGCCCTATTCAGACATGTGTGCTTTCAAACAACTTCAGGAGCAGAGTTGGTTGTGAGAAGAAGCATAACAACGGGCAAGGCCTCTGGCCTCAAGCTCAGTATTTCTGAGGCGTTCTGCCTTCATTAGTACCCTGATTCGTTCAATCATTCCGTTAACAAATACTTATTAAACATACTGAATGCGCCTTACACAGCACCACCTTAAAGGATGAGATGGGTGACAGTGCCAATAACCAGGATCAGGAATAAACAAACTAGGGAGAAACTGCAGTAAACTTTGTCACTATGAACAAGGAAGAGGGGGAAAAAAGGTGCTACAAAGAAAATTGATGCAGTTGCATGGAAAACTCCACAAAATGGTACAGCTGCTGTGGAAAATAGTTTGGGAGTTCCTCAAAATGTTAAACATAGAGTTATCAGGTCGGATCTTCGTATTTACAACATA
This sequence comes from Loxodonta africana, assembly GCF_030014295.1. Lineage (NCBI taxonomy): Eukaryota > Metazoa > Chordata > Mammalia > Proboscidea > Elephantidae > Loxodonta > Loxodonta africana. The sequence goes on from NC_087349.1 coordinate 105,979,201, forward strand.
TCAAATTGAGCACATGAAAATTATTAAGTAGTTATATAAGTCAGTTTCACATCAATTAATCTCTTCTTACCTGGGACTTGCCCACAACTTTGGTCTTCGTTCAGAACTTGAAATTCTGGTTCACTGCTTGATTGAAATAGAAGAAGGGAGAGAGGTGCTGAAGCACCCACTCTGGACAGAGCAAGGGCTGAAACTGCTTGAGCTGGGGACGCAAAGGAGTTCAGAATCCTAGCTGAGGTAAGAAGACGTCTGGGCTGAAGCAGAGACAGACAGTCTGGGATTCTAGCTAAAAAGAAGGTCTAATCTAGAGCAAAACAATGGATTCTACTCCCTATTTCCAAACTATCCTCACAGTTCTGAATAACATGTATATTTTAAAAGTATGTTTATATATGAAAGTGTGTGTATAAAACATTTACCTAAACTTATTAATCTGTTCATTCACCAAATACCCACAGAGCACCTATTATATCTAGACATGATGGAGTGACAGAGAAGTATTTAGGCTAGTTGGGAAGATGAGACGAATGTAAAAAGTTGTATTTTATGTATTATGAATGTATGACCAAACCTGTGGATGCTGAGTCAACTCCAACTCACAGAGACCCTATGTATGTACAGATTAGCACTGGTCCACGGGATTTTCTTGGTGGGTTTGAACCCTTATGGAAGATCAGCAGTTCTTTCTTCCATGGTACCACTGGGGGGGGGTATGAACCACCAACCTTTAGGTTAGTAGTCAACACATGCTAACAGTTTGAGCCACCCCAGGAAGGGCTAAATGCCCTAAAAGACAGACAGAGAGCTATGTGAAAAAAGCAATGTAAACCTCACACATATACACACCTATCCTTTAATCTCCCAACGTGTTTTATATTCTTCACAGCACTTTTCATTCTCCACGAAAATGTACATTGCAAGGAGTCAAAGATTTTGCCTTGTTCGCAGCTATAACTCCACAACCTAGAAGAACACCCGGTGTACAGGATATTCTTAATAATTATTTCTTCAATGAGCTATTAACACCACAGTGAAATTGCCATTTAAAAATAACTACCGAGAGTCCAGAAATAAACCCTAAATTTATGGTCAGTTGATTTTTTTGAGAAGAGTACCAATACAATAAAAAGAATAGTCTTTTCAACAAATGGTGGGGGACAACTGGATATCCACATACCAAAAGAAAAAGTTAGGTCCCTTTCTAACATATGAGTAAATCTCGATGGCCTTGCATTAGGCAATGGTTTCTTAAATACAATATCAAAAACATAAGTCAGAAAAGAAAAAGTAGATAAGTTGGATTCAGAATTAAAAATACTTGTGCTGCAAAAGGCACCATGAAGAAAGTAAAAACAACTCACAGAATGGGAGAAAATATTTGTAAATCGTATATCTGACAAGGGATGTGTATCCAGAATATATAAAGAACACTTACAACTCAATAATAAAAAGAAAAAAATAACCCAATTTAAAATGGGCAAAAGATTTGAATAGACATTTCTCCAAATAAGCTATACAAACGGTTCAAAAACACATGAAAAGACGCTCAACATCAGGAAAAATGTAAATCTAAAAACCACAATGAGATACCACTTCACGCCCACTAGGATGGCTATAATCAAAAAGACAGATGACAAGTGTCAGCAAAGATGTGGAGAACTAAGAACCTTTATATACTAGTGGAAGGAGCCCTGGTGGCATGTAGTGGTTAAGCACTTGGCTACTATACCAAAAGGGCAGTGGTTTGAATCCACCAGCCACTCCGCAGGAGAAAGACCCAGTAGCCTGCTTTCCTAAAGATTTACAACCCTGGGGAGGTCAGCACAATTGGACTAAACCAAAAGCAAAGAAGTTTCCTGAATAAACTGAATGCTTCGAAGGCCAGCGTAGCAGGGGCAGGGGTCTGGGGACCATGGTTTCAGGGGACATCTAAGTCAATTGGTGTAATAAAATCTACTAACAAAACATTCTGCATCCCACTTTCAAGAGTGGCGTTTCAGGTCTTAAATGCTAGCAAGCAGCCATCTAAGATGCATCAATTGGTCTCAACCCACCTGGATCAAAGGAGAATGAAGAACACCAAGGACATAAGGTGATTATGAGCCCAACAGACAGAAAGGGCCACATGAACCAGCGACTACATCATCCTGAGACCAGAAGAACTACATGGTGCCCAGCTACAACCAATGACTGCCCTGACAGGGAACACAACAGAGAACCCCTGAGGGAGCAGGAGAGTAGTGGGATGCAGACCCCAAATTCTCGTAAGACCAGATTTAGTGGTCTGACTGAGACTAGAAGGACCCCGGTGGTCATGGCCCCCAGACCTTCTGTTGCCCCAGGACAGGAACCATTCCTGAAGCCAACTCTTCAGACATGGATTGGACTGGACAATGGGTTGGAGAGGGATGCTGGTGAGGAGTGAGCTTCTTGGATCAGGTGGACACTTGAGACTATGTTGGCATCTCCTGCCTGGAGGGGAGATGAGAGGGTAGAGGGGGTTAGAAGCTGGCGAAAAGGACACGAAAAGAGAGAGTAGAGGGAGAGAGCAGGCTGTCTCATTGGGGGAGAGTAATTGGGAGTGTGTAGCAAGGTGTATGTGGGTTTTTGTGTGAGAGACTGACTTGATTTGTAAACTTTCACTTAAAGCACAATAAAAATTATTAAAAAAAAAAAAAAAAAAGATTTACAACCCTGGAAACCCTATGGGGCAGTTCTACTCTGCCCTACAGGATCGCTATGAGTCAGAATCGACTCTACAGCAGCAGATTTTGTATAACACTAGTAGAAATGAAAAATGGCACAGCTGCTGTGGAAAACAGTTTGGTAGTACCTCAAAATGTTAAACACAGAGTTATCATATGACCCAGGAATTTCACTCCTAGGTGCATACCCAAAAGAAATGAAAACAGATATTCAAGTAAAATCTTATATAAGAATGTTCACAATAGGACTATTCACAACAGCCAAACAGAAGAAACAGCCCAAATATCCAGCAACAGATGAAAGAATAAACAAAATGTGGTATATACATACAATAAAATAATATTCAGCCATAAAAAAGAATGAAGTACTAATACATGCTACACATGGTACTACACTCTATGTATATACTACATTTGATTTTATTCATTCTCTTAGATGTTGTTGTTGTTGTTAGGTACCATTGAGTCAGTTCCGACTCATAGCAACCCTATGTACAACAGAAAAAAACACTGCCCAGTCCTGCACCATCTTCACAATCATTGTTATGTTGGAGCCCGTTGTTATAGGCACTGTGTCAATTCATCTCGTCGAGGGTCTTCCTTTTTTTTTTGCTGACCCTCTACTTTACCAAATATGATGTCCTTCTCCAGGGACTGGTCCCTCCTAATAACATGTCCAAAGTATGTGAGACAAAATTTCGCTACCCTCACTTCTAAGGCGCATTCTGGCTGTACTTCTTTCAAGACAGATTTGTTTGTTCTTCTGGCAGTCCATAGTATATTTATTATTCTTTGCCAACACCATAATTCAAATGTGTGTATTTTTTAAAGAACACATAAAAATAACTAATCAAGAAGAAGAATGTTGATGAATTTAACTACATTAAAATTAAAGAACTTCTAAGCAAATAGGGAGCACACTTACGGGTACTTCTTAGACATAACCAAACACCTTGCGGGATTGATTTCCTGGGTTTAAAGGATTAGAACCATTGTCTTGTGGGACATCTCAGTCAATTGGCATAATATAGTTCAGAACATAGTTGCTGCAAAAGACCTCTTTAAAGTGTTAAAAAACAAAGATGTCACTTTGAGGACTAAGGTGAGCCTGAATCAAGCCATGGTATTTTCAATCACCTCATATGAATATGAAAGCTGGACAATGAATAAGGAAGATCAAAGAAGAATTGATGCATTTGAATTACGGTGTTGGTGAAGAATATTGAATATACCATGGACTACCAGAAGAACAAACAAATCTGTCTCGGAAGAAGTTACAGCCAAAATGTTCCTTTGACGCGAGGTTGGTGAGGCTTTGTCTCACGTACTTTAGATGAGTTTTCAGGAGGGACCAGTCCCTGGAGAAGACATCATGCTTGGTAAAGTAGAGGGTCAGCGAAAAAGAGCAAGACCCTCAACGAGATGGACTGACACAGTGGCTACAACGATGGGCTTAAACATAGGAACAATTATGAGGATGGTACAGGACTGGGCATTGTTTCATCGTGTTGTACGTAGGGTCACTATGAGTTGGAACGGACTCAAATGCACCTTACAACAACAGTTCATAAAGCTTATGCTCTACATCCTTGTTTGGTGAATAGTGTCTGGGATCTTAAAACCATGCAAGCGACCATCTAAGATACATACATTGGTCTATACTCATTCAGAGCAAAGGAGAAAGAAGGAAACCAAAGACTCAAAGGAGAAACTACAAGACTAATAGTCTACATGAACCATGGCCTCATCTACCCTGAGACCAGAAGAACTAGAGGGTGCCTGGCTATCACTACCAGCTGTTCTGATCAGGGCCACAATAGATGAACCCTGGTAGAATGGGAGAAATATGTGGAACAGAAACTCAAATTCCTAAAAAAAAAAAAAAGATTTACTGGACCAGATGAGACTGGAAGACTCACCTAGACTACTGCCCTGAGATACTCTTTAAACCTAGAGCCAAAACTAGCTCCTGAGGTCACCTTTTGGCTAAGTAATAGATTAGCTCAAAAATAAAGAATATCACCCATGAGTACTGTGCTCCTTTAAAAAATGATCTCTATGAGACCATATGGTCAATAACTACTTTAAAACAAAGATGAGAATGTAAGGGGACAAGGAAATTAGATTAATGGAAACAGAGCCACCATAACAAAAAATATTGAGAATGCTGACACACTGTGAAGAATGTAACCAATGTCACTGAACAATTTGTGAAGAAATTGTTGAATGGGTGTAAACCTTTAGTGAAAACACATAAAATATTATTTAAAAAAAAAATTAAAGAACTTCTGTTTATCAAAAGACAGTATAGAGAAAGTAAAACCTAAGCTGGGAGAGAATAACTCTTATATTCATAACCAAGCAATAGTATCCAGAATGTCTAAGTTAATCCTACAAACCAATCAGAACAAGCAACCCAACAAACATATAAGAACCATTAAACAGACATTTCACAGAAGACAAATGGCAGTAAACATATGCGAAAGTGCTCAATATCACTATTAATCAGGGAAGTGTAAATCAAGACCACAGAATAACATTGTATGTCCAACAGATTGGTCAAAAATAAACAAATACAACAATGTCAAATGTTGGCAAGGATACAGATCATTTGGAAACACTCATATACTGCCAATGGGAATGTAAATTGGTATAACAAACCTGAATCACAATTTGGAATATCTTGTAATATCCTACAACCCAATTAATTCCACTCTAAATATATACCCTAGAGGAACTTTTGTACAGGTGCATCAGGAAATGTACAAAAGACTGTTCACAGCAGCACTGTTCAAAATAGAAAAAAAAATTGGAAACAATTCAAATGCTCATTGACAGGAGAATAAATAAATACATGGTGGTATATTTACACAGAGCAATAAGATAAAATAAAATGAATGGACTATCATTAAAGGCGCACTTACAGAAAGAAAAGAGCCTCGGTGGCACAGTGGTTAAAGCAATCGACTGCTAATTGAAAAATCAGCAGTTCAAAACTGCCAGCTGCTCCAAGGGAGAAAGATGTGGTGATCTGCTTCCACAGAGATTTACAGCCTTGAAAAGCCTATGGGGTCGCTATGAGTGAGAAACGGCGTGATGGCAGTGGGGTGGGTACACAAATAAATAAATTAAATTAAATGAACTACCATTGAAGGCAATGCCATGCAGAAATGAGTTTTAAAAAAAAAAAAAGCAAGAATACATATTACCATTTTTATAAAACCTCAAAAACAAGCAAAATTAAACTATACATTGTTGGGGATATGTAAGTGTGTGACTTTAAAAAATACTTTTAAAAACGCGACGGAATAATAAGCCAATCGAGGACAGTATTTCTGATGGGTGGGTTAGGGTGTGGGATGGGAAGGAACACACAGGTAAATGAACAGTATTGTAATATTCTTGCTCGTATGCTGGGTGATGGGATCACAGAAATCCATTTTACCACTATGCCTCATAACCTACATACGTGATTCACAGGTTTTTTTTTTTCTGTGTATTAAATAGTACATATTTTTAAAATGTAAAAAAGATATTAGCCCAGTCTCAAACATAGAAATGTTATTTTTATTACATGGGAAAGTACTTAAATAAATGTATACGGTGTATGGTCTCAATGCAGTGGGACTTACTTTATAACGACAAATGACTACTTTTGGGTGATCGGAAGCAGCGTTGATTAATTTTTTCTGGATCTCATACTTATCTGTACTTTCAAATCTCCTACATTAGGTATGCTTACATCAGTAAAGACGACAGCAAAACCAAATAGAACTATCAACGAGTATAACGCCTGACACATATTAAAAAATTTCTCAATAAAGAAATGTAAATATCTTATTTCTTCAATATCATCGAAGTACTGAATGTGTTTGCTTAGCCATTTTATCCTAGCACAGTGAACTGAAGACCGATACAGGATTTACTCTAAAAGGCTCACACAGTCCCTTTTGCTACCTTACATAGTGTATCTCACTCCTCTTTTAGTTGACAGTTCACAAAGACATTGCAGAAACACAGAAGTGGGGACAAGCACCTGCTCCATCCTCCAGTTACTCTCTCTGGGCCTTTGTTACCCCAGCTTTAAAGCCTAACAGTACTGTTCTGAAGAACAATGGTGATAAAACCATAAAAGCAATTTATAATCTGTAAAGGGCAAGACAGTTGTGAGTTGCTCTTATCCTCCTACACTATGAGTGTCTTGAGGGCATAATCAGGTTTTACAAGTCTTTGTAACCCCAGGGACTATCAGAGTCGCCTGAAATTAAAAAAGGGTTTAATAAAGCTTCCTAAATAGAATTTTTTAATGTGTCTTCCTCTTCCTCCATCCAGTCTCCACCCAATAACAACTCTAAGACTTATTTTATAGATTATAGATCCTCAACAGTTATCAATGACTAAGATGGTCTTTGATAAAAATCAAAATTATTCTTAAAATTCTGCCTGAAGTAAGCTTTTCTCCCATTTGAGATATTGTATCTTCCCAACAAGACTCTAAATTTACCTGCAAAGTAGAAACCATGTGTTACTTTCCTTGTGTTCCATATATTACAATGTTTGGCAAGTGGTAAGCATTTAACACATAAAAAAGATTCTTTCTTTCTTGCTCCAAAGTAAAACTGGCTTCATAAAGCTCAATAGCTTTAAGGAAGAGTCGGGGAAATTACTCTAAACATACAAAATTGCTGATGATACTGCTGTGGGCAGTTTGGTAATAAACCACTCCTTGTAACAAAAGAATGCACATTAGCAACCTGCTTTGTCCAGAATTTCAGCCTGATGTAATCCTAAAGTTGGAGGGTGTGATTGGCGACAAACAGACCTGAGTCAAGGACTGGATTCCCTTGATGGATAGGCTTTATTGAATTAGTCACAGACGGAGTAAATATGCACTACTCAATATCAGGGCTTATCTTCAGGACTTTTAAGGGCAGACTTCCCGTGACCACCCCATTCCAACTAAGCCTGTGCTATCCACAGCTGAACCATAACGTGGGTTTTAGGTATTTTCAAAACTACTGATAAACTGACAGAATCTCTTGGTGAAGTAATCTTAAAGGTTTAAAGAGCATCACCCAAGGTTATTTTTCAATAGATATTATGCTTGGTGTTTTCCTTAGACACCCCCAACATAGAAGGCCTTTGTGCTTTTTTCTACCTCAACACACATTAAAAATGACATTTATATGCACAAATACCCCGCCAGGCTGTAAAATAAATAAGGTAAGTGCAGGTGAAACATAGCTACCAGTGAGCTCACTGTAACATCATCTCTTTTTCCTCTGCTCAAGAAAAAAAAAAAAACATCAAACCTGTTGCCGTCGAGTGGATTCCAACCCTACAGGACAGAGTAGAGCTGCCCCATAGGGTTTCCAAGGAGCACCCCTACTGACCTTTTGGTTAGCAGCCCTAGCTCTTAACCACAATGCCACCAGGGTTTCCAAGCTCAAGGAAACAAGTTGAAAACTATTACAAGAAATATACCCTACATTATATTGAAAATCAGTTACAAACTTTAATACTTCAATACTTAAAGATGTAACAAACTATCTCCAAAACGCCATGACCAATCACTACTCTGAATTATAGGGGAACACAGAGAAAAAGTCAGATTGAACTTTGAGAAAAATAGAAGTACTACTGGTATGCTGTTCAGGAGGACTTACATGGAAAATCTTACCAAGGATCCTACACTGACTCAAATGAAGCGAGGTACTGCTAATCAGTGGCTCCCTTTCACTATATGAATAAATAATTAAAGCTCTACTGCTTCCTTTAACATTAAAAGACCCTTAACAGGTCCTTAAAAATTCTACCCATTAGGGCTGACCCCTTCTAGTTCTCAGTTCTGAGAGTCCTATCCTTGTCCACTCATGAGCAAAGTGGGAACTAATAGTCAAAGAAAAAATCTCTAGAAGAAATAAAATGAAACATTAGCAGTGTATCATTTGAAGACATAACAATTAATACCTATTTTGTTTCTGAGATTTTAAAAAAATAGGGAGGTTGCCCCTCCGCCTACCTAATTAAACGTGATTAAATAGGTGCCACTTTAAATTTTCGGCCTAAGCCTGACTGATTTACTATTGGGAGAAAAAAACTCACAGTCATTAAAAAGGAGTAGAAAAGTTTTAATGATTCCCATATTCTTGGTAGAAAACTAAGTCTTTGTTTCTCCTCCTAGTAATTTAATACTTAGTAAGATTTATAACCCAAGAAGATGAAATTGAGATTCCTGAATTACTTGGATATACAAAAAAAAAAAAATGCCGATGAGCTGTAACTTTTTCCCATAAAAACTCCACCAAACACTATTTTAAAAGCTAAGAATACTAAGGGGGCTATTTTCTGCCACATGTTTTACAGGATTTAGGGCATCCCTTGTGCTCTTATCAAGCTGATTTAAAACATTAATTAAGTTTCCTATTACCATTATTGGTGAATAGGTTTTACAGATCAACCCTCCTCCTGTGGAAAACAACTTAATAATCTGTATAAAGTATTTAAATAACATCTTTTCACAAGCACATGAGACATGACAAGACAGTAAGAAATGACCAAGTTAAGTGAAAGAGGAATGAAAACTCAGCATGGAAAAGAAGCTCCTAAGCCATTTTTGCTCTGAAATGTTAGCAGATTTGGAAAATTAGAACCTTTGTTTTGACTGACTCTCATAGTGACCAAAATAGAAATAAAGCCAAGGACCATACAAAAGACATATAACCAAGACTCTCCGCACAATAAGGTGGCATCCCAAAGGGCTGTATCATCGGTGTGAGAATGACCTAACGTGGGCCATAGCCTAGGATCAAATTGCTTATCATAAATCATGAACTTGGCTTCCAATAGTCCTGGACTAGAACACTCCCAAGTGTTGAAATCTACTCAGTGGCAATGGGCTTGGTTTGGGTTTGGGTCTGTCAGAAGTAAGTGTAAATCTTCTACGTACCTACATTGTAGCCCTAAAATTATTCTTATAATCTTTCAAATACAATGTCCAGGCCTCCATGAAGGATAATAAAATACACAAGGAAACTAGACTCCATAACTAAGAATAAGCAAAAAGAGCAGACAGGAGAAAGGGAACAGTAAAGAACCTTAGAAATTTGAATAGTCAGATGGAGTCTATAAAACAACTGTGTTTACTATGACAGAAGAAATAAAAGACAAGCTTGAAATTTTTAGCAGAGCACTGAAAACTATAAATAGTGGCATAACAAATATGAAACAAAAAAATTTTAGAACTAAAAATAAAATGTAATAACCCAAATTAAGAAATGGAGAGGTTTAACAGAAGATGAGATGCAGCTAAATAGATATTTAATAAACGGGCAGACAGGAGAAAAGCCTAGAGGCATGCTGGAGGTGGCTAGAACCAGCTTGTGAGAGCCAATTATGTGTGCATCTCTTCCTAACTCCGTGTCAGTAAAGTCATATTGGTTGCCTAAAACTGAACTTGGTGGACGTTATTTACACAGTGGAAACACTGATTTCTAAGGTCTCATAAAAATTTCTACAAGATTCACATTATTTACACAAAAACAACAAATATTTCATATTCAGATGGGAACCTGCAATTCTAAGATTGAGTTTCCAGAATTTTGCGGGAGGGAGAAGAAAAGCTGGGGAAGCCATTGAAAGCAAATAATAATTTTCTATATCACACATAGAAACCTTGGCGACATAACAGTTAAGACCTATGGCGGCTAACCAAAGGTTTAGCAGTTCGAATCTACCAGGCACTCCTTGGAAACCGTATGGGGCAGTTCTACTCCATCCTATAGGGTCACTATAAGTCAGCATTGACTCGATGGTTTGGTTTGGTTTTGGTATATCACACATACTTAATCAAAACTTACCGCTAATTCTTCTGCCAATTTGAAATGGTTTAGAAAGACTAGAATGAATTGAGAGAGTTGGAGAATCAGGCAATAAAGAAACTCTCCAATGTTAAATCTTTCAGAACCAAAGAGCTAAGACAAAACCAGGCAAAGGGACGGTGCAGACTGCTGCACTGGGCCAAACGCCTCATCTGTCATTTGCTGCCAAGGGATACTGATGTTTTAAAGTGGTAGAGTTATTACTTTGGATAGTGAACAAATACCTTCCCATTAACAGTTCTTCAGAACACTGTGTTCTAAAACCCTCAGGGTTACCAAGAAATTTCTATTAAATATGGCTCTTATTTGTTAAACATAATAAAATCAGTATCTTTAATGAAGGCTTGGCTGATACTAAAGAAAAAATCAAGATTACCTTCTATTGTGGTTTATGCACTAGGTGAAGATATGATGTATCCGTGGTTTATTTACAGAGAAACATTCTGGTGAAATTAGCACAACTGATTAAGTGTTACTTATTTGAAAATAGTGCTTTAATAGTATTTTTTTTTTTATTGTGCTTTAGGTGAAAGTTTACAGCTCAAGTTAATTTCTCATACAAAAATTTATACACATATTGTTATGTGACATTAGTTGCAATCCCTGTAATGTGACAGCACACTCCCCCTTTCCATCCCAGGTTTCTTGTGTCCATTCAATTAGCTCCTGTTCCTTCCTGCCTTCTCATTCTGCCTCCGGACAGGAGTCGCCCACTGGGTCTCATGTATCTGCTTGAACTAAGAAGCACTCTCTTCACGAGTGTTATGTTTTATAGTCCAGTCTAATCTTGGTCTGAAGAGTGGGCTTCAGGAATGGTTTTAATTCTGGGTTAACAGAGAGTCCAGGGGCCATAGCTTTTGGGGTTCCTCCAGTCTCAGTCAGACCATTCTCATCTTTTTACATGAATTTGGGTTCTGCTCTGCACTTTTCTCCTGTTCCATCATAATAGTAATTTTTAAAAATTATAACTGCTGTCTTACTTACCTAGTGCTGCTATAAAAGAAATACCATAAGTGGATGGCTTTAACAGAAATTTATTCTTTCACAGTCTAAGAGGCTAGAAGTCCAAATTCAGGACATCAGCTCTAAGGGAAGGTTCTTTCTCTATCTGCTCTGGGGGAAGGTCCTTGTCATCAGTCTTGCCCTGGTCTAGGAGCTTCTCACAGCACAGGGACCCTGGGTCCAAAGAATGCGCTCCGCTCCTGGCTCTTCTTGCTTGGTGGTAATGAGGTTCCTCTCTCCCTCTGCGTGCTTCTTTCTTTTATATCGCAGAAGAGATCGACTCAAAATACAACCTAATCATGTAGATTGTGTGCTGCTTTATTAACATAACTGTCTCTGATCCTGCCTCATTAACATCACAGAGGTTAGGATTTACAACACATAGGATAATTGCATCAGATCACAAAATGGTGGACAACCACACAATACTGGGAATCATGGCCTAGCCAAGTTGACACACATTTTGAGGGGACACAGTTCAATCTATAATAACTGCTTTATAGTTTTAACTGTTTATTTAAAAAATTCAATCAAATTTTCATTTTGAATAAGATTTCAATTTACACAAATAACCTGGGCTGGACTATTAAAATAACCAAGCAGTGTATAAAACATATAAGGAGTAAGCTGCCCTGTTGACACTTTGTGGGCTGACATTGGAAACCCTGGTGGCACAGTGGTTACGTGCTATTGCTATTAACAAAAAGGTCAGCAGTTTGAATCCACCAGGCACTCCTTGGAAACTTTATGGGGCAGCTCTACTCTGTCCTATAAGGTCATTATGAGTCGGAATCAACTCAACGGCAAAGGGTTTGGTTTTTTTTTGGTTAACACTTTGCCTAAGTTGGTTTTCCCAGAGGTACTATGTTCTGGCTACGTGAGTCTGATTTTGTTTCTTTCAATAAATTATAAAAGGGAAAATGTGGGAAGGGAAATGTAACAAGCACACTTAATCCACACCAGGCTGCCATATGTCACTTTTTGTCCTTTTTTGGTTCATTGATTATTCATGAGTTAACTACCTGAAAAGTGCTATATCTATCTTTACAGTCACAGAGCTGTCAATTCAGTCCCAAGCATGCTGCCTTTGTTTTCAATGAGATGCACAGTTTTACAGAAAAAGGCCTAGGTATGCAACCCTACTCTATGCTACACCACAAATATAAAAAAAAGTGCACTGACACAGGTGACTTTTCAGGTTGACACTGGCCTGTGCCTTATGATTTTTTTAATGACTTTCATCAAAGGAAAAATGAAGCAGTCTCAGCTTTTAGAGCTCCCTCCTGTATTTTGTTATTGATGGTCTTACTGTTTCCATTTCTTTTCTTCTTTTATACATACTTGTTTCTGGAGTACCCTTAGCTATTCACTTACCTGCTCACAGCTATCTGAGTTCCAACCACTGCTTCCCCAGGATGCATTACCTCGAGTTTAGCTAGGAACCTGCCGTAGAGTTTCCTTTTCCCACCCCCAGTCACCGCCATGAAAGATTTCACAGGTTGCTCAAATTCCAACTTGTTTGCCAGCATCTGGAGAAGATATACTTTTAAAAGGTATAAAAAGAGACACTCAGCTTTCATCACTACCAGACAAGAAAACAACCTTGCCTAAGATATTTTAACGTGCTTCCTTGTTGGCTTTATGCTTAACACTACCACCACACGTGCATCACATTTGTCCTGAGGGACAAAGAGCAGAGAAACAGAATAAATTAGAAATATACCTGCATCCTAAAAATTCTTTTAATAACTTAAATAATTTTAAAAAGCACAGTGAATCTACACTGTAAAACTTGAAAACTTTATGAAAATAAAAGCAAAAAGTGCAAATTGAATTAAATTTTCCCTACATGTGTTCAACAATAATTTTGACATGAAAATTCAAAACACGTGAGAAAGATTCTTTACAAGTTTTGATTACAAGTTAATGACTGAGGTTAAATAAATAGCTCCAACATATGCATTCCTCCATGTTTTATTTCAGATTATCTTTTGGGGGCCCCTAAAAAATCTCTTTATAATTCAAGAATGTGGCACAGAGAGGCACCTCCATTAACAGGCAGGAAAATGAAGTGGTGAGAGTCTTGATATTTCAGAACTCCACAATGATGTAAAACTAAGTCATCAAATTCCTGAAGTAATTAACCTATTAGGTCAATGTTTATGCCTGAGAAAACAAAATAAAAAGGTTCAAATATGGCTTTAATCTTTTTACGATTAAAAAAAAAAACTTTAATCAAAGAGATGTACCCATATTAGTGTTCTTATAGGATCATCCACCTCCACAAGCCCCTAGCCAGTTTGTTTCTTCTGTTTCCATAACTTTATCAAATGCACTTGCTCAGACATCAAGGATAGAAACCTGGGTCTCTTCCATCACCCTTCCTTCGTCAGTCAGAATTAGATTCAGCAGCATATAGCCACAAACAACAACAGTAAACACAGACAAACAGACAAAAACAACAGCTTAAACAAGATAGAAATTTCATTGTAATCTCACATAAAAGAAGCCCAGATATAACCAGTCCAGAGTATGAAAGTTCATAGTGTCAGGACCTCTTGAAGACCTGCCACTCTCAACAAGTGCCCTCTACTTCAAGGCCTAAGATAGCTGCTTGAGCTCCTGCCATTACACGTGCATAACGTTCCTGTTGTTAGCTGCCATTGAGTTGGCTCCAACTCATGGTGACCTTGTGTGTAACAGAACGAAACACTGTCTGGCCCTGTGCCATCTTCGTGCTTGAGTCCACTGTCCTGGCCATTATGTCAAGCCATTTCATCGAGGGCTTCCAGGAAGCAGGGCTCAATTCTTTTAATGATATTTTCTAGAAGTTGCACACAACACTTCTATTTTTATCTCATTAGTCTGAATTTAGTGATATGGTCATATCTAGCTACAAAAAGAACTTGAAAATGCATCTTTTCACTGAGTATCAATGTGCCTAGCTAAAAACTGTTGTGAGTCAGCTCCAACTCACAGCAACCCTGCATCACAGAGTAGAATTGCCTCGTAGGGTTTCCTAGGCTGTAACTTTTATGGGAACAGATCGCCAGATCTTTTCTCCCACAGAGCCACTGGTGGGTTCAAACTGCTAACCTTTCGGTTAGCAGCCAAGCACTTAACCACCGTGCCACCTGTGCTCCTTAGCTAAAAATTAGTTCTATTATACAAAGGAAGAAGGAAATGGATACTGGGATTGGCACAGTAACAGTCTCTGTAATACTTCTCCCTTACCGCATACATCTAAGTCTCAGAATCCTTTATCATTATTTAGCTAAGTCAATCTAACCAGCATGGTTGTAATCATCACCTTTTTGCTTGCACTACAGAATCCTAACTTATCTCCTTGATCCAGGTGGAAATTAATTGTTGCATTTGGGCACAAAAGCTCAACAACTATATCAACTGGTATAGACTTGGGAAGAGTCATCTGAGAGGAAAAACTTAGTGTTGCATCAAGTCAAGGGTTACACCATTTGCAGAGATAACGGATGGCTTTATTGACAACATTTTGGTATACATGTCATCCTAGCAAAGGCGTAACTCTATATTGTTCTATACAAATGTATAAAGGCAAAGCAGAAACTCTGGTGGCATAGTGGTTAAGAGCTACAGCTGATAACCAAAAGGTTGGCAGTTCGAATCCACCAGGCACTCCTTGGAAACCCTATGGGGCAGTTTTACTCTGTCCTGTAGGGTCGCTATGAGTGGGAGTGAACTCGATGGCAACACATTTGGTTTTTTTTTGTAAAGGTAGAGAAGAGAGACTGACTGCAATCTGGTATCTGTACGTTCATATAGGATATTGCTGTGGTTTAAATGGTCAGAGAGGAGGGTCCTCACGAGGAAAGAAATTAGTCTGTGTGTCAGGAAACACTTCCCAGTGGACAGAGTGATGGGCTAGAATAAAAAACTTGTCAACCTAGAATCCCATACCCAGCACAAATATTTTTCAAAAATGAAGGTAAAATAAATACTTCTCTGGAAAAATAAAGGCTTAGAGAGTTCACTGACAGCAAAGTAGTATTATAAGAAATGTGAAAGTAAGTTCTTCATGCAAAAGGAAAGTAACAGGGAATCTGGAAATACTTAAAAAAAAAAATAAAGAAAGAGGCCTGAAATGGTAAATCAATGGGTATTAAAGGCATTTTTCTCATTTTTAATCTCTTTAAAAGTTAACTGGCTGTTTAAAGCAAACTTAATACTAATGTGTTTGGGAGGAGTTATAACATATAGAAGTAAAATATGTGACAAAAATAGTAAAGGCCAGAGGTGGGGAGTAAAATGGAAGTATGTCGTTGTAAGGTTCTTTTATGAAATGGCATATTACTTAAAGGTAATGGTATATTACTTAAGGGTAAACTGTGATAAAGTTAAAGCTATATATTGTAAACCCTACAGTAACCACTAAAAAACAAATAAATAAAACAAAAGGTATATAGCCAATAATGGAAATAAAACAGAAAAAAAAAATATATATATATATATATATAAATCCAAAAGAGGGTAGGAAAACAAGAGAAAAGGTAACACGTACAGATGGCACACATTAAAAAAAAAAAAAAAGATGGTAGATTTAAACCCAATCATATTGATAATTAAATATAAATGGTCTAAACAATATGATTAAAAGGCAGACATAATAAATTTTTCTAAAAATGCAAGGCCCAACAATATGCTATCTATAAAATTTAAATAGTCCATGACACGACTAATGTCCCCCACATCTACAATGATATGGAATATCTTCTTCCCTATATCTGGGAAATTAGGGGATAGTTCAGGAAAGAGGGCCCGTCAAGGTCCTCACATCACAGTGGGCGAAGAAATTTTTCATCAATAAGTAACTTCTCTGCCAAAAAAAAAAGGTTTTTTTTTTTTTTCTGCCGGGGGGAAGCAAACATACAGTTGGTTTCATGGGTTATGCCTTTCTGGTGGTCCTAACAAAGAATGTGCTGAAATAAAAACTGCATGAATTCAAGCCTCCCTGCTACTGCTAACAGAAAGGTTGGCAGTTCAAACCTACCAGCTGCTCCGTGGGACAGTGATGTGGCAGTCTGCTTCTGTAAATATTTATAGCTTGGAAACCCTAGGAATCAGTTCTACTGTGTCCTATAGAGTTGCTGTGAGTTGGAACTGATTCAATAGCAATGGGTTCAGTTTTTGGTTTTGGTTTAGGGGATTCAGTTATCACGGATAATTCATAGCACACTGACCCACTGAGGCTTCAAAAATTGAGCCCCCAACACCAATTAAGTTTACAACTTCCGTTGGGCAATGAAGCAAACTTAGTGTTGCATCAAGTCAAGGGTTACACCAGTTGCAGAGCTAATAAACAGCTTTCTTGGCCACATTTTGGCAAGCTGGACTGTCAAACATGCCCTTTACCATGTTAAGCAAATCAGCCCAGTAAAACAAGTAACCAGGGGATGGCTCAGCATCTGTCTGCCTTGTCAAGTAAGAAACAAGATACGTGTCTCACTCAGGCTCTTTCATAGATAGCAAAGCCATGATCCTTCCTCCATCTTCAAAGCCAGCAACATAAGGTGGAGTCCTTCTCACACTGCTGTCTCTCTGGTTCCATCTTCTACTTTTAAAGATCATTGTGATTAATCTGGAAACACCAGATTAACCCAGAATAATTCTCCTATTTTAAGGTCAGCTTATTCCCAACCTTAATTTCACCTGGAACCTTAATTCTCCTTTGCCGTATAACCTACCATATTCAGGGGTTCTGGGGATTAGAGCCTGGACATCTTTGGGTGGGGGTAGGGGAGATTATTCTGCCTACTACAATGTCGCTAGAGATTTCCACATAGATTTCTCTACCAGCTTGCATTAACAAAGCTGTGTTGCTTAAAGGGGGAAAAATAACAAATATTAGGGAAACAATGGGTAAACCACTGAGGTTCTAAGTCTACAATTTTATAGCAGATTTTCAGGAAGAAGTACGGTCAAGGCTGCCAAGGAGGCATCAACAGAACTGCATACTGGATTGACTCAGATAGGGTGGTTGGGAGATCATCAGGACCCAACTATGAGAAAGACAAGGAAACCCTGGTGGCATAGCGGTTAAGGGTTATGGCTGCTAACTAAAAGGTCAGCAGTTCAAACCCACCAGCCTCTCCCTAGAAACTCTATGGGGCAGTTCTACCCTGTCCTATAGGGTCACTATGAATTGGAATCGACTCGATGGCAACAGGTTAATAAGAAAGACAAAGAGGCAAAAAAAAAAAAAAAAAAGGAAGGGGAGTGGCGGGAATGGAGTTTGATACCAGAGTCCAAGGTTGAGTACCAGCTGTGGTACCAGCTGCATATCTCAGACAAGTCATTTAACTTCTCTGTCTCTCCTCTTCTGTAAAATGAGAAAGTTGATCTAAGTTATCCTTTAAAGTTCCTCCCAAGTCAAAATGCTATAATAGAAGAGAATGAAAAAAAACACAGAGACGTGCCAGCATTTTCTTAAATTTAAAACCTAGGCTTAGCATTTCATCTTCCCATGAGAATAGAGAATAGGAAAATAGACTTTTCTATTTTGAAAACAATGAGAACGAGGAAAAATCTAACTCTCTATAGCATTTTCATCACTTAAAACTTGAACTTAATTCATCTAAGTAAAAATGGCCAACAGATGACAGATTTTGATGATTCCAAAATTAAAAATATGTGAAATGATAATACTATACCAATAGAAAAAGAAAGAAAATTTTAGAAGATTAACCTATCTTTGGCATTGGGAAGAAAGGGTGGGAAAGGTGGAGGAACCAGTTGTTAGGAAGTAGAAAGTATAATTTAGGATGACTAATTTATGAGTTATGAGACTGGTATATCAACAGATTAATAAAGACTTCAGAACACAATCTTTAAAACAAAAAAAGTAACCAAATGAACACCTATTCTATGTGATCTCTGAATATTATTTTAAAAAATGAAGTATTGATATATGTTATTAATACCTATTACATAAGAATATTGCCCATGAAATGTGAATACTTAAGAAGCAATATAGAATGTAACAATTCTTAGGTGTTCAACATAACTAAATCCCTAGAAATAATACCTAGGCTTTTTTTCCTTAGAAAAAACAACTAACTATAATTATTAATGTCCTGTACAAACTTACCACAGGAATGTTGAAAAGTGTAAGGGATTACAGCTAACATAAAAGTAAAGGTATCCACCCCCAAATAATGATTCAGATGTCCCCCCAAAATATGTGTATCAATGGCTAGTCCATGATTCCCAGTATCCTGTGATTGTCCATCATTTTGTCATCTGATGTGATTTTCCTATGTGTTGTAAATCCTATCTCTATGATGTTAATGAGATGGGATTAGTGGCAGTTATGGTAATGAGGCAGGACTCAATCTATAAGATTAGATTTTGTCTTAAACAAATCTCTTGAGATATAAAAGAGAAAAACAAGCAAAGAGACATGGGGACCTCATATCACCAAGAAAGTAGTGCCAGGAGAAGAGCATGTGTCCTTTGGACCCATGGTCCCTGTGCTGAGAAGCTCCTCTACAGAGAAGATCAATGACACGGACTTTCCCCTAGGCTGACAGAGAGAGAGAGCATTCCCCTGGAGCTGACACCTTGAATTTGGGCTTCTAGCCTCCTGGGCTGTGAAAGAATAAATTTCTCTTTGTTAAAGCCATCCACTTGTGGTACTTCTGTTATAGCAGCACTAGATGACTAAGACATGGCCCTAATCAACGTTTATATAAATATCAGTGAAGTTGTCTTGAAGAATTCAGAAATAAATTTCTTTGGGTAAATTTCCACAAACTGACTACATTATTACATAACTGCCAATTTACATCATTAAATAACTGCCAAACTACATCATTTAACTGCCAAACCACTGAGAATCACGGATGGCACAGCCAAGTCAACATACAATCTTAACTATCACAACAGTCTTCGTTCACTGACATACAACATCACAGAGCCCCTGAACATCTATCACGATAACGGGCACCACAGTGTCAGGAAACTGAAAGGCCAAAAAAAATATTTCACTCTGAGCTGATAAACTCTGCATCTGAAAATATCTTTCTCAAGAAACTTAATGTTAATAAGTTATTGATGTATTTATAATAATAATATTCTAATATTCTACTCATCTAAACCTTCAAGACTTTTAGAGAAGGTAGTGCAACATGACTATTTGAAAGAAAGCAAGCAGTATTTTTGCCCTTATTCTTTTCGTTTCTTACAAAGTTCTTTAATATTTATGCTGTTATTTATCTTTAATTAGTTTTATTCTGCAATAGATGCTGAAGAAAAAAAAATAGGCTGGTATTTCCTGCTCCTAAGAGTAATAAAAAGCCTTCATCACCAGGTCCTGCCTTTCTTTTTAATTCATGTCATAAGTTTATTTACAAACATAACCAATATGCAATATGAATTCAACAGAGTCTGATCCATTTTTCAGAGCTTGGACTTCTTAGAACGCTCCTCTTTTTATCTGTTTCACGGACAAACTTAAACATCCTTAGTTCTTAAGCAGTCCGTGTCTTACTATAAAGAAAGGTGCAGCAAAACCAGATTCAAATTACCCAGTCATCATAATTAGTAACTGTCATTTGTTTTCCACTGAAAATGACGAATTCTTCCCCTGGCCCTCCTCACAGCGGCTCCTTCAGACCACAGAGGTGGTATACCTTCGAACGCTCTGCCCCAACATGGACTGTTGGAGGCTCTGAGAAAGGTGTAAAGACTGAGGGCAGAAGAAACGGCAGCACCAACTCCTGCTTTCATAACCCTGTTCCCCTGTGTCATGTCCTACCGACTTTGATGAAAAATTAAGTTCATTTTGTTGGTCATTCTACGGATCAAAAAAATTCAGGTTTGTTTGATTGTTGTGCTTTGTTTTGGGCAGTGGTCAAAATACTGAAAACTGATCATTGCCAGTGCAGAATCTGGCAATTTACGCTTATTCAACATGCTTTGTGGTTAAGAACAACCATGGTGACTGTCTTAGTTATCTAGTGCTGCTATAACAGAAATACCACAAGTGGATGGCTTCAACAAACACAAGTTTATTCTCTCACAGTCTAATAGGCTAGAAGCCAAATTCAGGGCATCAGCTCCAGGTGAAGGCTTTCTCTCTGAAGGTCCTTATCGTCAATCTTCCCCTGAACTAGAAGCTTCTCAGGGCAGGGACCCCAGATCCAAAGAATGCGTTGTTCTTCTGGCCCTTCTTTCCTGGTGGTATGAGGTTCCCCTGTCTCTCTGCTGGCTTCTCTCTTTTATATCTCAAAAGAGACTGACCTAAGACACAACCTAATCTTGCAAATTGAGTCCTGCCTCATTAACACCATAGAGGTAGGATTTATAACACATAGGAAAATCAGGTCAGATCACAAAATGGTAGACAATCACACAATACTAAGAATCATGGCCTAGCCAAGTTGACACATATTTTGGGGGGACACAATTCAGTCCATATCAGTGACCATTTCCACGAGCTCTTCACAGACTGAAATCTGGCTTTAGCTGTTTTGCAACCCCTAACCCTAGACTCATTTCATTCAATAAAAGGATTCCATTTTACTTGGATCCACAATCAACACCCATGGAAGCAGCAGTCAAGAAATCAAATAACACATTGCATTGGGCAAATCTGCTATAAAAGTCCTCTTTAAAGTATTAAAAAAAGCAAAGATGCCACTTTAAGGATTAAGTTGTGCCTGACCCCAAGCCATGGTATTTTCAAATGCCTCATATGCATGTGAAAGCTGGACAATGAATAAGGAAGACCGAAGAACTGATGTCTTTGAATTATGGTGTTGCCAGAGAACATTGACTAGACCATGGATTGCCAGAAGAATGAACAAATCTGTCTTGGAAGAAGTACTGCCAGAAGGCTCCTTAGAAGCAAGGATGGCAAGCCTTAGACATGTTATCAGGAGGGACCAGTCCCTGGAGAAGGACATCATACTTGGTAAAGCAGACAGTCAGCAAAAAAGAGGAAGACCCTCAACAAGGGTCTTCATTGAGATTGATGCAGTGGCTGCAACCATGGGCTCAAATATAACGATTGTGAGGATGGTACAGGACCAGGCAGTGTTTCATTCTGTTGTATACAGGATTGCTATGAATCAGAGGCAACTCAACAGCACCTAACAACAATGACAACAACCCCAGGCTCAGAACCCAGACCAGGCAGGTGTGAAGTATGGAAGTCCTAAACTGTCCTTAGCCAACTGGGTTAGGTTCTGTCACTTGGAGCACGTTTCCACTTGTCAAAACTATTCATCTTCAGTCAATCAAGGGTAGAGCCAATGAAGCAGCAGACAGAAAAGGCCACACTCTTAAGTGTCTCCAACTACAATGCTAATTTTCAGATGAAAAAATGTTACCTTGGATTTTTCAAGCCCTCTTCTATGTATTCCATGTACTTTAAGAAAAAAATGGAAATATAACTTACTGTGACTATTTTGATTTACCATACAACCTGAGGCCAGTGCACTTTGATCCAAAGAGACCTATCTTGTTGCTCAAAGCAGGCAGAATAAAATTCTTTTTAAGAATCAAACGTTCCCCAAGAGAGGAGACAGTGATTACTAGGGGTCCAAATGTGGCTTAGGGATGTTCTGTTTCTTGAATTGGGTGTTCATGACATGATGGGTATGGTGTGTACAAAAAAGTCAAACATTTACTGATAGAAGAATGATTCATAGGTATGAATACGCAGTTCACAGAGCAGGAAATCCAAAGGGCTAACATACTTTCAAAAAAATGCCGCACCCTCCCCAACTCCCAAACCCTTTTCACTTTGCCCTCAGAATGAATGTCCACCATTCCCAATTATCCCAGCTTCTTTTTTTAATGTTCCTGCTCGGACTCAGCGGCTCACAACACTGGCTGCACACCACAATTGCCTAGGAGTTTTTAAAAAATTACCTCTGCTAGAGCCCCACCCTACACAACCTGAGTCAGAATCTCTGGGATCTGGGGCCCAGGAAATGGATGATTACAAGCTCTCCCAAGTGATTTTAATGTGCAGCTGGGTTGTGGGCCACTGCCAACTGAAACCTGCCTCTTCCCTGCAGCCCTCTTCGGTCCTGCTGTCTTCTCTCTCACACACCCTCTCTGCTAGGCATGGACACAAAGTAGTCGTCCTACCCGTTTCTCATTGCCACTTGTAAACTACTGTCTCACCCGACCGTCTAAAATTCCAGCTTTGAAGCTCATATTATCAGGCCAACGCCATCGTTAACCCTCCTTGCTATAGTCACCAACACCACCTCATTCCTCAAAGAATTTAGCCCCTGGGCATGACACTCTCTCCAACACTGCTCTTATCAAAATACATGGTGATTTAAATATCCACACAGATGATCCCTGACATCCTCCTCTCCTGCTATCATCTGGTCCAACTTAACTTCAGCTACTCATTTCCATAGTCATTGCCTAGCACTTGTCCTGACCAATGAAGATTCCCTCCACAATCTCAATTTCTAACATTCTACTCTCCAGCTACCCTTTACCTTTTCAGCTCATCTCCTCAAATATCTTTACTCTGACATTTTTAAACCCCAGTTCTACAGTCCACTGATCCTCCCACGTTTTCACTGTCCTTCACCCAGTTTAGAGCCCAGGGTCCATCATTATAATCCCTACCTTTACACACACCCTCCATTACCTTGCCCCCTCTCCCTCTATCATCATGAACAGGTGTTATGGATTGCACTGTGTCCCCACATAATGTTGAAATTCTAATCCCTGTACCTGTATGCTTAAAATAGTCATAACTTCAAGCAAGCACATTGCTGTTGTTGCTGTTGGGTGCCATCACATCGGCTCTGATGGTGACCTAATGTGTAACAGAATGAAACATTTGGTCCTGTGCCATCTTCAAGATCGTTGGTATGTTTGAGTCCACTGTTGTGCCTACTGCGTCAATCCCATTGAGGGTGTCCCTTGTTTTCACTGACACTCTACCAAACATGATGTCCTTTTCTAGCAACTGGTCTTTCTAGATGACGTCCAAAGAAAGCGAAGTCTTACTATCCTCGCTTCTAAGGGGTATTCTGGTTGTATTTCCTCTAAGACTGACTGAAGCATATTTCATTCTAAAGAAATGTATCTGAATAAAATTTCACATTTTCCAAACTTAATAAATACGAACGCCCACCCTCTTCTAACTGAAATGAGGGGTGAGGTTGCTCGGGTTTTCCTGTAAACTCTGGAATTCCACAAGAAAAAGGTTGGCCCCATTCACACTCACTGTTCTACCTCAGCTTTATTTCCTTAAAAAGACCTTCAAGTGGCACATTTCTATTTAAATATTAATAACCTACAAACGTTACTGCATAAATACACTGCCTTAGGCAAGGGCTGTGAAGCAGAAAATGCAATTTCCAGCAGACACAGCAGTAGGTACTACATCTCGCATGAGCTCCTAAAATCACCAGTTGGTGCTGATGACTAATGTGGAGGCTGAAAACGGCTCCTTCATTTAGAGACTTGGGTTTCTGAATGCACAACAGGACCAGTGATATCTCTTCTGTGTTCTTACATTTCACCAAAACCAAAAAGTATCTATATAACTTCATCTCAGGAGAAAAATTTTCCTTAAGATTGTTTACTAATTAGACCATTGCAGGATGAAAATCTAGGAGCATTAAAGCACACCTTTTTTTTTTTTTTTTAATAGGAAACCTGACTTTGCAAGGTCAAAACAAAAAAGTTAAGAACTCACATACAATATGAAAAACAAATGTTTAGCCGGTAGATAAATCAGAAAAGTTGGATTAATTTCAGTTACGTCCATACAACCAACTTGCTCTTGGAGGCATGATCATTTTTAAAAATCTCAAACCTGAAAACTGATACGCAATTTGTTTGTATAAATGACAACCTCTCATTGACAGTGGTTCCCTGGTGTTAATACAGTGAAAGCCTGCCACCCACTGATATTTATACAGTAACTTTGAGAACCACAGGACAAAGGGAAATGGAAAACCTGCTGAATACAACCATAGTGAAGGTTTAAAGAGCTGGTGCACTAGACAGCCATGAGACAAACACGATGACAGCCAACTAACAAGAACTCTATTACACTAATCGTTTGTATAAATCGTGTCCCTGCCTGTGAGGTGTGAGTCATAAACAGCTTACCATACTTGCACATGATCTTGAGCACTCAGTTTCCAAGGACACCAATCTAAGCTAAAAAGTCTTTAAACTCCCTTTATCAGTTCTTACTGATTAAATAACTAATCTTCACTATTAGATATGGCTTGGAGGGCACACCAAGCACATACTTTTCTACCACACAAATGATCAGTCAACATAAGAATGGATATATTCATTCTGAAAAGAGCCTGCATGTTTGAGAGTCACGAGGCCTTACTGCCACTGCGTAAACATTCTTGCAACTGTCACCTGGGAAGTTTCAAATGCCCCAGGGCTTTAGTTTAGCAAAGAAGGGATATCTAGGGCTTGGGAAAAAGCAGAACAGGGTGGGTTAGGAAAGCCTCAACTACACTTGACTGCTTTCTTCAAATTACACAAGTGGGAGGTAAAGACATTAATTGAGACACTCATAAAAGGACACACCCTTAAAGGTGAATCCTGCACTTTGATACACTAGGATCAAGCCCAAAATGAGTAACATATATCCTTCATTTGGAGTCCCTGGGTGATGCAATTGGTTAACACACCTGGCTGCTGACCCAAAGGTTGGAGGTTCAAGGCCACCCAGAGGCACCTCGGAAGAAAAGCCTGGTACTCTTCTTCCGAAAAAGCAGCCATTGAAAATCCTATGGAGCACAGTGCTATGCTGACACACATGGGGTCACCATGAGTTGGAATAGACTCAACAGCAACTGATGACTGTTACATCACTTGGTGAATTTTACAGGGCGCACAGCTACAAAGAGTGCAGAGCTCACGTCTCCCTGAGAGCAGAAATCCATGCATCTTTCTGGCTGTAACCAAGGCAGTTATTATGATTTAATTAAAAGTTCTTATTCACTTTATTAATTACAGAGTTAATTATGTCTGTTTAAAGTGAACCGTGGGATCTGCAGAGCCAACCTACTATTATTTGTAAAAGGTGAAGATGTTTTTCTCTAAGTACTAATTAGCATGGGTGTGTTTTATATTTGCTTCTATGTAGTTCCAGTCTTGAGGGCTCACTGAGATTCTACTTGACTCTTTCTACCACAGATAAGCACCACTGTCACTTAGCCACAAAAAGGAAATGTTAAACATTTGGTTAGAGAATTTTTCAATTGATTCAATATGTCCTACAAAAAAAAAGATGTCCTACACAGAAGTTTATTTGATTTCTTAAAAGTGGCACCACACATATTTAGAATGCTGTTAACTTCCCAACACCTAATCAGCGTATCATAAGCGCTATCATTTCAGATCTCGAGCTATATTAGAAGTTATGGCCAAAGGCACGTGAGATGTTAAAAGAGAAATTACACGGGAAGTGGGGAACTCTTGGGGCATGATTAAGTAAGTCGGCCTTACTTTTCAAATACGTGAACACTAGGGCTTGGAACTATTTTAGATACATTTTCAGTTTGTTCTTTTGACTTTTTATCTGGTAGATCTACTTAAAAATTTAAGGTAAGTATATATTTAACATCACCTTGTAAGTACTTTATGGCCTTTTGATGGCGCAGATGGTTTGCACTTGGCTACTAGCCTACAGGCTGGCAGTTCAAGCTTACTTAGCATGTCCACAGAAGAAAGGCCTGGCAATCTGCTTCCATAAAGATTACCTACGGAGCAGTTCTACTCTGTAACAACACATGGGGTCGCCATGAGGAAGAACCAACTCAACAGCAACAGAAATTTTATTTGTAAGCACTTTAACGACAAGCGAAGACTCAATTTCTACCTCTTTAGTGTCCCCAACTAAAAAAATTGAGAAATGAGGTCTGAGTATTCTGAGGGCAATTAAAATCAAGACTGTGTCAGCAAATACATTATACTCTAAGGTTTTGACAGAACAAAACAGAGCCTGTCCAAATTAGGCTCTAAATATCTAGCACCATCTAGTGGCAAATTTGTTCCTTAAAATGGAGAAAAAAGTATGGACCACAATCCCAGAAACCAAACCCATTGCCACAGAATCGATTCTAACTCATAGTGACCCTATAAGACAGAGTAGAACTGCCCCATAGAGTTTCCACGGAGCGCCTGATAGATTAGAGCTGTCGACGTTTTTACGTAGCTCTTAACGACTATGGCACCAGGGTATCCATGAACCATAATACCAAACCAAAACCGAACCCAGTGCCGTGGAGTCAATTCCGACTCAATAGCGACCCTATAGTACAGAGTAAAACTGCCCTATAGAGTTTCCAAGGAGCGCCTGGTGGATTCGAACTGCTGACCCTTTGGTTAGCAGCCGTAGCACTTAACCACTATGCCACCAGGGTTTCCATGGACCACAATAAGTAATGTAAAACCTCAAATCAGGAAAAGGTCTCAGTAATAATACTCCAACATTAGCACAAATTAGAGCTTTAGATAACTGTTGAATGTGGGTGATAAATACATGAGGTTCATTATACTATGCTCTCTAATTTTGTGTGTTTGAATGAAAGAACAGAAAAAAAGCCTCTGAAAGTAGCCTGATTTATTTCATGGAAAAATCCTTTAGACCCAAACTTTGACTAATTCTTGGGCTCCTATTTCAAATACGGAAACCCTGGTTTTTCTTTTTTTTTTTTTTTTTGGTTATTTCAAATACAATTGCTGGTAAGATAACACACGCACACACAAAATTGGCAAAGAAGCCCTGATCAGCTTTATAAAAATAGAGGAAAGACCCTGTAAATATATGAGGAAAAAAATCTTAAATTTATAGTTTAAAACTCAATGCTCACACTATCTTACTACATAAACCAGTGGAATTTTTTTTTTTTAATTTTGCCACTTGTCATAATGGGAAATTATGATACCAACAGTTCAGCATAGGGTTCTATTTTAAATACTACTTTTAAAAAAATTCAGTAATGTTGGACTGATTTTTTACAAGCATACAATGTTTTTATATTAAAACTACTTGAAAGTACTATGTATACTCAACTTTTCCAGTACAATATATTTAGCTTTCTTGTATTGACTTTGCTGCATATTATCACAATAGTTCCATTAAAAAAGAAAAAAAAAGTAGAATCGGAAGAACTAGATGGTGCCCAACTACCACGACCAACCATTCTGACCAGACACACAATAGATGGTTCCAAATAGAAGAAAATTGTAGGACAAAACTCAAATTCTTAGAAAAAGGCCAGACTTACTGGACCAGGAGAGACTAGAGGAATCCCTGAGACTATCGCCTCACTACACCCTTTAAACTTTGACTAAAACCACTCCTGGAGGTCACCTTTCAGCTAAATAATAGATTGGCTCATAAAATAAGCATTATCACCATGAGTGCTGTGCTCCTTTAAAAGAAAACAAAACAAAAAAAAAACACTAACTATATGAGACCAATGGTCAATATTTACCCTAAAGCAAAGATGACAAGATAGGGGGAGAGGGGAACAGGAAAGCTAGATTAATGGAAACAGAATAACCAGAATGGCAATAATGATAATGTTGACACAACGTGGAAAATACAACCAATGTCACTGAAAAATATGTGTAAAAATTGTTAAATGGGAGCCTAATTTGCTGCGCAAATTTTCACCAAAAACACAACAAAATACTTAAAAAAAAAAAAAAAATGTTCTTTACATTTTACAAGGGTAGTGAGTTAACAAAATGAAACCTTCGCAATACTGGCCTCTCCAGCCATAATGCACACTCCCTATCAGACACTCTGTAATGAAGTACATACCTCCTAGGACTTCATCCGAGATTCTGAAGGGGTCCCCTGCCTCACAGAAATTACAACATGGACTACACTAGTAATGAATGTATGCAAATATATTTTGCCTATCTCACCTGGTTTCATTCCTACAAAAGAAAGCAAGCTATAAACAAAAAGTTTATGTAGATTTACTGCAATATGTTAGTTTAAGGAACTCGTTTTCATAATAAAGTTAAAATACTTCTTTTCCACTAAAACGCTTTTAAAAAATAAAATGAAAGTTAAAAGCTATTTTAGCAATTATCTTGATTAAAAAGAAACATTTTCATTTCTTATATTACTGAAAAAAATGAATGCTTAGAGTATTTTGAATCAAAATCCAAAAGTGTACGCATTAAGATTAGAATCTTCAGTGATGCACTGCTCCTTTTTGGTTTCTGCCTTAATCCTATTTAAATTCTGGTTGGAGCCTCTTACTTACTCGGTAAGACGTCCTAAGTATCCAGAGGTTAAGGCAAAGTCTAGAAAAGAATGTTAGTTACATTCATTGAAGAAAATACAGAAAGTTTTTACTTATTTACAAGAAAGGGGGGGAGGGGATGAGACTAAATACGGATGCCATTAATCAGCATTTAATTATTTTAGAAATACTGGTGTGCAATATTAAAAAAAAAGAAGAAAGTTTGGTTTTGGAAACCCTGGTGCCATAGTGGTTAAGTACTATGACTGCTAACCAAAAGGTCAGCAGTTCAAATCCACCAGGTGCTCCTTGGAAATTCTGTGGGGTAGTTCTACTCTGTCCTATAGGGTCGCTATGAGTCAGAATCGAGTCCAACGGCAATGGGTTTGTTTGTTTGTTTGTTTTACTAACAACAGCTGATGTAAATGACTCTTTAGGAGACAAGAGAAAGGGATTAACTCAAAACCATTAGAATCAATGGGTTTAATCAAATAGCGATGCAAATACTTATCGGAAAATTAGTAATGTTCTTATATTCAAAAATTAGACAGAACATATAAATTGCAAAACAATATTCCATTTGCTATAGGAAAAATGGAGTCCTGGTGGAGCAATGCTTAAGGGCTGGGCCGTTAACTAAAAGGCTGGCTATTCGAACCCACCAGCTGCTGCACCGGAGAAAAGACATGGCGATCTGCTTCCATAAAAAAAAAAAAAACATAGAGACTAAAAATCCAAAACCAAACCGGTTGCTGTCGAGTGGATTCTGACTCATAGCGACCTTATAGGACAGAGTGGAACTTCCCCACAGGGTTTCCAAGGCTGTAATCTTTACAGAAGCAGACTGCCATATCTTTCTCCCGTGGTTTCCGACCAGTGACCTTTGGTTTGGCTGCAGAGCACTTAACCACTGCACTACCAGGGCTCTTTCTCCGTAAAGATTACAGCCTAGGAAATCTTATGGAGCAGTTCTACTCCGTCCTATGGGGTCACTATGAGTTGGAATTGACTCGACAGTATACAACAACATAGGAAAAAAACACATTTTAGAATTTTTAATTTACTGTATTTTTATGCAAATAACACCGTCTGCATCTGTTCCTCAACCATTTTTTTACATGAAAAAATTGGCATAGCAGCACTTACGAAAATACCTCAGAGGGGAGGGGTCGGCTGACAAAGGTAGAATTTGGCAAGCAAATGTAGAAGGTGTGTGTTAGTTGCGTAAAAATGTAATAAGGAATGTATGTAACATTATAAAACCATCTTCAGTTAAAAACTATAGAAAAAAATTACCCAAAAAAGTGAGTTTTAATTTTACAATTAAAATTTTTCTCCAGTGAAGATCAGAAAAAATGTAAAACCAACAAATGTGTCACAAGAGTTTCATTATACTTCCTTCATCTTAAAAAAAAAAAAAAAATTACACTGTTTAAGGACCACACAACAGTTGGAGCACAAATTTGCAAGGGCAAAGTCACTTTCTATGTGTGTGCTGGCTAACCCTGCACCTATCTAATCTTTAAAGAGTTCAATCAAATTTATAAGTACAATATGAAGACCAAAATAGACTAACAGGCAAAGGACATATGCAAATGATTACAAATGGGATGGAGAAGTGAGAAGGAAAATCTCATACATTAAACATGTACTGAAAATTAAAAGTTGAGAGGTTCTTTTGTTATTTTTCTGTTGAAGTTTAATACACAAAAGCCTACAAAACATAAATGTTCAGTTCAATAGATTTTAATAAAGCAAGCAGTCACGTAACTGCCACAGTTGTTGTTGACTCATGGCAACCCTACGCGCAGCAGGATCAGACCATTGTGATCCACAGTGTTTCCATTTTCTGATTTTTGGAAGTAGATCGCCAGCCCTTTCTCCCTAGTCAGTCCTGGTCTGGAAGCTCCGCTGAAACCTGTGCAACATCACAGCAATGGAGGTCTAGGAACAGAGACTGACAGTACCCTAGCAGTCCCCCTCCTACTTCTTCCCAATTGTTAGCCCCTCTTTCCTCTCCATGGGTAACTATCTTGACTTCTAACTTTCAAGTTTAGTACAGTTTGTTTTTGAAATTTCTGTAAATGACATCATATAGTATGTATTTTTTGTATAGGTTCTGTTGATCAACATTGTATTTTTGAGATTCATCCATATTGTTGCATGAGGTAAGTTTGTTCATTTTCATTATGGTGTATTAATCTAAGGTAGCCAAAAGCAAACCTGTTCCTGTCAAGTCAATTCCAACTCATATCGACCCAATAGGACAGACTAGAACTGCCCCATACGGTTTCCAAGGAGCACCTGGTGGGTTCGAACTACTGACCCTTTAGTTAGCAGCCGTAGCTCTTAACGCTCTGCCACCAGGCTTTCTAATCCGAGTTAGGAATACATAATTTACTTATCTACTATACTGTTGGGAGACATTTCTCCCCAATTTGGAGCCAGTACAAATAATATTGCTGTACATATCACTCGGCTGCACTGTGTGGACCACATGCCCACCATTTATGCTGGGAGTGAAACTGCAGGGTCATAAACCTGACCCTTTGCTGTTGAGTCAATTCTGACTCATAGAGACCCTACAGGACAAAGTAGAACTGCCCCATAGGTTCCCAAGACTGTAATCTTTATGGAAGCACACTGCCACATCTTTCTCCCATGGAGTAGCTGGTGGGTTCAAACCACTAAACTTTTGGTTAACAGCCAAGCGCTTAACCACTGTATCACCAGGACTTCTTGCGGGGTCATACAAAAAAAACAGTATACATAAATTCAGCTTTAAACAGACACTGCCAACCAGCTTATCCAAGTGTTTGTACCAATACACAC
This sequence comes from Loxodonta africana, assembly GCF_030014295.1. NCBI lineage: Eukaryota > Metazoa > Chordata > Mammalia > Proboscidea > Elephantidae > Loxodonta > Loxodonta africana. The sequence goes on from NC_087349.1 coordinate 106,010,875, forward strand.
TCCAATAATGTATGAGAATTCCCTTGCTCTAAATTCCCACAAACCTTCTGTATTATTGGTGGGCACATAATAGTTGTATGCCATTATGGTTTTAACTTGCATTTCGCTAATGACTTATGCTGACAGTTTATAAAGAAAATGTTCTACATTCTTACTTAGGTGAGTAGCATCAGGGGTCTTAAAAGCCTGTGACCGGTCATCTAGGATACTCCACTGATCTCACCCCTTTGGGAACAAGGAAGAATGAAGAAAACTAAAGATACAAGGGAAAGATTAGTCCAAAGGACTAATGGACCACATCTACCACAGCCTTCGCCAGACTGAGTCCAGTACAACTAGATGGTGCCCAGCTACCACCACTGACTGCTCTGATAGAGATCACAATAGAGGGTCCTGGACAGAGCTGGAGAAAAATGTAGAACAAAATTCTAACTCAGAAAGAAAGACCAGACTTGCTGGCCTGACAGAGACTGGAGTAACCCTGACAGCATGGCCCCAGACACTCTTTCAGCTTAGTAATGAAGTCACTCCTGAGGTTCACCCTTCAGCCAAAGATTGAATAGGCCCGTTGAACAAAACAAGACTAAGAGGGCCCACCAGCCCAGAGGCAAAGACTAGAAGGCAGGAGGGAACAAGAAAGCTGGTAATAGGGAACCCAAGGTTGAGAAGGGAGAGTGCTGACATGTGGTAGGGTTGTTAACCAATGTCATGAAACAATATGTGTACTAACTGTTCAATGAGAAACTAGTTTGTTCTGTAAACTTTTGTCTAAAGTACGGTTAAAAAAAAAGATACAATCTAATGACTTATGTTGAAGACCTTATTTTTACTGATCCTTTGGGTGAAATGCCTGTTCAAGTCTCTCACCCACTTTTCTACTGGGTTATCTTTTTCTAACTGCCTTATAATTCTTCATATAGTCTAGATGAACCTTTTATCATAGTGTTGCAAATATCTTTCCCATTCTGTGACTTGCCTTTCATTCTCTTAATGATAACTTTTGATGAATATAAGTTCTTGATTTTAACAATATCCAATTCATCTTTTGTTTTCTTTTATAGTTAATACTTTGTGTGTCCTATTTAAGAAAACATTTCAGACCCTAAGGAAATTTTTTTCCCCTAAGGAAAATTATATTTTCTTATATTATCTCCTAAAAGCTTTATTGTTTTACATTTTACCAGTAGATCCACAATTCCATGGGAATTTCATTTTGTGTGTGGTGTGAGACAAGGGTCTTGTTTCACTTCTTCTATATGAATAAACATGATGCTCCAATACCATTTACTGAAAAGACCATCATTTCTACTTTTCTATTATGCCACCTTTGCCATAAATCAAACATCAATATATGCTTGTATCTGTTTCTGTACTCTCTATTCTGCCCTCACTGATCCACTGAACCAAGGATATTGTATATCCTTGCATTAATACCACACTTCCTTTATTAATCTAGCTTTACAGTAAATCTTGATAGCCAATAAAACAAGTTTTCCCACTTGGTTCTTGAAGAGTGTTTGGCTCTTCTTGGCATTTTGCATTTTCATATAAACATATCTCTTTTACTAATTGCTACAATCCTGTATCTAAATTTTACTAACCCACTTTTAAAATGTGGTAAAGCAAGCCTAGAAAAATTACATAACTTGCCTGAGGTCATAAGATGCAGAGCCTAGATTTGAAGCTAGTAGTGTCTCTGTCCAAAGTATACACTTTACTTTTTACTATAATACCTTGCATGTCTATAAATTCACACATGTGAAAATGTTAAGGCCTAAAAATAACAATATATGTAAAAACAATAATGAAGTATTACTTTAATATATATTCAACATACTTTTTTTTTTTATAGGTAGTTTCAGATAATTAATGCTGCCAATACTGGCAAATTGATGATGAAACTGGTACCAACAGTACCAATATTGCCAATAGAAGTAGATATTACTACAATTCTCTCAGAGTTCTAGAAAATTAATAGTGATTACTACTAATAAAGGTACAAAAGAAATTATTGTCCTGAAGGATTGATTTAGTTACTGCCTGTTTAAATCCCGATTGTTATAAAGTGTAGGTCATGTTTCACTCCAATGCTAGAGACACTGAGGAGATGCAATGGATAGATCTTTAACAGGGAAAGCAGAGAGAGGATACATGGACTCCCCTTAGATGTCTGGCTTGAGCAAAGGATACTTATAGAAGGGGAACCAATATTTCTTCAGCAACTTAGCAGCGTGGTAAATGCTTGACATACAATTACGTCATTTCATCCTCAAAACTCTAGCAAGTATTACTGGTGCCCCAAATTACAAAAGCAAAATATCTAGGAATGGGAAGAGTTAAGTAACTTGCCCAAAGTCAGAAAGTTAGTGAGTACCGGATCTCAGATCTCAGCTGAAACCTTCATGTGCTAAGCTCTTTCTACCACAGCAAACTGGTAATACTTATGTGGTATTTGTTTCACAACTGAGCTGAAAGACTAGATTTTCCACTGGGGAATATACAAGTGACACTAAAACAACAGCAAAGCTGCTGTCAAGGTTTCACTGTGACTAAATGTAGTAAGTCACATGGAAACTTTTGACGGGATTGCCTTGAGCAAAGTCACCTTTGAAAACAATACTGCATTTGCTTAGTTTTTTAAAACTCTTTTAGCACCTTAAGCTAAAAAAAAAGTTTGGATCCTTTATACACACTAGAGCACATAAATAATATCCTACCTCACACTGTTTACAACCCCACTGCAGTGACAACAAAAATTTTCTGGTCTGGTTTTAACATATTCTGGCAGAATTTAAGATGAAGTATTCATAAGCTTATGAACTGGGCAGAAGAGAATAATTTCCTAATATACGTGGGAGCATGGCAACTAGGCGCAGGGGAGAAATGGTCCCACTTTATTCTGGGCTCCTCAGACCACGTCAGTAATACTGGGTGACACAGTTAACGTGAACGACAGATCACCTGGAGTAATGATTCTTACATACGAGTAACATTTATAATGCAGATTCCTGGGCCTTATAGAGTTCTGATTCACTGAGTCTGAAGGTGCGGTCTAGGAATCTGCTTTTGAAAATTTTGTATTTTCAAATACACATAAAAATATATAAAACATATATATGTACATGCACTAAGTAAGCGGCAAATCTCACCTTCGTGGACAAGGTGCAGCATGAATCTAATCCCCAAAATGTCGGGATTGATCCAGCCCTCACCTTCCCACTTCTCATCCTCATCACCAGCCACCCATGTGGCACACCATCTCCGACCCTAGCCACCAGAAGCTGGGTCAGAGCTCACAAGGTGAAAGGACACTGTCCTTCAGACTGCCAAATAGGCAGACGCCAGTTGCAAGTCTGAGAAATCCCAACCTTCTGTCCTGCTGGCCACCAGTTCTAGGCTAGTTTCCCATCACCCCTTCAGGATGTCAGCTATAAGCTCGGGCCTCCACATGACACTCTTGTTTTCTGACCTGCTGGCTCCCACTGCCCCTTTGGGTTTGATAAATTGCTGAAACGACTCAGAGGATCTCATGGAGAATGTATCATTCTTACAGCTACAGATTTATCACAGCCAAAACAGATACAAACGAAGACACACACAGGCTGAGGTCTGGAAGGGTCCAACACGGAGCTTCCATGTCCCAAGGGATGTGCTACCCTCCCGAGAGCAGATGTTCTCCACGACCAGGAAGCTCTCTGAGCCTCCACGTTCAGGGTCTTTATTGGTAGATTATAACACGCCTCCTGAGGCCTAGCAATACTGGGCCACCAGGTGGTCCCTCTTGGTCTGGTCAGCCCCCACTCATTAGTCTCAGGTGTGGTTCGGCCAGAAAGAACCCAAAACATAAGGCCAAATTGCTTTCTGCGAGGTGACTCCACATCTCACAGTACATATGCAAAAAAAGATGAATACAATGAACTCCCATGTTAAAACACCACCACCCCAGCTAAAACACAGACACTTACCGGGACCTCAGAAGCCCCAGATTCCATCCCCTTCCCTCCCCTGAGGTAGCCATTATCCTGACTCTGGGTTAATCATGCCTATTCTTTTTTATTAGTGTTACTTCTAATATGGAAACCCTGGTGGTGTAGTGGATGAGTGCTACAGCTGCTAACCAAAGGGTCAGCAGTTCGAATCCATCAGGCGCCCCTTGGAAACTCTATGGGACAGTTCTCCTCTGTCCTATAGGATCACTGTGAGTCAGAATCCACTCGACGGCACTGGGTTCTGGTTCTTTACTTCTAATATATAATATATATAGCCCTAAACAATCTTTCTAGTTTTGAAAAACTGAATAAAAATCACAAACCCATATACACAAAGGCAATGGTACCCTTATAGATGAAGGGTCCAAGGAAAAGGTAAACTGAACAAAGTCTCTGCATCACTGTCTAACTCCAGCTCCCCAGAGAGTTAAAGGGGTCCTCTCTGGAGAAGTTAGTAGGCAAAGACGTGAATCCTGGGAAACATACAGGTCAACCACAGTCAGGGTGTCTATCAGGGCTATAGTATAGGCTAGTATTATGGAACTTACAGCAGGAATGTAGGCAGGGAGAGCAGACTACTGTGCATCTTTTCTTTCTTAGCTCACCATGGCTACTCCTCCAGGATTTTGGAATAGGTCAAAATAGAATACACTTGAGAGGTGAAACAAGTTTCCTCAGTTGATCCAGGCAGCAAGACACTGAGCGGAGAGAAGGAACTTCTATAGCACATGTTCAAGATAAGCTAAGAAGAGATAAGAATCTGGGTCAAGCTGACAGGGGAATTCTGCCCTCAGGTTAGAAGACAGTACCATGACAGCAAGCATCTTGGTAATTATAATCCTCATCATGTCTATGTCTTGCTTCATATCCCTCCAGTCTGGAGTAGTTGCATCTATATCTGGTACACAGCTGTCATCTGGGTAAATCTCCTCATCATCATTCTGGGGATTCTCATCTCCCTCCTGCATTAGATCTGTTTCCTATATCCCACGTCTTAGCTTACTCTTGAATTGGTGCTTTTCACCCTCCAAAAAAACCAAACCCACTGCCATCGAGTTGATTCTAACTCATACTGACCCTCCTTACAGGACAGAGTAGAAAAGCTGTAAATCTTTATGCAAGCACACTGCCACATCTTTCTCCTGCAGTACGGCTGGTGGGTTCAAACCACCAACCTGTCTGTTAGCACTCCAGCACTTTAACCACTGTGCCACCAGTGCTCAGCTTTCAATAAAGGGGACAGGGGAAGTAAACATTGTAAGGCCTTGCCTGTCTGAAAATATCTATTCTAACTGGCCATTAATTTGGCTGAGCACATAATTCTAAGTTGGAAATCATTTTCCTTCGAGATTTTGAAGGCTTTGCTCCACTGTTTTCTCATTTCCAGGTTGCTGCAAAGAAATTCAAAGTTATCCTGATTCCTGGTCCTTTGTGATTTTTTTTTTTTTTAATCTAGAATCATCTCTTGAGCCCCAGTGTTCTGAAATTTCCTAACGATGTGTTTTAGCTTAAGTATATTTTCATTTACTGGGCTGGGCACTCAGTAGGCACATTCGATCTCAAACTCCAACCTTAAAATAAGGTCATTTTCTTGAATTATTTAATTTATTATTTCCTCCTTTCCATTTCCTCCTATTTTCTCAATTCAGAACTCAGTTGTACAGATACTCGACCTCCAGAATAGTCAAGTGACCTCTCTCTTACACTTTCTATCTCTTTGTCTTTTTGCTCTACTTTCTGAGAGATTTCCTCAACATTATCTTTCAACCCTCCTGAGGTTTTCATTTCTATCATGTTTTAACTAATTTTTTGTTTTCTAACCACTCCTTTATATTATGTCCTATTTTTATTTCATTCTCATCTTTTATCTCTCAGAGATCATTAAAAATTGGAGTGAGGGATTGTTGGTAGTTTTCTTCTCCCTGCAAAGTCTCTGTTCTTCCAAACTGGTTTTTTCTGTTGTTTTTCATTTGTTTTAGTTCCCATCTTCCACCTTCAGTTTTATAGATTTTTCTGAAATAACTGGTTTTCCTTGGCTATTTGCTTCTGATTAAGGGTAGGGAACCAAAAAGCTTATTGGAAGCGCTGAACCTGTGGGACTTGGTGATGTGGAATTTCAAGGAATCCCAAGTCAGGCTTTTTCTCCAGGGCTACTCAGAAACCCGAGAATAATATTTCAGGCTCCTGCTTGGCAGTCAGCATTCTATGAGTCCAGAGGAGAAATAAGACTGAGAATCAGGTAGGAAAACCTGTGTTCTCAGCATTTAATATGTATATGATCACTTATGCTTCTATTATCAATATGGTAACAACTATATTTCCCAATAAAAAAAAGAGCTGCCTTCGAGTTGATTCCAACTCATGGTGACCCCATCTGTGTCACAGTAGAACTGTATTCCAAAGGGTTTTCAATGGCTGATTTATTTGAAGTAGATCACCACGCCTTTCTTCAAGGCACCCTGGGTAGACTTGAACCTCCAGCCTTTTGATTAGAAGCCCGGTATTTTAAATGTTGCACCACCCAGAGACATATTTCCCAATACTGTTCCCAAATTCTGAACAGATATTAATTTGGGAGTTTTAGCAACAAGAAACTGGAATTCCCAAAAACACAAGTTATTCTGTATTTTTCATAAGTGCTATGTATTTCTAAATAATAATGAGTGATCATAACAATAGAAAGTCATTTTTCTGTGACAGTTATACTAAATATTAGGGTTTTCTGTTTTAAAAAATGATATAATAATAAATCCATGGCTCATTATTATTACATAAAAATTCCTCTTTCTAAACATTCTGCATCCCACTTTGAAATGTGGCATCTGGGGCCTTAAATGCTAACAAGCAGCCATCTAAGATGCATCAATTGGTCTCAACCCACCTGAAGCAAAGAAGAACGAAGAACACCAAGGTCACACGACAACTAAGAGCCCAAGAGACAGAAAGGGCCACATGAACCAGAGACTTACATCATCCTGAGACCAGAAGAACTAGTTGGTGCCCGGCCACAATCGATGACTGCCCTGGTGGGGAGCACAGCAGAGAACCCCTGAGGGAGCAGGAGATCAGTGGGATGCAGACCCCAAATTCTCATGAGAAGACCAGACTTAATAATGGTCTGACTGAGACTAGAGGAATCCTGGCAGTCATGGTCCCCAAACCTTCTGTTGGCACAGGACAGGAACCATCCCCGAAGACAACTCATCAGACATGAAAGGGACTGGACAGTGGGTGGGAGAGAGATGCTGATGAAGAGTGAGCTAATTATATCAGGTGGACACTTGAGACTGTGTTGGCATCTCCTGTCTGGAGTGGGGATGGGAGGATAGAGAGAGTTGGAAGCTGGCAAAATTGTCACGAAAGGAGAGACTGGAAGGGCTGACTCATTAGGGGGAGAGCAAGTGGGAGAACGGAGTAAGGTGTATATAAACTTATATGTGACAGTCTGACTTGATTTGTAAACGTTCACTTGAAGCTCAATAAAAGTTAATAAAAAAAAATTCCTCTTTCTGATATGTTGTTGTTGCGTGCCATCGAGTCATATTCTGACTCATAGTGACCAGTGTGACAACAGAACTGCCCCATAGGGTTGTGGATTAATAGAAAGTATTAAAAGAAACATTAACACAAAATAAACACCAAATAAAAATTATTTTAACAATGGAAAGATCATACTGTACACAGTTGTCATGGACTCAATTCCGGCTCATGGTGATCCCCATGATTGTCAGAGTAAAACTGTGCTCTGTAGGGTTTTCGATGGCTGTGGCCTTTCAGGAGCAGGTCACCAGGCCTTTCTTCAGAGGTATGTGTGGGTGAATTCAAACCCTCAAGCTTTTGGTAAGTAGTACGTAACCTTTTGTACCATTCACAGACTCCTATAAATATTTAATATTTAAGAGCTATCATTCTTAAAATGAAATTTTTAAAAATACCAAGCATTTCTTGCCTATCCAATAGTCTTGACCTTTATTTCATGACAAATATTCCTGCTGTAGAAATTTTTCTTTCATTTTGTGTTGACACTGATTGAATTAAGAGTATATCAAAAGGCATCTTCGACCCATAACCAGTGAAGAGATTGAATCAATAACTAACAACCTCCCCCAAAAATAAAAGTTCTGACCAGATGACTTCACTGGGGAATTTTACCAAACATTTAAAGAATTAACATCAATCAAAGTCTTCCCAAAAATATAAGAGGAGGGAACACTACCTAACTCATTCTACAAGGCCAGCATTACCCTGATACCAAAGCCAGACAAAGATACTACCGTATGAACCAGCAATTCTGCTCCTAGGTATATACCTCAAAAGCTTAACAGCAGGGACTGAAACAAATACCTGTACACCAATATTCACTGCAGTATTATTCACAATAGTCTAAGGTGAAAACAATCCAAGTGTTCATCAATAGATGAATGGATAGGCAAAGTGTGGTATAGCCATACAATGGAGTATTATTCAACCATAAAGAGAAATGAAGTTCTGATACATGTTACAGCATAGATGAGCCTTGAAAATATTATGCTAAGTGAAATAAGACACAAAAAGACAAATAGTATATGATCCCACTTATGTAAAATATTTAGAATAGGCAAATGCATAGATACAAAAGTTTATTAGTGGTTACCAGAGGCTGGGGGAGGAGGAAATGGGGAATTAGTGTGTAAAGAGTTTCTGTTTAGGGTGATGAAAAACATGTGAAAATAGATAGTAATGATTATTGCATAACATGATGAGTGTTACTGATTGAACTGTGTCCCCTAAAACACGTGCTGTAAATCCTAACCCTACCTGTGGTTATAATCCCATTGGGAATGGGTTTTCTTTTTTACGTTAATGAATAATATTAGTGTAGGTGTACCTTAAGTCAATCTCTTTTTGAGATATAAAAGAGATTAAACAAGCAAGCAAGCAGAGATGGGGGAAGAGAGATGCCAAGCCACATGAAGACTGCCCAGGAGCAGAAACTCAAAAGAGACAAGGACTTTCCTCCAGAGCCAACAGCAAGAGAAAGACTTCCCCTAGAGCCGGCACCCTGAATTTGGACTTCAAGCCTCCTGAACTGAGAAAATAAATTTGTTTATTAAAGACACCCATTTGTGGTACATGCAGTCCCCGGGTTACAAATGACTGACTTACATACAACCTGTAGTTACAAACCAAACCCTGTAAAGCCTATTGGGGGAAAAAAGTGACTCGGTGTTCGGGCCTCAGTCTCCCACAATGGACCCCACTTCTCCTGCATGCACAGACGCCACAGTGAGTCCTTGGGTGGCTGCTGGCGGCCTGTGGGCCCTGCAACATGGTGGATTTGGGATAAAAATAAACACAAGTTTTCTAAGAAATGACAAGAATGACTTTTCACAAGGAAACCGCACTTTATCCATAGATCATTTGTTTTGAACCCATAGAATTTGTGCCATAGTAAACAGCTACATGCATTGGGAAAGTTGCTTCTCAGCAACTTTTACCCAATCTTTTTTTTTTTTTCCTCTCCGTTGCATCCCAATTTCCAGAGAAACCTTGTCTTGGCAGTTCTTAACCTTTTTGAGTATTTACAGGGTAAATCTGGTTGGTTCTCGGTTTTTTCCTCTGACAGGGATTTGTGAGTCACAGGTATCTAAGGCAATTTCCACTCATTCTTGGGTTTTTCAATTTTCTAAATTGTATTGCTGTTGTCTCCTCAACTGATGTCCTAGACCTTTAGGTCTTTACTGCCATTTAGTCCAATAGGGAATAAAACTGCAAGTGTAGATCCTGCCATCTTAATCCCAAAGGAATCTTCATTTTTAACAAGTACTTTAGGAGCCCTGCGCTCAGCTGCTAACTGAAAGGTTGGCAGTGCAAACCCACCAGCTGTCCCATGGGAGAAAGATGTGGCAGTCTAATTTCGTAAAGATTACAACCTTGGAAACCCTATGGGGCAGTTCTGTTCTGTCCTATAGGATCACTATGGGTCAGAATCGACTGAATGGCAAGGGGTTTGGTTTGGTTTCTTTAGGAGATTCTGATGTAGGTGATCCCAAAACACTTTCAAATACTAAACTACAGGATAATGAGTAGAAAGTGCCCAGAATAGTGAACACAACTAAAAATACTTAAAGAAGCTGGGATGTTTATCAAGGAGAATATTCTAAGAGCTACAACAGCTACTTCAAATAGCTAAAGGGCTAACTGGGGAAAACAAGTTAAGCTTGTTCTCTATGCCCCCTAGAGCCAGTGTATAAAAACTATAGGCCAGAGATCTGGTATGAGATGGAGAATTTCTTAACAGAAAAAACTATCCCAGCAGAAATGAACTGCCTTGGAAAGAGACTTCAAAACAGGCTGCACAGCTATCACTTACGAGGGATGTCACAAGAGCATCTAAGCCCAAGATGGTTGTGTGGTCCAACTGGCTGCAGAGGCAAGGCTGACACACATAAATATAAGGTTACGACAGAGTTAAATGCTAGAAGAAAAAAACTGCAAGGTTAAAGTCATTTTAGACACACTGAAAGCTACCAAATACAAAGGGCATTGCAGGTAATGACTGCCTGGTCCCTAGACTTCCTACACCTGGTTGGAATATAAATTCTTTTCCACATAGAATCTTCACTCAGATGTGCATTTATCCCTAGATTAAATTTGAGAGTTGAAAAGTGACAAGGCAATGGGTCCTGAGTGCCATGAAAATGTCTGTACGAGCCACATACTTTAACTATATTACTAGACATCTTTTCTTTACCTAAAATGCCATGTCTCCCTGCATCAATTCTCCCCGCTTCTGCCAATGAGAAACAAAGAGCACGCCAGAGAGGCTGAAGCACGGTGAACAAGGGGGCAAGCTGCATGAGATGAGGCTTACAGTCGGCAGAGAGGCCAGACCACAGGAAAGGGATAGGGCGGGGGGTGTTATGGGTAAAGTTAAATATTTGAGGTTTATTCTAAGTATAATGGTAAGTAATACAGGAATTTCAAGCAGCAGAGTGACATGAACAGATTCCATATTTTTTAAGTAGACCGTTGCATGAAAAGTACATTAAAGTAGACCTAATGACACATTCTGGTAGACCAATTAGGAAGCAGTGTCCCTGTGAGAGAAAGTGGGAGTCTGGATTAGGGTGACAGAGGTATAGATGAATTCAGGAGGCAGGATTAGAACGATGAAAGGCCGTAGGGATGACCTAGCTACCTGGCGTGTGTATCTGGATGAATGGTGGTGCCAATCTCCAGGTGTACTCTGGTGGCTGTAGGTTGTTGGAAGTGTTAGGAATGAGCGAACCCCTTGTGCTCAGCTGTGGATGAGTTAACTTTGAAAACCCGTGACTCATCCTAGTACAAACATGTCCCAAGCTCCACTTTCTCATTTCCCACTAAAAATCTCCATTAAAGCCTCAAATTCAGGATCCTAACAAATGAAATCTGTATCTTTCTTCCACATCTGCTTCATTAGCTGATTAATGCCTCCAGTTGTGGCAGATGTTATAGATGGGATTCTTGCATGTGAGAGAGAAGGCGAGAATATAAAGCAACCAAAGACTCACTGAGAAGAGTCTATGACTCACAGATTAATCCCTGAGGCTGGAGTTACTCTTGCCACAAACGTTAACCCTAAGGAAAGAGTTAACTCCTAACTCCGTAAACATTTAAACCATCTGAAAACAAAAATGGTATTAAGGGATACTTTTTTTTTTTTTTTTAATGCACAGGTTGACTTGTAATATTATGAGAATAACATAGATACTGAAACAGATCCAAGAAAATAGATTCAGGTGTTAAATGTCAATTCTTAATTAATCACCTTGTTTTTCTGAAAAAAACAGAACTGAAATCAATCGTTTTCCAGCTGACTAGAAGCATCACAATCTTTATTAGTAAAAAAAAAAAGGTTTTTTTACTGGGTTCTTATTATTATTATGGCACAACACTGCCACCTGTCGGAAGACATCACCAGCAAAATTTTTTTATTTCTAAACAACCTTTCTTTCAGAAGGGTTGCTTCTGAAAGAAAAAATAAATACAAAGAACTACTTTGATTTTTTTCCTTCTAGCTTATTATATTTGCATAAAACCTTCAGTAAAGATTAAAGAAATACAACTCCACTGTTTCCCACCATGAAAAGCACAAAATATTATTTACTTTTTAGTTCTGGTCACTTGGATGAAGGGAGGGTGGGCCATCAAAGGCCAGCACGAGGAAATTTTGGGGGTATTGGAATTGGTCTGTATCATAATTATAATAGTGGTTACATGAATCTGTACACATGTTAAATTCACAGAACTGGAACCAGAAGGAAAAAAAAAAGCCAATTTTATTCTACGATAATTTTTCAGATACCTGCTGCCATCGAGTAGATTCCAAATCATAGTGACCCTACTGGACAGAGCAGAACTGCCCCATAGAGTTTCCAAGTAGTGGCTGGTGGATTTGAACTGCCAATCTTTTAGTTAGCAGCTGTAACACTTAACCACTACGCCACCAGGGTTTCCTAGGGACCCTATAGGACAGAGTAGCACTTGCCCCATAGGATTTCCAAGGCTTTAGGGAAGCAGACTGCCACACCTTCCTCTCATGGAGTGGCTGGTGGGTTCGAACCACTGACCTTTAGGTTAGCAGTCAAGCACTTTAACCACAGCACCACCAAGACTCCTTAGAGTAAGTAGGAGGATAAAAATGTTCAATGCCACGTTTACAGAAAGGACAGGGGAAAAAATCATAAAGTTAGAATGTGAAAACACTCACATAAAACTTCGACAGTCTTGCCATACATAGCTCAAAAGCCTGAGGGCCATATTAGATGAGATAGGACCTAACCTGAAAGCATGTTGAAATATTTAAATACAGACCTAGAAGTGTTCCTCTGTTTCCAAAGGCTACCGATGGACACTAGAAGTCAATCACTATGTCCCTAACGTAGGAAGGTCCGATGAGGGGTAACTAGTACCAAAAGCTAACAATCAATAAGTCACCTTTGATTCTGGTAACCTCAAAACAAATCTTATGTGTGGTTATATTTTGTCTCCCACAAAAAGCTACAATATAAACAGAACAAGGTGCAGGTTTAGCACCTATGTAATCTTGGTATTTGCTGGATGTTGGAGAAGTCATGTACAAACCTAAGTGATAACGGCATTGGGTTTTTGGGTTTTAATGCAGTAAGCCACCACTTGTCTGTGAGCTTGTCGTACTGTAGTGGCTTGCGTGTTGCTGTGATGCTGTAAGCTATGCCACCAGTATTTCCAATATGACCAGGGTCACCCACGGTGAACAGTTTTCAACAAGCTTCCAGACTAAGACTAGGAAGGTGGACCTGGAGGTCTACTTCTAAAGAAAACTGGCCAGTGAAAACCTTATGAATATCAGCAGAACATTGTCTGATACAGTGCGGAAGATGAGTCCCTCAGGTTGGAAGGCACTCAGAATGGGACTGGGGAAGAGCTGCCTCCTCAAAGTAGAGTTGACCTTCATGACATGGATGGAGTCTAGCTTTCAGGACCTTCATTTGCTGATGTTGCACAACTCAAAATGAGAAGACAGCTGCAAATATCCACTAATAATCTGACCATGGAATGTTCCAGGTATGAATCTAGGGAAATTAGAAGTCATCAAAAATGAAATGGAATGCATAAAGATGGGCATTGTTGTTGTTGCTGCTGTGTGCCTTCAAGTCAATTCTGACTCATAGTAACCCTGTAGGACAGGGTAGAACTGCCCCCACAGGCTTTCCAAGGAGCGGCCAGTGGATGCAAACTGCTGACTTTTTGGTTAGCAGTTGAGCTCTTAACCACTGCACCATTAGGGCTTCTCCCAGGCATTAGTGAGCTGAAATGGGCTGGTATTAGCCATTTTTCATTGGACAATCGTATGGTCTACTATGCTGGGAATAGCAAACTGAAGAGAAATGACATCACATTTATATACAAAAAGAACTTTTCAAGATCTATCCTGAAGTACAACACTGTCACTGAGAGGATAACCTTCACATGCCTACAAGGAAGACCAGTTAATACAACTATTATTCATTGATTCCAATGTTTCAACATAAGAGCTTTCATAGAAAGGAACAAAGCTACGTATCATGACAAAAGTGGATCAATTCCATAGTGTCACTTTGGACTCTTTTTTTTAAATCGTAACTTTTAAATGGAATTTCTGAAACTTATCTGCTCAAAATAGTGTTTACATACATACACAGAAAGACGGAAATACATCAAAACATTTTCAATGATTAATTAATTGGTGAGATGCTTGTGATTTTCAATTTCTCCTTTAACATTTTTCAGTATTAAACAGAATTTCCAAAACATTTTCTTTGGAATGGGAAAAGAAAATAGTTGTTACTGTTGCTTTTAATCTATGAGGAGGTAGGAGTCCCTGGGTGGCACAGTTAATGTGCTTGACTACTTACTCAAAAGGTTGGCAGTTTGAACCCACCCAGAGGTGCCTCAGAAGACAGGCCTGATGATCTGCTTCCAAAAGGTCACAGCCTTGAAATCCTATGGAACAGTTCTACACACATGGGGTAGCACGTCATGAGTCAGAATCGACTCAACAGCAACTAACAGCAACGATGAAGAGGTAACACATGAACCAAAAACTCATTAAAATCAAATGTTTTAAAAGGTAGTCGATGCCCCTACCAACACACACTAACACACATACACACACATACACACTTTTACCCCCAGCTCCAAAATTACTCTGGCAAAACCAGATTTGGCTGTGATTACTATTGCTTCTCATTAAGAAAGTCTACCTTTCCCAGTGAAGAAAACCAAAGAAAGACACAAGAGAAAGATTAGTCCAAAGGACTAAGGGACCACAACTACCACAGCCTCCACCAGACTACGACCAGCACAACTAGATGGTGCCCGGCTACCACAACCAACCGCTCTGACAGGGATCACAACAGAGGGTCCCAGACAGAGCTAGAGAAAAACGTAGAACAAAATTCTAACTCACAAGAAAAAACCAGATTTACTGGTCTGACAGAGACTGGAGAAACCCCGAGATTATGGCCCACGGACACAGTGAGGTCACTCCTGAGGTTCACCCTTCAGCCAAAGATTAGACAGGCCCATAAAGCAAACAATAATAGACGTAGCTCAATCATGTACACGAGACTAAATGGGCACACCAGCCCAGAGACAAGGATGAGATGGCAGGAGGGGATAGGAAAGCCAGATGAACGGAAATGGAGAACCCATGGTCGAGAAGGGGAAAGTGTTGACATGTTAAATGTTGCAGGGTCAGCAACTTATGTCACAAAACAATATGTGCATTGTTTAACAAGAAACTAATTTGCTCTGTAAAACTTCACCTAAAAAAAAAAAAAACTTTATTTACAGTAAAAAAAGAAAGTCCACTTCTCCCAATGCAAGATGTCTGACCTGGACAGTGGCATGATAGCAGAGCAATCCACAGAGCTTTGGAAGTATACACATTTGCAAAATCACCTCCATTTTAGAGTCTGCCAAGATGGGTAAACTGCCTGAAGAGAATAAAATATAGAAGGCATTTAAAGAAAAAAAAAAAAGAGCTTGGAGTTTAAAGAACTCTGGGATATGGAAACTATCCAGGAAAACCTTTTATTTCTAAATTTTAATAATTTTAAAAGTCATAGATTACTAAGACCTAACACAAGAATATATATATATCCCTTCAACTAGGAAATGATTCTTGGAATTTAAATTTTTAGAAAGGAAAATGTATGCCTAAATGACACAATTATTTCCAAGTTCAAGTTTTATGTGAACGACAAAAAACACTGAAGCATGAAAACACGGGTGCCTAACTGGAATCAGGCAGTAGGGAGACAATGAAATCTCACACATTGTATTATAATATAGGGAGATGCAATTTTTTCTGGGGAACTCTGGTATATAACTTCCCTAAGATTCTTAAAATGCTCAAAGTCCCTAAAAATACTTGAATTACTACTTGAATTGGCAGCCAACAATAACAATTACTATCTTTAAACCAACAAAATGAGAAAAACAAATACCAAAATAATGTTAATATGATTTTATAAAACTACTTCTCCCAGCATGTCCCAAATAGTATAGAATCCGCAGAACTATACTCAAATTCAGAACACATTAAACGTTCAAATACACATCTGCTAGTGTGAAAAAAGTAGAACCCTGGTTGATCAGAGATCAGGCTGCTAACCAAAAGGTCGGCAGTTCAAATCCACCAGCTGCTCACTGAAAACCCTACGGGGCAGTTCTACTCTGTCCTATAGGGTCACTATGAGTCAGAAACCGACTCAATGGCACCTAACAACAACAATAACATTTGGTGACCAACCATCCAACATGGCTCTCACAAAGCTAATGCAATATATTAAACACAAACAAGAGACTAAGGGAATGACTTTCAGGAGTTTGTTTGAAATAGAGAATTAAACAGACTAACACAGCTGAAGCAGTATGTAACATATTTTTAAAGGTGGAGAGATAAGGAAACACCAGTGTCCGAAACAATGAACACTCTAGTGTTAAGTATGGTACAGGGACTCAAATATCACACTAATCAGAAAACTACTATGTCAGTTTCTATAACTCTATTAATTAAAAAAAAAATACGGTATCCTAAGCAACCACCTAGGAGCATTTTAAATGAAAAGACTTAAGTCTTAATGAAAAAAAAGTAAAATATCAGTATAATAAAAGATAAAAAACAAAGTTAACAGACCAATAGACTGAAAATATCTGCCAAATGTCAAACAGCCAATGGGTTGATATCCCTTCAAAAATATATCCTACAAATCAATAAGGAAAAGACAAAATTCATTAGAGAATGGGCACATTACATAAATAGTTTCCCCTTGCTTCCCCTTGTTTCCTGTGCCTGGTCTTTCCAACAGAGTAGTTGGGAAACAGATCACTCCCTGTCTACCTCCACAGACGTTTAACATGATCTCCAGGGAGAGTAAAAACTAACCTCATATTTTTTCATTAAGGTCTAAAAAAACTACAACATAAGCTAAAAAAAAAAAAAAAAAGCTCATACATACATAAGAGACTTGTATCTAGACTATATAAAGAACTCTTGAAAATCAAATAATCCAACTTAAAAAACTTGAATAGACGTATCTCCAAAGGTATACAACTGGCCAATAAACCAAAAAAAAACAAAGCGAACCCAGTGCCATCAAGTAGATTTCAACTCATAGCGACCCTACAGGACAGAGTAGAACTGCCCCATAGAGTTTCCAAGGAGCACCTGGTGGTTGTGAACTGCCAACCCTTTGGTTAGCAGCCGTAGCACTTAACCACTATGCCACCAGGGTTTTAATAAGCATATGAAAAGATGCTCAACATCATTAGCCATCCGGGAAATGCAAATCAAAACCTAATGAGATTGTACAACTTGAATGTAATCAAAGTCACTGAATTGTACATATGGAAATTGCTGAATTAGTGTATATTCTTGTGTATATTCTCAACAACAAAATTAAGTAAATTATTATTTTCTTTTTAACGAGATACAAAAACTCTTCAAATCCACTAGATGGCTGTAATCAAAAGACAGAAAATAACAAGTGTTGGTGAGAGCATAGAGAAACTGGAACCTTCATAACACTGCTGGTGGGAATATAAAATGTTGCAGCCACTCTGGAAAACATTTTGGCATTTCCTCAAAAGGTTAAATGTAGAGTTACCCAGCAATTCCACTCCTAGGTATTTACCCAAGAAAATGAAAACACACATGCACACAAAGAACTTACACACAATGGTCATGGCAGTACTAGTCATAATAGCCAAAAAGTGCAAAGAACCCAGATGTCCATCAATGGATGACTGGATAAATAAAAGGTGGTATATTCATACACTGAGAATATTATCCAACAATAAAAAGGACTGAAATACTGATGCATGATACAAGATAAATGAACCATGAAAACATTATGCTAAGTAGAAGAGCCAATCACAAAAGAGTACATATTGTATGATTCCATTTATACCAATTGTTCCTAACAGGCAAATCTAGAGACAGAAAGTAGATTGTGATTATCTAGAGGTAGGGAGTGGGTAGGGAATGAGATTGCAGATAAGTATGAGGTTTCTTTTTGGGGTGACGAAAATGTTCTAAGATCGATTGCAGTGATGGTTGTACAATTCTGCGAATGCTCTAAAAACCATTTAATTGTACACTTTAAATGGATGAATTGTATGGTATGTGAATTATAGCTCAATAAAGCTGTAAACTACTCAAAGAATGTAACCAATGTCACTGAATTGTAGTACATGTAGAAAGTGTTGAATTGGTGTACGTTCTGCTGTGTATATTCTCAACAACAAAAATAAACTGTATTTTTAAAAAAGGGCTGTAGATTTTTTAATTTTTTATTTTTACTATACCCCAGCTCCTTAAACACTGCCTGGTAATAGTAAAAAAGTAATAGCAGGTATTCAGTAAATACTGGCTGAACAGAATAAATTTCAAAACATTGATAAGCCATTATAAAACTTTGTCACATCTTTACTGGCCGGACAGAGACTGGAGAAATCTCGAGAGTATGGCCCCTGAACCCCTTTTAACTCAGTAATGAAGTCACCCAAGAAGTTCACCATTCAGCCAAAGATTAGACAGGCCCGTAAAACGAAATGAGACTAAAGGGACACACCAGCCCAGGGGCAAGGACTAGAAGGCACGAGGGGATGGGAAAGCTGGTAAGAAGGAACCCAAGGTCCAGAAGAGAGAGGGTTGACATGTCATGGGGTTGTTAACCGATGTCATAAAACAATATGTGTACTGTTCAATGAGAAGCTAGTTCTGTAAACCTTCACCTAAAATACAATTAAAAAAAAAAGAACTTTGTCACATCCAAAGTGATGAAATTACTGAAGGTCGGCATAGCAGGAAGATAGATGAGCATGTGTGTGTTTTCCAAGAAAGGAGAGGAGGACTCAAAACTTCAGCAGAAGCAAGACCTTAAAAAGTCCTGAAGCCAAGCTACGACGAAACGTGTATCATCACGAAGGCAGTGCAAGAGAAGAGAATGTCGCAACCCAATCTATTTTTAAATGTGCGAAGTGTAAGCGGAGAGTTGCTCCTTCTATCCAAAGATACACCTGCCATCTTGGAAGTAGAGCAGTAACCTTCAAATGAGAATGGAGAGCAGCTGGGAGGTGGAAAGGAGGAGAAATAGGTATCAAGATATCAGCATCTCCATGGATTTTCAAATTACACACAGTAACTCTCCTCTCCTCTCGCCCCGCAAAGACTGACATTCATACACGTACAAATCATGCACCGTTCCCCACGCTGAAAAATCACTCTGTCGTCAGCCCCTGTTGAGAGGGTGTCCTATTCGCCAAGAGTGATGGATCTAAAAAAAATATATGACCACTGAACCAGAAAACTCTTTCCTACAATCATCTGCGCAGGGTCCCCCTCCGGGTGTGGTAACTCAGGACTACCCACAAAGGTCCCCCGTTCCACCTCTTCGGGAGGACCCCAGCTCTTTACAAATGTGTCGCTGATTCAGAACGCTCAGCAAGGACTGGAGGACAAGGCCGCGGTTAGCGTCACGCAGCCTGATAACTCCCCAGGTGGGGGAACCCTGTGCCACCGCCAAGGAATGGAGCCCGCCATGGGCCCCCAGACGCCAAAGAGACAGCCGAGAAAGGTCGCATCCCGGCGACAGTGCGAGCCGTCGGGAGGTGACCCGTGACCCTGAGGAAACCGCCCCCTTGCGCCAGCCCCACCACGCGCGCAAACGCGGTCGCCTGGATTGCGAGGAACCACTTCTTGGGAACCGCAGCGACCAAGCTCGCTCTCGCTGGGGGAATCTAACCTGTCAGTGAGAGAAGGTCCACGCTACCGGAAGGCGGAAGGATTCCTTCCGGGTCGACAGGCAGGGTCCAGAGAGGAGCAGTCGAGACTTCCGGCGTGTCCTTCTCCTGGGGCTAGGGAGCCGAGAAGTGGCGAGCCGCGCAGGCCGAGCGCACGCCTAGCGTTCTAAGTGGGGTTGGGGGTTGACGCTGCGGGTTGTTCATTTGGTTTGTCTTCAGCCTCCCAGATCCTCGAGCTGGCGCGGAAGAGGGTAAAAAAATACGCTTCTTCAAATCCCTACTTTCTGTTCCATACCAGGGAGAGAAATGTGTTTACTCTTTAAGTAAGAAAGCATAAAAGAGGCTTTTCCGGCCATTTATTTGATATCACTGGACGTGAGTCGGCCGAAGTTTTGACCTAAAGTATAAAAAAAAAAAAAGAGAGAGAGGTACAAATACAGGGAAGAGAAAGCACTTTATGAAAGCAACAGAAGAGGGAGCTCTAGAAGTTAGGGAAGCTCTCTTTAACCTCCCTTCTCAGCTTCCTTAAAAATACTCATCTCAAACACGGACAGTGATATGGATTGTACAGTTGAATCCCATACAAAATTATTAGAAGAGAAAAAAGGAAAAGCAGAACACTCTTATGGACAATGAAAAAAAAAAAAAAACAAATGGACAATGAAGGCACACAAAAAAAGACATGCTCACAGTAGATAAAAACATAATCTTATATTCCAAAATGGGCTAAAAAATGACATATCACCAAAAAACTGAATTCGATTTAAAAATAACAGCAACAACAACCAACAGATCCAGGAAGCTCAAAACCACACTTAGGCATGTTACAGTCAAAGTACTAAAAACCAAAAATAAAATCTTAAAAGCAAGATTATTGACCTAAAATTATTCATAGTTTTAAATCTCTTATGAAATAACTCTTGGGTGAGAAGGAAATACAAACTGAAATAAAAGAATTAAAAAACAATCACTGCACATCAGAATCTATGGGATGCACGTAAAGCAGTGATCAGAGGAAAATTCATTGAACTAAACACTTTTATTAATAAAATTAAAGAATGAAAATAAATTCCCAGATCCAAAAAGAAGAAAAATGTAATCAAGTAAATCAAAAGAAAGCAAAATGAAGGGTATAATAAAAATATAAGCAGAAATTAATGAGGTAGGGAATACAAAAGTGGTAGAACTAAATAATGAATAAAAATGCTGTTAACAGCTTCCTTAAGATATAATTCATATACCACACAATTCAGCCACTTAATGTATACAATTCAAGAGCTACTCACAGAATTGTACAAGTCAGAATCAACTTGACAGCACCTAACAACAACCATCACCACAATCAATTTTAGAACATTTTCATCGCCCCCAAAAAACCTCCACACCTCTTAACTGTCACCCCCAATATCCCCATCCCCTCCCAGCCCTAGACAGCCATTAGCCTACTTTCTGTCTCTATAGATTTGCTTGTTTTGGCCTTTTCATACAAAAGGAATCATACAATATACAGTCTTTTGTGACTCTTAGCAGATTTTCAGGGGTCACTGATGTTGTAGCATATATCAGTACTTCATTGTTTTTTTATGGCTGAGTAATATTCCATTGTATGGAGATACCCCTTTTATTTACCTCGTCACCAGATGATGGACATTTGTGTTGTTTCCACCATTTGTTTATTATGACTGTTGCTGCAATGGACATTGTGTACAAGTTTTTGTGTGCACGTGAGTTTTAATTTTTTTGGACCTATACTTAGGACAGGAATTGCTGGGTCATATGGCAATTTTGTTGACCTTTTTGGAGCTGCCAAACTGTTTTCCACAGTGACTATATCATCTTACATTCCCACCACCAATGCATCTGGGTTCCAATTTCTGCACATCCTTGTCAACACTTGTTATTATGTCTTTTTGACTGCAGCCATTCTAGTATGTTTCAAGCAGTATCTCATTATGGTTTTGATTTGTATTTCCCCAATGGCTAATGAGGAGCCCTGTTGGCATAGTGGTTAAGAGCTTATGTGCGAACCAAAAGGTCAGTGATTCAAATCCATCAGTCGCTCCTTGGAAAGCCTATGGGGCAGTTCTACTCTGTCCTGTAGAGTCTCTATAAGTTGGAATCAACCCAATGGCAGTGGGTTTGGGTTGGATGGCTAATGAAGCTAATTACATTTCATGTGCTTATTGGCCATTTATACCTCATTTTTAATTTTAATTTTTTTAAATTTTGATGATGTCCAATTAAAAATCCCATTTTTTTGTTTGTTTTGTTTTTGCTTGTCTTTCTTTCTTTCTTTTTTAGATTCAGAAATAGACAAGCACTCGCCAACTTGATCCAAAAAAAAAAGGAGAAAGCACAAATACACAAAATAAAGATGACAAGAAGGAAATGACAATTGAAAAAGAAGATTACAAAAACCATAAGCAACTCCTTTGCAGAACTCTATGCAAATAAATTTGAAAACCCAAAGCAATGGATAATTTCTTAGGAAAATACAAATTACCAGAATTCACCCCTTCAGTGTTAGAAAAATGAAAAAATCTATTCCTATGTAGTAAAGAAAAACAGTTATTGAGAAACTAACCTCCCCCAAAAGCACCAGGCACAGATGGCTTCATAGGGAAATTCTACTAAAAGACTTGATAGTCTTTTCCAGGCATTGAAAAGGAAGGGAAACTTTCTAACTCCTTTTATAACGCAAACATAACACCAATACTAAACCAGATAAAGACAATACAAAGAAAACTGTAAACCAACATCACTCATGAAATTTGATGAAAATATATGCATAAAATATTAGTAAATGCAACCAAACAATATATTAAGAAAATAATATACCATGACTAAGTGGAATTGATTCCAGGATGAAAGGTTGGCTCAATATCATATACCATGTTAATTAAAGAGAAAATTATGTGATTTTTCGTAAATAACAAAAAAGCCTTTCACAAATTTCAACATGATTAAAAAAAAAAACTTACAAAAATAGAAATTGAGGGGCAGTTTCCTAACGTTTATACACATAGAAACCTGAGGTCTTAAATCCAGTATCTTATTTTATGGAAAACAATAGATACATTTCCTTTGAGATCAGGCACAAAGTGAGGATGCCTACTATTTTAACTACAATGTAACACCGTGCTAGAGAAATCAATTAGAGAAAGAAGAATAGGTTTAAAAAAAATCAAACTATTTCTGTTTGCAGATGTTTTTACGGTATGCCTGGAAAACTTCATAGAGTCAATGATAAACAATAAAATAATTTATTAAAGAAATAAGACATAAAATTAACAAATGATAATAGCCTTCATAGACACAAACGACAAACAGATGACCTAAGGATATTAAAAATTCCATTTATGATAACAACAAAGATTAAATACTTGGAAAAAATTTAAAAAGAAATGGGTAACTAAGATTGATCACTAGCTTTAGATGGTAATTACAAGATCCCTTCAACAAGTAACTAGGAGATGATACTTTGACTAAATACATTATTTATAGTAATGAAGTCTCCCTCCAGAAGAACTAAAACCAAAACTTGTTATTTGAATACTTTTTCACAATATGCACGTATTATTATAATAAAACAGTTAAGAAAAGCTATAGATTAAAAGAGAAATATCAGACGAAGTCTCGCCATCTTCGCTTCTAAAGAGCATTCTGGCTGTACTTCTTCCAAGACAGATTTGTTCGTTCTTCTGGCAGTCCATGGTATATTCAGTTTTCTTTGCCAACACTATAATTCAAAGGCATCAATTCTTCAGTCTTCCTTATTCATTGTCCAGCTTTCTCATACATACAAGACAATTGAAAATACCATGGCTTGGGTCAGGCACACCTTAGTCCTCTAAGTGACTTCTTTGCTTTTTAACACTTTAAAGAGGTTTTTTACGGCATATTTGCTGGATGCAATACATAGTTTAATTTTTTGACTGCTGCTTCCATGGGCATTGACAGTGAATCCAAACAAAATGAAATCCTTGACAATTTCAATCTTTTATCCGTTTATCATGATGTTGCTTACTGGCCCAGTTGTGAGGATTTTTGTTTTCTTTATGTTGAAGTGTAATCCATGCTGAAGGCTGTAGTCTTTGATCTTCATCAGTGAGTGCTTCAAGTCCTCTTCACTTTCAGCAAGGGAGGTTGTGTCATCTGCATAATGCAGGTTGTTAACAAGTCTTCCTCCAATCCTGATGCCCCGTTCTTCTTCATATAGTCCAGCTTCTTGGATTATTTGCTCAGCATACAGATTGAATACGTATGGTGAAAGAACACAACCCTGACACACATCTTTCCTGATTTGAAACCACAAAGTATCCCCTTGTTCTATTCAAATGACTGCCTCTTGGTCAGCCTCTTAGTAAGCCATCCCTTACTAGCATTAAACTCCTTCTCATTCTCCTCAACCCCCTCACACTTAGCCTTTGAGGTATTGCTTTGACTACTTAACTGCTTTTTAGGAGCCATTTTTTCACAGAAGCAAAGGGTACACACAACACAAGTAGCGAAAGAACGAGGCAGTAGGCAAACAAGGCTCAAATGAATGCTGGAGAGAGACTGAGGATCTGTGAAATGGTGAGAGGCTACAGCAGTGTATGCCTACACATCACTTCACTCACATGGATTCAGCACAGTGCTCAGCACATGGAAAAATCAAGTTTTGCTTTCTGGAAACTTTTGTTTTTTCTGAATATTTTCAATCCATAGTTGGTTGAATCTGCAGATGCAGAGCCCGCAGATACAGATGGCTGACTCTATATGAAATGACATATGCACAAAGCTATTTATTTTAGCTCTATTGGTATTAGTAAAACCCGCTGCCGTAGAGTCGATTCCAACTCATAGCGATATTAGAGGGCAGAGTAGGACTGCCCCATAGAGTTTCCAAGGAGCGCCTGGCGGATTCAAACTGCTGACCTTTTGGTGTATCTATTAATAGGGGACTAGCCAAAATAAATCATGTGTGGTGCAGTTGATTACTTTTGTGTGGCCTTTCTATCCATAGTCTTATAACTCCCACTGTGGGACTGTGTGATAGGGTAATTGTGCCCCAACAAAGGGATTGGTCAGTTTTACCATCCTGCTGGGCTTGAAATGAGAGACCCCAGAGGCAGGAGAGAGAAAATTCTACCACCACCAAGGAAGAACAGCTGGGATCCGGCACATCCTTGAGACCCAGGATCCCCGTGCTGAGAAGCTCTTGAACCCAGGAGACAGAGGGAGAGAGGGAAAGAGAGAGAACACTGAAGGCAGCAAGACCTGGCCAGAGAGATCCAGCAGCAGAGACCTGGCAGCAGGAAACAGTACGGTGGGCTCCCCAGCCCATGGAGAGAAAGCTGAGCGCCTTTGGGCAGAGGCCTAGGGCCAGAGAGAGGTGAGTCTGTGAGCATGGCTGGGAAGAGGATGTCCTAATGGAAGAACCGTACCTGTGAGTGTTCCTGAGCCTGAATTGTAACGTGTTACTTCCCTAATAAACCCGATAACCCTGAGTATGGTCTGTGAGTTCTGTGCGGCCATTGCAATGAATCATCAAACCCAGCAGAGCAGTAGAGAGTGCTGTGGAAGGGGTAGTTGGTGTCAGAATTGGTAAAGATGGTAGCGAGAGGAGGCATGTCCGACCCCTGCCTTAAAGGAATCAGCCTTGGGCTGTTGATCTTAATTCTCTTCCCTCCTTGTGAAGTTAGAGGAGGTCAGACACTACCCCACACCATTTTTACAGTTGGCATCAGAAGCAGGATTCTTTGCAATGGCTCCAAACTCATGAAAGCATGGGACTTTGTAAGACAAAGAAGGAAAGAGCTTGGGAAGTGGAACTTTGGATTCTTGGATGGTCACTTTGGTTGTTGTTGCTTGTAATGGCTGAAGGGAAGGCTATGCTGCAGCCGAAGGGAGAAAAGCCCCACCTGGAGTGGCCTGGGGCAAAAGCTAGGCCAGATAAAGGAATGATTGAGAGGGGGCCAGGGTCTACTGGTTCCACCCAGCCAGAGGCCCAAGACCATATGCATATGAGTGCGAAGATAGTTAAGGTGTGGAGAAGAGAATAAGCAACTGGAATGTTTTAACAATGGTTATGTGTTTAGGATTATGTGTTTAATTGAATTTACTATGCATATTGAATGTTTCTCCTACTTACTGTTGTATAACAAACCTAAATTTATGATATAAATTAATACTGGGTATTATAGATTACAGAAAGTGTGTAACCTCTCCTTCTGCCAATACTTAATTGAGTATGCTAAAAGAGGAACTAGAATTTCCCGAGGGAAACAAAGACTGTTGGTTTGAATGCAGTAGCCCTGTGTATAGAGTGGGGGCTTAGGTCAAAAACCTGAGCCCCACCCAGATTTTACATTTGAAAACACATGCAGAACCACCCAGAACTGCTGAGAGAACTGGAGATTTGCATTTGAAGCAAGGATCTGCGGGAAAAAAAAAGTGACTGTTTTCCTTTTTGAATTTCAAGCAAGTAGTTTGCTTTTTGATACACTGAGGCAGGAAAAGTCAATGCCTATCAGAGTGAATGCCCTTCTAGAACTGGAACTTAAAGGGAGCTGGCAAGTAGACAGCTTGGTCTGCATGCTTGTGGTGACCACCTGGGTCCACTCATGAGTGGAAGTGGGGGAAGTGTAGCAATGAAGAGACAGACTGAGTTTGGACATGTTCCACTGGCACCCATTGACCCAGCCCATGGCAGCTAGGGATGAGAGAGAGGAAGGGCTTGTTGCAGGCCAAGACTTCCCAGCTGAGGACTGAGCCCTGCCTAGCTTCTTGCCTTCTACTGACCAAGAATGACCAGGAGAGGCTCAGGGGTTCCACAGGAACAAAGGCTTATTAATGGCAGAAAGAGAGTAAAGGCTCACGAGTGGGGAACAGAGAGGGACCAGACAACGCTAACCTCTGTTCCCCAAACAAAGGTTTTTCTGGGGCTTATATGAGTTTGGTGAGGATAATAGGGTAATGAATATTTAATAGGTTTCTTTCAAGGGACGGGTACTTCTCAGAATGGCAGTGCATACTAAATTAGATCGCTCATGCATCTGGAATCCAAGATGGAACCCATAACAAAAGTCCCTGGGACTGGGTGACAGGACTTATTACGGGGTGTCATACCTGCGCCGTCCCCCTGCGGCACTGGTTCAATTCCTGTCAAGGGGACTTTTATCAGGCAGAAGTCATCTGTCAGTCACCTTGTGGGTGTCTGTGCATGCTCCAGGGACCAGATTGGGCCAGTCCTTCTGAAAAACATCTTACAAGGAAGTATGTTGTTTGTTCTCTTCTTATCACACATTCCAGGATGGGGTTTTGCATTAGCCAAGTGCATAATATTGTAAGTAAGTTGCAAGTTGCAGGTGTTGCAGGGCTCCTTGCCTAGTGGCTCAGTCCCTGTTTCTTCCTTATCTCAGGCTGGCTGGTCAGAAGTAATGGGAATTGTGTGTTATGAGTGGAAGCCGGCACCCTAGCCCAGGGGGGCTACAGATGAGAGAGTGTGAAGGGGCTGTCTGACTTACCAGGAGGTGTGTGTGAACTCTTGAGCCTAAGGCTGTTATCCATTGTGACCAATTGTTATCAGTGCCTCTATGCCTTTAATTGAAGGAGGTTCTTACCTTTCACTGGTCAAGAATGAACAGGTAAGGCAGGGAGAATTTTCCACACAAGGAAAGGTTTATTGAAGAGGCTTTCAAATGGAGACGAGGAGAGCCTAGGCAACACTTATCCAAAGAACTTGCATGGGTTTTTAAAGGTTTGGGAGCTGGAAGGGATTTATGTTTATTCAGGGGTGTAGGCGGGGTTTTCCAGGAAGTGGCCCGTCTGGGTGGGGATTTGTTAACTACAGTGAGCACTGCAGCTTTCTAAGATGGCTTTAAGACGGCTCCTGTTCTGGAAGCTTCTGGGTTCATTTCAGGGCTTATCATAGGGTGTCACACCTGCGCAGTCCCCCCTGTGGAGCCGGTTCGATTCCTGTGGTGGGTATTTGCATCAGGCAGAAGTCACCCATCGGTCACCTCGCAGATGCCTGCACATGCTCCAAGGACCAGATCAGGTTGGTCCTTCTGAAAAACATCTTACAAGGGAGTCGTTGTTTGTTCCTTCCTTATTGTACATTCCAGGATGGGGGTTTTGCATTAGCCAAACACATAGTATTGTAAGTACGTTGCAAGTTACAGGTGTTACAGGGCTCCTGGCCTAGGGGCTCAGTCCCCGTTTCTTCCCTATCTCACTAGCTTGGAAGGCTAGGGATGAGCTGGCCAGAACCCAACCAAATGAAGAGGAAGATGTTTGACAGTGTGAGCTGGGTGTTTACCACCTCTGGGATGGTTTAGGTTGGTTGGTACTCAAACAGGGTATGTTAGGGGAACTTGCTTCTGTCTGTTTTGAGCCAAGTAAAACCCATGGGTTCGCCTCTCTCCCTCCAAGTCCTCCTCCCATATAGTGGTCTGGGCTCCTGCTTACTACTGCCGATAGGTGATAACACCTAATACTACTGAATGGTTGCAGTATAAAAACCTCAACAGGACTGTGGGTTGCAAAGCCTTAAAACTGTACTCAGATGTCCTTGGGAGGAAGGAGCTGAACCACAGTGTTTTTGATCTGCTCTAAAATGAAGTTATTATGGGTGGGGCAAAGGCTACAGGAACTGGATACTGAGAGGGGCATGAAACTGAGTAGTTTAGAGGTTTCCAAAATCTTTAAATATCCCAATCGTCCTGATTATTTTTTAGGTGTCAGCATCTTTGAGTCTTAAAATTAAAAAAAAGAAGTCCTCATGTGTAGATAAAACAAGATGCAGGAAAACAAAACAAAAAAATCTCTCACTTGCAAGCTTTCTGCAACAGAGAAAAATGAATTTATAAGCAACTTCAGGAGGGCTGAAGAGTTCTAGCAAGCAAGGGATAGTAAATGGAACCTAACTGAACAGGTCCTATTATAATGATTTCGAGGTATATATTAAAAAGCATCTCAAAATATAAAGGTGGTGTAGTGGTTAAGTGCTCGGCTGCTAACAAAAGGTCAGTGATTCGAACCCACTAGCCACTCTTTGGGAGAAAAAGGTAGCAGTCTGCTTCTGCAGAGATTACAGCCTTGGAAACCCTATGGGGCAGTTCTACTCTGTCCTACAGGGTCGCTATGACTTGGAATCGACTTGTCAGCAATGTGTATATGAAGAAGAATGCAGCATCAGGATTGGAGGAAGACTCATTAACAACCTGCGATATGCCCATGACACAGCCTTGCTTGCCAAAAGTGAAGAAAACTCAAAGCGCTCACTGATAAAGATCAAAGACTACAGCCTTCAGAAGGAATTACAAATCAACATAGAGAAAACAAAAATCCTCTCAACTGAACCAGTAAGCAACATCATGATAAATAGAGAAACCATTGAAGTTGTCAAGGATTTAATTTTACTTGGATCCCCAATCAATGCCCATGGAAACAATAGTCAAGAAATCAAAGGATGGATTCCGGGAAGATGGCAACGTAAACAGACCATTGCTCCCACCATCCTCCACAAATACAAGGAAACAACACTTGGCTTTGAGGGGCTCTGAGTTGGAGAGTAGAGGAAATCAGTGGGAAACCATAGACAGGCAAGAATCAACAAATCAACAAGTCATATACGGTAGGAAGACCACTTATCCCACCATCCCTGTCCCTCCCCCAGGCACGCAGGCTGCCAGCTGCTGTGAACTGGAGAAGTGGCCCCAGAAAAAGAGCTTATTTCCCTAAGCACCACACCCTCTGCCTGTATAAAGAGACAGGACCCCAAGTGTCTGCTCTAAAATCAGGGAGGCAGACCTTCCTGGGGGTCAGTTTGGAGAGTGTCAGCACCTGTGCCACCCAGACACTATTAGCTGCAAGCCTATTGAAAATTGATACAGAAGGCCCCCTGCAGTGGAGTTTGCTCTACCTGCCTCCCTGCCTACCCCATAGCTCAGAGCTTTGAAACCAACAGGACAGACCTCCTGTGGACTACATTTGGGTTTACCTGCTCCCCCTTCTGGTTGGCGCTGAGGACTGCTGACTGAGGCTGCTGTGTACTAGGAAGCAGGCATCTTAAGTGGAGGCTACACCCATAGCCAACATAATACAGGGAGGAGCAGCTCTGATAGCAACAAGATAGACCTCCCTGACAGTCCATTCAGAGCCTGACAATCCCTCTCTCATACAGTAACTGTCAGCTGCTAGGCTGATACAAGTTTCTACAGAAGGTCCCTTACAGTGGAGCCAGGAGGAGGGTTACCATGGAGGAGACTGCACCCCTCAACCACCATAGGGCCATTGGGGTTCTGAAACCAGCCAGACAGATGTCTTGGGAGTTCCTCTGGAGAGTGCCACCCCTCCTCCTCCTGAAACAGAGGAACTTTCCCTAAAGCTAGCTAAGATAGAAGCATCCCCCACAGAGTAGCCAAGAAGACTCAGACAACAAAAGAATTCATCATCATATCAAAAAAAATAGTACACCACAACCAAGTGAGATTCATACCAGGCATGCAAGAATGGTTCAACATTTGAAAATCAATCAACGTAATTGCCATGGATTGAATTGTGTCCTCCCCAGAATGTGTCAACTTGGTTAGGCCATGATTCCCAGTATTGTGTGGTTGTCCTCCATTTTGTGATTATAATTTATTATGAGAGGATTAGGGTGGGATTTTAACACCACCCTTACTCAGGTCACCTCCCTGATCCAAGGCAAATGGAGTTTCCCTGGGGTGTGGCCTGCACCGCCTTTTATCTCTCAAGAGATAAAAGGAAAGGGAAGCAAGCAGAGAGTTGGGGACCTCATACCACCAAGAAAGCAGCACCGGGAGCAGAGCGTGTCCTTTGGACTTGGGGTCCCTGTGCCTGAGGAGCTCCTCGACCATGGGAAGATTGATGACAAGGAATCTTCCTCTACAGCTGACAGACAGAGAAAACCTACCCCTGGAGATGACACCTTGAATTTGGACTTATAACCTATGCGACTGTGAGAGAATAAATTTCTCTTTGTTAAAGCCATCTACTTGTAGTATTTCTGTTATAGCAGTACTAGATAACTAAGACAGTAATCCACCACAAAAATAAAGGAAAATAATCACATGATCATCTCAATCAACACAGAAAAGGCATTTGACAAAGTCCAACACCCATTCCTGGTAAAAAAAAAAAAAAAAAAACTCTCAATAAAATCGGTATAGAAGGGAAATTCCTCAACATAATAAAGGGGATCTATACAAAACCAACAGCCAACATCATTCTTAATGGAGAAGGGCTGAAAATATTCTCCTTGAGAACTGGAACAAGACAAGGATGCCCTTTATCATCACTCATATTTAACATTGTGCTGGAAGTTCTAGCTAGAGCAATAAGGCCAGAAAAAAAAAGTGCATCCAAATTGGTAATGAAGAAGTAAAACTGTCCATATTTGCAGATGATATGATACTATACATAGCAAACCCAAAAGACTCCATGAGAAAACTACTGAAACTAATAGAAAGATTCAGCAGAGCAGCAGGATATAACATAAACATACAAAAATCAATTGGATTCCTATACACCAATAAAGAGAATGATGAAAGGGAAATCAGGAAAATAATACCATTTATGATAGCCCCTAAAAAAATAAAATACTTAGGAATAAATCTAACCAGGGATGTAAAAGACCTATACAAAGAAAACTACAGAACACTACTGCAAGAAACCAAAAGAGATCTACATAAATGGAAAAACATATCATACTCATGGATAGGTAGACTCAACATTGTGAACATGTCAATTCTACCCAAAGCAATCTACAAATACAGTGCAATTTCAATCCATGTACCAACAACATTCTTTAAAGAGATGGAAAAACTAATCATCAACTTTTTATGGAAAGGGAAGAGGCCCCAGATAAGTAAAGCACTATTGAAGAAGAATAAAGCAGGAGGACTTGCACTAACTGACCTCAGAACCTACTATACAGCTATGATAGTCAAAACAGCCTGGTACTGGCACAATGCCAGACACATCAACGAATGGAACAGAGTTGAGAACTCAGCTCTAAATCCATCCACCTACAGTCACCTGATGTTCGACAAGAGCCCAAAGTCCATCAAATGGGGAAAAGGCAGTCTTTAAAAAATGGTGCTGGTAAAACTGGATGTCCATCTACAAAAAAAATGAAACAGCATCCATACCTCATACCATACACAAAAATTAATTCAGAATGGTTCAAAGGCCTAACTATAAAGCCAAAAACTATAAAGATCATAGAAGAAAAAATAAGATCAACATTAGAGGCCCTAATACATGGCGTTAACAGGATACAACCCATAACTAACAACACATAAACTCCAGAAGATAAACTAGATAATTGGGATTTTCTAAAAATTAAACACTTATGCTCATCGAAAAAATAAAAAGGCAGCCTACAGAGTGGGAAAAACAATTGGCTATGACAAATCAGACAAAGGTCTAATCTCTAAAATCTATAGGAAAATCCAGTATCTCGACAACAAAAAGACACGTAATCCAATTAAAAAAATGGAAAAAGGAAATGAACAGACAGTTCGCCAAAGAAGACATTCAAGCGGCTAACGAACACATGAGGAAATGCTTGTGATCACGAGCCATTAGAGAAATACAAAAATAAAACCAAAATGAGATACCATCTCACCCCGGTATTACTGGCACAAATCAAAAAAACACAAAATAAAAAATGTTGGAGAGGCTGCAGGGAGGTTGGAACTCTTAGGCACTGCTCGTGGGAACACAAAATGGTACAAACATTTTGAAAAATGATATGGTACTTCCTTAGAAAGCTAGAAATAAAAAAACCATATGATCTAGTAATCCCACTCCTAGGAATATATCATAGAGAAATAAAAGCCATCACATGAAGAGATATGTGCACACCCATGTTCACTGCAGCATTGTTCACAATAGCAAAAAGATGGAACAACCTAGATGTCCATCAACAGATAAATGGATAAACAATGGTACGTACACACAATGGAGTACTATGCAACGATAAAGAACAACGATGAATCTGCGAAGCATCTCACAACATGGATGAACCTGGAGGGCATTATGCTGAGTAAAATAAGTCAATCACAAAAGGATAAATATTGTATGAGACCACTACTATAAAAACTCACGAAAATGTTTACACGCAAGAAGAAACAATCTTTGATCATTATGAGGGGGTGTGGGGATGGAAAAACACTAAAGAGACAGCAGATAAGTGGTAACTTTGGTGAGGGCTAAGACGGTACACAATACTGGGGAAGCCAGGACAACTTGTCCAAGGCAAGGTTATGTAAGCTCCATAGACACATCCAAACTCCCTGATGGACTGAATTGCTAGGCTGAGGGCTGTGAGGACCATGGTTTCAGAGAACATCTAGCTCACTTGGTATAATGGTTTACAAAGAAAATGTTCTACATCCTACTTTGGTGAGTAGCATCTAAGGTCTTAAAAAAAAAAAAAAAAGGCATGTAAGCAGTCATCTAAGATACTCCACTGGTCTCACCCTGTCTGGAGCAAGGGAGAATGAAGAAAATCAAAGGTGCGAGGGAAAGATTAGTCCAAAGGACTAATGGACCACAACTAACACAGCCTCCACCAGACTTAGTCCAGTACAACTAGATGGTGCCCAGCTACCACCACCAACTACTTTGACAGGGATCACAGTAGAGAGTCCCAGACAGAGCTGGAAAAAAATGTAGAACAAAATTCTAACTCATAAAAAAGACCAGACTTACTGGCCTGATACGGACTGGAGAAACCCCAAGAGTATGGCCCCGGACACACTTTTTGCTCAGTAATGAAGTCACTCCTGAGGGTCAACCTTCAGCCAAAGGTTAGGCAGGCCCATAAAACAAAACAAGACTAAACGGGCACATCAGCCCAGGCACAAGGACTAGAAGGCAGGAGGGGACAGAAAAGGTGGCAATAGGGAACTCAAGGTCGAGAAGGGGAGAATGTCGACATGTCGAGGGGTTGGTAACCAATGTCACAAAACAATATGTGTATTAATTGTTTAATGAGAAGCTAGTTCCTTCTGTAAACCTTCATCTAAAGTCCAAAAAAAAAGAAGAGTCAGGCAAAACCCAGAGGGCAACACCCAGCCCCAAAGGGGGCAGGTTGAGTGTAGGAATTCTGACTGAAAACATAGTCACAGAAACAGAGAAGGGACGGGATTAATAACCAGAGAGAGAGGACTGTGAACCGTGGTAGACAGATTGATTACTATATTATATCTCGCCTGAGTGGCGGTGCCAGCTGGTGGATGGGATCACAACATGTCTTCTGGTGTGTTTGGGAGAGACTGAAAGTTGCAAACGGATTTGAAACTTTCAAATCCTAATTAAACCACGGGGAGGGGAAGGAGCTATCACAGAGAGGGAGAGGAAACAGTAAGTACAGGTTGAAGGTGCTGCCCACCTAAGAGCTTTTTGTAGAAAGTAGTGCAGGCAAAATCACCAAGTACTAGGGAGAACTGAGTTAACACCCTTGGAAATTCCAATGTCCCAAGAAAAAAATCGCAAGACACACAGAGAACAGAGAAACAATAGCCCATCCAAATGAACCTGACAAATGGAGTGAAAGTATATCTAGGGATGAACAAACAATGAAAGAAAAATGGAAGAATATAATACAACATTAAACATAATTAAAGAACTAAGAGAAAGCATGGACAAAGAGCTAACAGAAATAAAGAAAACAACCCAAGAACAAAATGAGGATCTTAAAAAAGAGATAGTGCAGATGAAAAGGACAATAACTGAAATGAGAAACACCAGAGAAGGACTTACCAACAGACTCAATCAGGCAGAAGAAAGAACCAGCAAATTAGAGGATAAGATAATTAAAATTAGACACTGAAGAGCAAAAAGAATGGATGCTCAAGAAGGCTGAGCACAGATTAATGAAATTAAGAGACAACAAGAGACCTAATATACATATCATGAGAATTCCAGAAGGAGATGAGAGAGAGAAAGGGACGGAATATTTCAGGAAATAATGACGGGAAATTTCTGCAATCTAATGAAGCACACAGATCTACAAATCCAAGAAACTCAAAGGAATCCAAGCAGAATAAACACAAAGACAGCTACACCAAGACACATCGTAGTTAAAAAACAAAAAAACCCGTTGCCATTGAGTCGATTCTGACTCATAGCACATCGTAGTTAGGCTCTTAAAAATTAAAGATAGAGAGAATCCTGAAGCAGTGTGATAGAAGCAAACATTCACATACAAACGATACTCAGTATGACTAAGGGCCAATTTTTCCTCAGAAACATTGGAGTCCAGAAGGCAATGGAATGATATGTTTTAAGTGCTGAATGAAAAAAAACTGTCAAACAGGAATGCTACCCATGTGTCGGTCAGTGTGTCATCCTGTGGTGGCTTGCGTGTTGCTGTGATACTGGAAGCTATGCCACAGGTATTCAAATACCAGCAGGGTCACCCATGGTGGACAGGTTTCAGCAGAGCTTCCAGACTAAGACAGACTAGGAAAAAGGACCTGGCAGTCTACTTCTGAAAAAATTAGCCAGTGAAAACTTTGTGAATAGCAACAGAACTTTTTCTGATATAGTGCCAGAAGATCGGAAAGCACTCAAAATATGACTGAGGAAGAGCTGCCTCTTCAGAGTACAGTCATCCTTAATGACGTGGATGGGGTCAAGCTTTTGGGACATTCACTTGCTGATGTGGGATGACTCGAAATGAGAAAAAACAGCCGCAAACATCTATTGATAATAACATGGAATGTGCGAAGTATGAATCTAGGACAACTGGAAATCCTCAAAAATGAATTGTAATGCATAAACATCAGTATCCTAGGCATTAGTGAGCTGACATGGACTGGTTTTGGCCATTTTGAATCATGTAATCATATGATTTACTATGCCAGGAATGATTAATTGAAGAGGAATGGCATTGCATTCATCATCAAAAAGAACATTTCAAGATCTATATTAAAGTACAACATGATCAGTGTTAGGATAATATCGATACACTTAAAAGGAAGACCAGTTAATACAGCTATTATTCAAATTTATGCACCAACCATTAAGGTCAGTGATGAAGAAATTGAAGATTTTTAACAATTTCTGCAGTCCGAAATTGATCAAATATGCAATTAAGATACATTGAAAATTCCTGGTGACTGGAATTCGAAAGTTGGAAACGAAGAAGGAACAAAGTTGGAAAATATGGCCTTGGTGATAGAAACAACACTGGAGATCAAGTGGCAGAATTTATCAAGACCAGTGACTTCTTCATTGCAAATACCTTTTTCAACAACACAAACAGCGACTGTACACATGGATCTCGCCAGGTGGAATGCACAGGAATCATATCGACTACATCTGTGGAAAAAGACAATGGAAAAGTTCAATATCATCAGTCAGAACAAGGCCAGAAGCTGACTTTGGAACAGACCATAAATTGCTTATATGCAAGTCCAGGCTGAAGCTGAAGAAAATTAGAACAAGTCCACCAGAGCCAAAGTCTGACCTTGAGTATATCCCACCTGAATTTAGGAATCATCTCAAGAAGAGATTTGACACTTTGAATACTAATGAATAAGACCAGAAGAGTTATGGAATGACACTGAGGACAATCATACATGAAGAAAGCAAGAGGTCGTTAAAAAGACAGGAAAGAAAAAAAAAAAAACACAAAATCAACGTCAGAAGAGACTGAAACATGCCCTTGAGCATAGAGTGGCTAAGGCGAAGAGAAGAAACAATGAAGCCAAAGAGCTGAACAGAAGATTTCAAAGGATGAATCAAGAGGACAAAGTAAAGTATTATAACGACATGTGCAAAGACCTGGAGTTAGAAAACCAAAAGGGAAGAACACACTCAGCATTTCTCAAGCTGAAAGATCTGAAGAAAAAATTCAAGCCTCAAGTTGCAATATTGAAGGATTCCACAGGGAAAATATTAGAAGACTCAGGAAGCAACAAAAGAAGATAGAAGGAATACGCAGTCACTGTACCAAAAAGAACTGGCCATTTCAGAAGGTAGCATATGATCAAGAACAGATGGTACCAAAGGAAGAAGTCCAAGCTGCACTGTATGCTCCAGGAATGTCATGGATTGAATTATGTTCCCCCAAAGACATGTGTATCAGTTTGGCTGGGCCATGAGTCCCAGTATAGTGTGGTTGTCCTCCTTTAGTGATTGTAATTTCATGTTAAAGAGGATTAGCCTGGGATAGTAAAACCCTTTCTAAGGTCACATCCCTGATCAAATGTAAAGGGAGTTTCCCTGGGGTGTGGCCTGCACCACCTTTTATCTTACAAGAGATAAAAAAAAAAAAAAAGTCAAGAGAAGCAAGCAGAGTTGTGGACCTTGTACCACCAAGAAAGCAGTTCCGGGAGCAGAACGTGTCCTTTGGACCTGGGGTCCCTGTTCAGAGAAGCTCCTAGTCCAGGGGAAGACTGATAAGAAGGCCAACAGAGAGAGAAAAGTTTCCCCTGGAGCCGGCACCCTGAATTTGGACTTTTAGCCTACTTTACTGTGAAGAACTAAACTTCTCTTTGTTAAAGCCACCCACTTGTGGTATTTCTGTTATAGCAGCACTAGATGACCAAGACAAGGAATAAACGAAATACCAATTAAGATGTTTCAACAAATGGGAGCAGCGCTGGAACTGCTCACTCATCTATGCCAAGAAATTTGGAAGACAGCTACCTGGCCTACCAACAGGAAGAGATCCATATTTTGCAAATTCCAAAGATAGGAGATCCAACAGAATGCAAAAATTATTGAACAATATCATTAATATCACACACAAGTAAAATTTTGCTCAAGACCTTTCATAAGCGGTTGCAGCAGTACATTGACTGGGAACTGCCAGAAGTTCAAACAGGATTCAAGGGTGATGTGGAATGATGGATATCGTTGCTGATGTCGGGTGGATCTTGGCTGAAAGCAGAGAATACCAGAAAGATATTTACCTGTGTTTTCTTGACTGTATGAAGGCATTTGACTGTGTGGATCATAACGAATTCTGAATAACATTGTAAAAAATGGGAATTCCTTAACACTTATTTGTGCTCATGAGGAACTTGTACATAGACCAAGAGGCAGTCCTTTGAACAGATGAGGGGCTACTCTGAGTTTAAAGTCAGGGAAGGTGTGCATCAGGGTTGTAGCCTTTGTCAATATTTGTTCAATCTGTATGCTGAGCAAATAATTGAAGAATCTGGACTATATGAAGAAAAACGGCTTCAGAACTGGAGACTTATTAACAACCTGCGATATGCAGATGACACAACCTTGCTTGCTAAAAGTGAAGAGGACTTGAAGCACTTACTGATGAAGATCAAAGATTACAGCCTTCAGTATGGATTACACCTCAACATAAAGAAAACAAAAACCCTCACAACTGGGCCAATGAGCAACATCATGATAAATGGAGAAAGGATTGAAGTTGTCAAGGATTTCATTTTACTTGGATCCACAATCAACACCCATGAAAGCAACAGTCAGGAGATCAAATGATACATTGCATTGGGCAAATCTGCTGCAAAAGAC
Source organism: Loxodonta africana (assembly GCF_030014295.1). Lineage (NCBI taxonomy): Eukaryota > Metazoa > Chordata > Mammalia > Proboscidea > Elephantidae > Loxodonta > Loxodonta africana. Next base: position 106,049,178 of record NC_087349.1, read on the forward strand.
ATCTTTGAAGTGTTAAAAAATAAAGATGTCACTTTGAGGACTAAAGTGTGCCTAACCGAAGCCATGGTGCATGCAAAACTGGACAATGAGTGAGGAAGACTGAAGGAGAATTGATGCCTTTGAATGTGGGGTTAACAAAGAATATTAAATATACTGTGGACTATCAGAAGAACGAACAGATCTGTTTTGGAAGCAGTACAGCCAGCATGCTCCTTAAAAGGATGATGAGACATTGGCTCACAAACTTTGGACATGTTATCAGGAGGGACAAATCCCTGGAGAAGGGCAGCAAAGTAGAGGGTCAGCAAAAAAGAGGAAGACCCTCTACAAGATGCATTGGCACAGTGGCTGCAAAAAATGGGCTCAAGCATAACAATGGTTCTAAGTACGGTGCAGGACTGGGCAATGTTTCATTCTGTCGTACATAGGGTTGTTATGAGTTGGAACTGTCTTGATGGCACCTAACAATGACAACAAGAACAGTATACCCAGTGAAACTATCCTTCAAGAATGAGTGAAATTAAAACATTCCCAGGCAAACAGAAGCTGAGAGATTTCATATCCCTCAGACCGACCCTACAAAAAAATACTAATGAGAGTTCTGTAGAAAATAAGAAAAAGACACTAGAAAGTAATTCAAATCTATACATGAAAAGAAAGATCCCCAATAAAGGAAAATGCATGGACAAGTATAAGGGCTCGTAATAAGGCATTCATGCTTGATTATACTAAATGTTTTGTTCTTCATGTTCTTTTTAACAACAAATACATAAAAGGCAAGGATAAAATTACAGTGCACGTGAAATACAAACATGTAATTAGTGATAACAACAACAAAAGGCAGGAGAGGAATGATACAGATATAGAATTCTTGTATGTTACTGCAGTTAAGTTGGTACCAACTTACCCTAGAGTGTTATAAGTACAAGCTCTTTAATGTAATATTCATGGTGACCATTAAGAAAAATATTTTAAAAATACACAAAAGGAAAGGAGAAGGGAGCGAAAAAGGCCCACTACAATAAGCCAACAAAGCACAAAAGCAAGCAGTATGAGTCACTTATTAGTAATTGGAGTGAATGTAAATGGACTAAATGCTCCAATGAAAAGGCACTTTGGTAGAATGGACAAAAAAATCAAGATCCAACTATACGCTGTTTAAAAGACACACGCACCTTAAGCCCAAGGACACAAATAGGTTGAAAGTGAAAGGATGGAAAAAATATTCCATGCAAATAATAACTAAAAGAGAGCTGGGGTGGCAATCTTAATAACAGACAAAGTAGACTTTAAGACAAAATCTATCAGATGAGATAAAGATGGAGATTATATAGTGATAAAATGGTCAATTAATCAAGAAGATTTAAAAATCATATATTCACCCAAAACTGGGGCACCTAAATATATAAAGCAAACACTTATAGAATTGGAGAATAGATAGTACTGCAATAATAGATGGAGACTTCAATATACCATTATCAATATTGGACAGAACATCTAGAAAGAAGATCAACAAGGAAACAGAGGACCTGAATGACACTATAAACCAACTGGGCTTACCAGACATATATAGAACACTCCACCCAAAAACGCACAATATACATTGTACTCCAGTTCACATGTATCATTCTCTCAGGATAGGCCACATGTTAGGTCAGAAAGCAAGTGTTGATACATTTAAAAAGGATTGAAAACATATATTTTCCCTGAACACAATGGAGTAAAGCTAGGCATCAGTAACAAAAAGAAACTTGGAAAATACCCAAACATATGTTAAAAAGTAAAGATGTCACCTTGAGGACTAAGGTATGCCTAACCCAGGCCATGGTGTTTTTAATCACCTCATGTGCATGCAAAAGCTGGACAATGAATAAGGAAGACCAAAGAAGGATAAATGCCTTTGAGTTGTGGTGTTGGTGAAGAATATTGACTATGCCATTGACTGCCGGAAGAACCAACAATTCTGTCTTGTAAGAAGAACATCCAAAATGTTCCTTAGAAGAATGGATGGCTAGACTTCATCTCATGTACCTGGGACATGCTATCAGGAGGGACAAGTCATGGAGAAGAACATCATGCTTGGTAAAGTAGAGAGTCAGTGAAAGAGAAGAAGACCCTCAATGAGACGAACTGACACAGTGGCTGCAACAATGGGCTCAAGATTAACAACAATTGTAACCACGGTGCAGGACGAGGTGGTGTTTTGTTCTGTCGTACGTAGGGTCACTATGAGTCGGAACTGATTTGATGGTACCTAAAAAGAACGTCTCTTATGAATATAGATACAAAAATCCTCCAAAAAAAAAAGTAGTAGCAAACAGAATTCAATAGCGTGTTGAAAGAGTCATATATCATGACCAGAGGGGATTTATTCTAGGGATGCAGGAATGGTTCAACATAAGAAAATCAATATAATTCACCACATCAACAGAGCAAAGGAAAAGAACCACATGATCATCTCTATAGATGCAGAAAAAGCATTTGATGAAATCCAACACCTTTCTTGATGAAAACCCTACAGAAGATTGGAATAGAAAGGAAATGCCTCAATTATGAGTCAGGGCATAAAGGAAAATCCACAGTCAACATTATACTTACTAGAGAAAGACTGAGCTTTCCCCTTGAAATCGGGTACAAGACAAGGGTGTCTGCTCTCACCAGTTCTATTCAAAATTGTATTAGAAATCCTTGCCAGAGCAATAAGACAAGGAAAAGTAATAAAAAGATCCAGATTGGAAAAGAAGAAGTAAAATTATGTCTATTTGCCATTCCATATAAAGCTAAGGGTTGGCTTTTCTATTTCTGTTAAATGGCTGTTGGAATTTTGATTGGGATTGCATTGATTCTATAAATCGATTTCGGTAGTATTGACATTATAACAACATTAAGTCTCACAATCCATGAACATGGAACATCTTTCCATTTATTTAAGTCTTCATTCTTTGCTCCAGATGGGTTGGAGCCAATTGATGCATCTTAGATGGCTGCTTGCAAACTTTTAAGACCCCAGATGCCACTCACCAAGGTAGGATGCAAAACATTTTCTTGATAAATTTTATTATACCTGTTGACCTAGATGTCTCCCAAAACCATGGTCCCCAAACTCTTGCCCCTGCAACCCTGTCCCTCAAAGTGTTTGGTTGTGTTCAGGAAACTTCTTAGCTTTTGGTTTAGTGGTGCTGACTTCCCCTGTATTGTGTGCTGTCCTTCCCTTCACCTAAGGTGACTATCGTTTACTATCTAGTTAGTGAATTCTCCTCTCCCTCACTACCCACCATCATAACCATCAAAGAATGTTTTCTTCTGTGTTTAAACTTTTTCTTGAGTTCTTATAATAGTGGTATCATACAATATTTGTTCTTTTGTGACTAACTAATTTCACTCAGCATGCCTTCCAGACTCATCCATGGTGTGAGATGTTTCAAGGATTCCTCATTGTTCTTCATCATTGCATAGCATTCAATTGTATGTATATGCCATAATTTGTTTATCTATTCCTCTGCTGATGGGCACCTAGGTTGTTCCCATCTTTTTGTTTTTGTGAACAGTGCTGCAATGAACATGGGTGTGCATATGTCTATTCGTGTGAGGGCTCTTGTTTTACTAGGATATATTCCAAGGAGTGGGTTTGCTGGAACATATGATGCTTCTATTTCTAGCTTTCTAAGGAACTGCCAAATTGATTTCCAAAGTGGTTGTACCATTTTACGTTCTCACCAACACTAGTGACCAAAGACCAGATGAGTTGTGGAATGACATCAAGGACATCATATATGAAGAAAGCAAGAAGTTATTGAAAAGACAGGAAAGAAAGAAAAGACCAAGACGGATGTCAGAGGAGGCTCTAAAGTTTGCTCTCAAATGTCAAGCAGCTAAAGCAAAGGGAAGAATTGATGAAGTAAAAGAACTGGACAGAAGATTTCAAAGGGCATCTAGAGAAGACAAAGTTAAGTATGATAATGACATGTGCAAAGAGCTGGAGATGGAAAACCGAAAGGGAAGAACATGTTTAGCGATTGTCAAGCTGAAAGAACTGAAGAAAAAATTCAAGCCTCCAGTTGCAATAGTGAAGGATTCCATGAGGGGAAATATTAAAAGATGCAAGAAGCATCAAAAGAAGATGGAAGGAATACACAGAGTCATTATAACAAAAAGAATAAGTCGATGTTCAACCATTTCAAGAGGTGGCATATGATCAGGAACCGATGGTACTGGAGGAAGAAGTCCAAGCTGCTCTGAAGGCACTGGCGAAAAACAAGGCTCCAGGAATTGATGGAATATCAATTGAGATGTTTTGACAAACAGATGCATCGCTGGAGGTGCTCACTCGTCTATGCCACGAAATATGGAAGACAGCTTCCTGGCCAACTGACTGGAAGAGATCCATATTTATGCCTATTCCCAAGAAAGGTGATCCAACCGAATGTGGAAATTACAGAACAATATCATTAATATCACACGCAAGCAAAATTTTGCTGAAGATCATTCAAAAATGGCTACAGCAGTATATCAACAGGGAACTGCCTGAAATTCAGGCCGGTTTCAGAAGAGGACGTGGAACCGGGGATGTCATTGCTGATGTCAGATGGATCCTGGCTGAAAGCAGATAGTACCAGAAGGATGTTTATCTGTGTTTTATTGATGATGCAAAGGCATTCGACTGTGTGGATCGTAACAAATTATGGATAACATTGCGAAGAATGGGAATTCCAGAACACTTAATTATGCTCGTGAGGAACCTTTACATAGATCAAGAGACAGTTGTTTGGACAGAACAAGGGAATACTGATTGGTTTAAAGTCAAGAAAGGTGTGCATCAGGGTTGTATTCTTTCACCATACCTATTCAATCTGTATGCTGAACAAATAATCCAAGCTGGACTATATGAAGAAGAATGGGGCAGCAGGATTGCAGAAAGACTCATTAACAACCTGCATTATGCAGATCACACAACCTTGCTTGTTAAAAGTGAAGAGGACTTGAAGCACTTAGTAATGAAGATCAAAGACCACAGCCTTCAGTATGGATTACACGTCAACAAAAATCCTCACAACTGGACCAATGAGCAACATCATGATAAACGGAGAAAAGATTGAAGTTGTCAAGGATTTCATTTTCCTTGGATCCACAATCAACAGCCATGGAAGCAGCAGTCAAGAAATCCAAAGACGCATTGCATTGGGTAAATCTGCTGCAAAGGACCTCTTGAAAGTGTTGAAGAGCAAAGATTTCACCTTGAAGACAAAGGTGTGCCTGACCCAAGCCATGGTATTTTCAATCACATCATATGCATGTGAAAGCTGGACAATGAATAAGGAAGACCGAAGAAGAATTGACGCCTCTGAATTGTGGTGTTGGCGAGGAATATTGAATATACTGTGGACTGCCAAAAGAACGAACAAATGGTGTCTTAGAAGAAGTACGACCAGAATGCTCCTTAGAAGCAAGGACGGCGGCGAGACTGCATCTTACATACCTTGGACATGTTGTCAGGAGGGATCAGTCCCTGGAGAAGGACATCATGCTTGACAGAGTACAGGTTCAGCGGAAAAGAGGAAGACCCTCAACAAGGTGGATTGACACAGTGGCTGCAATAATGAGCTCAAGCGTAACAACGATTGTAAGGATGGCTCAGGACGGGGCAGTGTTTTGTTCTGTTATGCATGGGGTCGCTATGAGTCGGAACCAACTCGATGGCACCTAACAACAACAACCAACAGTGTATAAGTGTTCCCAGTCTCTCCACAACCTCTCCAACATTTATTATTTTGTGTTTTTTGGATTAATGTGAGGAAACCCTGGTGGCATAGTGGTAAAGTGCTACAGCTGCTAACCAAAAGGTTGGTAGTTCAAATCCACCACGCGCTCCTTGGAAACTCTGTGGGGCAGTTCTACTCTGTCCTATAGTGTCGGTATGAGTCAGAATTGACTCAACGGTAACGGGTTTGGTTGTTTTTTTTTTTTTTGATTAATGCTAGCCTTGTTTGGGTGAGATGGTATTTTATCGTAGTTTTGATTTGCATTTCTCTAATGGCTAATGATCATGAGCATTTCCTCAGGTATCTGTTAGCTGTCTGAATGTCTTTAGTGAAGTGGCTGTTCATATCCTTTGCCCATTTTTTAATTGGGTTATTTGTGTTTTTGTTGTTGAGGTTTTGCAGTATCTTGTAGGTTTTAAAGATTAGGCCCTGATCGGATATGTTGCAGCCAAAAATATTTTCCCAGTCTGTAGGCTGTCTTTTTACTCTTTTGGTGAAGTCTTTTCATGAGCATAAGTGTTTGATTTTTAGGAGCTCCCAGTTATCTACTTTCCCTTCTGGTATTCGTGTATTGTTATTTATGTTTTGTATTCTGTTTATGCCATGTATTAGGACTACTAGCATTGTCCCTATTTTTTCTCCCATGATCTTTATTGTTTTAGATTTTATATTTAGCTCTTTGATCCATTTTGATTTAGCTTTTATATACAGTGTGAGGTATGGGTCTTGTTTCATTTATTTGCAGATGGATATCCAGTTATGCCAACACCATTTGTAAAAGAGATTGTCTCTTCCCCATTTAATGAACTTTGGGCCTTTGTCAAATATCAGCTGCTCATAGGTGAATTTATGTCTGGATTCTCAATTCTGCTCCATTAGTCTACGTATCCGTCGTTGTACCAGTACCAGGCTGTTTTGACTACTGTGGCAGGTAGTGTGAGGCCTCCCACTTTGTTCTTCTTTTTCAGTAATGCTGTACTTATCTCGGACCTTTTCCCATCCCATATGAAGTTGGTAATTTGTTTCTCTAGCTTGCTAAAAAAAAGTCATTGGAATTTGGATCAGGATTGCTTTGTATCTGTAGATTGCTTTGGGTAGAATTGACGCTTCCACAATGTTGAGTCTTCCTGTCCATGACCAAGGTATGTTTTTCCACTTATGTAGGGCTCTTTTGGTGTCTTGCAGTAGTGTCTTGTAGTTTTCTTTGTATAGGTCTTTTACTTCTCTGATTAGATTTATCCCTAAGTATTTTGTCTTCTTGGGGCTGTTGTAAATGGTACTGGTTTGGTGATTTCCCTTTGAAATTCTCTTTGTTAGTGTAGAGAAATCCAACTGATTTTTGTATGTTTATCTTATATCCTGATACTTTGCTGAAATGTCCTGTTAGTTACAGTGGTTTTCTTGTGGATTCTTTGGGGGTTTTCTGTGTATAAAATCATATTGCCTGCAAATAGGGATACTTTTACTTCTTCCTTACCAATTTGAATGACCTTTATTTCTTTTTATTGCCTTATTGCTCTGGCTAGGACCTCCAGCACAGTGTTGAATAAGAGTGGTGATAAAGGGCATCCTTGTCTGGTTCCCGTTCTCAAGGGGAATGCTTTCAGATTCTCCCCGTTTAGGATGATGTTGGCTTTGTATAAATGCCCTTTATTATGTTGAGGAATTTCCCTTCTGTTCCTATTTTGCTGAGAGATTTTTATCATGAATGGGTGTTGGACTTTGTCAAATGCCTTTTCTTCATCAATTAATAAGATCCTGTGGTTCTTTTGTTTAATTTATCTGATGGATTACATTGATTGTTTTTCTAATGTTGAACCATCCCTGCATACCTGGCATGAATCCCACTTGGTCATGGTGAATTGTTTTTTGATATGTTGTTAAATTCTATTGGCTTGAATTTTATTGAGGATTTTTGCCTCTAAGTTCATGAGGAATATTGGTCTGTAATTTTCCTTTTTTGTTGTTGTTATGTCTTTACCTCGTTTTTGTATCAGTGTTATGTTGGCTTCACAGAATGAATTGGGGAGTATTCCATCCTTTTCTATGCTCTGAAATACCTTTAGTAGTAGTGGTGTCAACTCTTTTCTGAAAGTTTGGTAGAATTCTCCAGTGAAGCCGTCAGGGCCAGGGCTTTTTGGTTGTCGTTGGGAGTTTTTTAATTACCTCTTCAATCTCTTCTTTTGCTATAGGTTTATTTAGTTTTCTACCTCGGTTTGTGTTACTTTAGGTAGGTAGTGTGTTTCTAGAAATTTGTCCACTTCCTCTTGGTTTTCAAATTTGGTGGAGTACAGTTTTTCATAGTATTCTGTTATGATTCTTTTAATTTCAGTTTGGCCTGTTGTGATATCACCCATCTCATTTCTTATTTAGGTTATTTGCTTCCTCTCCTGTTTTTCTTTTGTCAGTTCGGCCAATGGTTTATTGATTTTGTGGATCTTTTCAAAGAACCAGCTTATGGTCTTGTTAACTCTTTCAGTTGTTTTTCTCTTCTCTTTTTCATTTATTTCTACTCTAATTTTTATTATTTCCTTTCTTTTGGTGCGTGTGTGCTCCTTTTGCTGCTTTCTTTCTATTTGTTCGAGTTGTAGGGTTAATGTTTTGATTTTGGCCCTTTCATCTTTTTGGATGTGTGTATTTATTGTTATAGATTGATCTCTGAGCAGTGCTTTTGCTGTGTCTTAAAGGTTCTGGTAGGATGTGTTTTCATTCTCGTTTGATTCTGCAAATTTCCTTATTCCATCCTTGATTTCTTCAATAACCCAGTAGTTTTTGAGCAAGATGTTGTTCAGTTTCCATGTATTTAATTTTTTTTCCTTGCTTTTTCTGTTATTCATTTCTACTTTCATGGGTTTATGGTCAGAAAAGATGCTTTGTAATATTTTTAATGTTTTGGATTCTGTCAAGGCTTGCTTTGTGGCCTAATATGTGGTCTGTTCTAGAGAATGTCCCATATGCACTAGAAAAGAAAGTATGCTTGGCTGCCGTTGGGTGGACTGTTCTGTATATGTCTATGAGATCAAGTTGGTTAATTGTGGCATTTAGATCTTCCGTGTCTTTATTGAGCTTCTTTCTGGATGTTCTGTCCTTCACCGAAAGTGGTGTGTTGAAGTCTCCTACTATTATTGTGGAGCTGTCTATTTCTTTTTTCAATGCCGTTAGAGTTTGTTTTATGTATTTTGGAGCCTGCCATTGGGTGCATAAACATTTATTATGGTTATGTTTATGGTTATGTCCTTATGACCCTTTAATCATTATATAGTGTCCGTCCTTATTCCTTGTGGTGGCTTTTGCTTTAAAGTCTATTTTGTCAGAGATTTACATTGCCATTCCTGCTCTTTTTTGATAGTTGCTTGCTTGATATGTATTTTTCCATCCTTTGAATTTTAGTTTGTTTGTGTCTTTGAGTCTAAGGTGTGTTTCTTGTAGGCAGAATATAGACGGATTGTGTTTTTTTTATCCATTCTGCCACTCTCTGTCTCTTTATTGGTGCATTTAGTCCATTTACATTCAGTGTGATTATTGATAGGTATCAGTTTAGTGCTGTCATTTTGATGTATTTTTATAGTTTCTTTGTTCCCCTTAATTTTCTGTGCTGTCATTTTTCTTTATTTTCTTTCAATCGTTTTTATTGATTTTGTTTTTGCTGAATCTATGTTTTCCTTCTTTTTTATTTTGATATGTAGAATTGCTAATTTCCTTTGTGGTTACCTCAATATTTACCTCTATTTTTATAAGTTTAAACCAATCTTTTTTTTATCACGTGACTTCCTGTCCATATGAAAGCTCTGTGATTATACAATTAGTCCTTCTTTTTTCTTTTAATGTTGTCATCTTTTACATAGTCATGTCTCTGTTTCCCTATTTTCCGTGTTTTAGCTTTGATTTTTTTTGTGTGTGTGTGACTTCCCTATCTTGGTTGATATCTGGTTGTTCTACCCTGTGTTCTAGTCTTGGCTTTTTATCTGATGTTATTGATTTTCTAACTGGAGGACTTTAGAATTGCTTGCAGTTTTGGTGTTCCTTTAACTTCTGTTTATCTGGAAATGCCCTAATTTTGCCGTCGTATTTGAGAGGCAGTTTTTCTGGATACATAATTTTTGATTGGCAGTTTTTGTCCTTCAAGGCTTTACATATGTCATCCCATCGCCTTCTTGCCTGTGTGGTTTCTGCTGAGTAGTCAGAGCTTAGTCTAATTGACTCTTCTTTGTAAATGACTTTTTGTTTATCCCTAGCCACTCTCAAAATTCTCTCTTTATCTTTGGTTTTGGCAAGTTTGATTATAATATGTCTTGGTGATTTTTTGGGGGGTCTACCCTATGTGGGGTTCAATGAGCTTTTTGGATAGATACCCTCTTGTTTTTCACAAATTCTGACTTCCATTGCCTCAGTTCTGCTCCTTTGACTTTTTATTGACTTCACTAATTCTGAAATTTTATTGTTAATCTTTTGGATTTCTATTTGCTGTCTCTCTATGGATTCTTGCAGCCTGTTAAATTTGTCTTTAAACTCTTGTATAACCTTTTTAAGTTCCTCTGTTGCTTTGTGTGTTCCTTGGTTTGTTCTGCATTTTTTCCTGATCTCTTGAGGAGTTCTGTACATTAATCTTTTGAACTCTACCTCCGGTAATTCCAGGACCTTATCTTCCTCCAGGAGGTTTCTTGGTCCTTGTTTCCTTGCTGAAGCCATCATGGTCTACCGCTTTATGTGATTTGCTATTGACTGTTGTCTCTGAGCCATCAATAAGTTACTATATTTATTTTATGTTTGCTTTTTTTTTTACTATATCCTAGCTTCTTGTTTTGTTTTGTTTTGATACGCCAAATTGGCAGATCGTGTGAGCTACCTTGATTATTGTTGTCTTTGAAGCTGTCGTGCCCTGTCACCAGGTGGTTAGAACTGCTACTAGGTGTGTGAGCCCAGGAGTCTGTTTACTTTTCTTGTGTGGATTCAGCTCAGGTGTCCAAGTCATTGGTCACTGAGTGTGTGGTGCAAGATCTCATCTACAGTCCTAGACATCGGGGCTATATAGGGATGATTGGAGTAAGCACAGTTATCTGGCTACAGTAGGCGGTCATATGCTGAGCAAGTTAGGGGGCTAACAGCTCTCCCTGAGTGCCTAGGTAGAAGGCATGTCCCTGTTCCCTAGAGCTCATAGGTGGGTGGGTTTTGCAGCTAGACTTTGGGCACCCAGCGCTGTTGGCTGTAAGGATTAGGATGCACCACTTGCTCTCACACCCCTGTTGTAGGTGGCTAGGTGGTGTGGGTGGAGCCACCAGTCCTTCGGCCCCTGGTATAGGTAGGTAAGGATCCTGCTTAATGGGCAGGGTGGTATCAAATGTCAGGAATCTGCCACTCCCCCTTAGCTCTTGCAGCTGAAAATAGGCTTCAGGTATATTCCCTGTTGTACTATGCTAATGAGGGCCTATACTGTTGAAATGGGCTCACATAGGTCTAGGCAGGGATAAAAGGCATTCAAAGCCTGTGGACCCCTTATGCCTGTACCTAGGCAAAGGGCTGAGCCTGCCTTGAGGTCCCAACTTAGGAGAGCTGGCTGATTACTTTTTTCTGTATTTTTATTTGTTAATTTGTTCCCTCTCCAAAGCCAGCAGAACAGCTCATGGCATGTGATGGGACCCATTTCCATCCCAGGGGGCATGGCAATCACTGAAGCCACCCTAGGACTAGAGCAGAGCAGGAAGTGGATAGGTAAATGGGACAGAGGTAATTCCCAGAAGGAAGAAGGGTTTTTTTGATCCTGCACAGTAGGTTAGACGATTGGACTTAACTTTCACAGATCTAGTGTTGCTTTCCCTGGTTTTGCAGGCTTGTGCAGACTCTCCACCACTCAGTTTCTTCCGGTGTGGAAAATGCACCCTGAGCACTATTGCTTGCCTTAGCCCATGCGTGTTGGCCAATCCAGCCTGTAGGGTGCCAGCCAGGTCAGGTCTGGCAAATCCTCACTACTTCTGAACCGTCTCTCCCTTCCCCTGCCACTCAGTCCAACGCTTCAATTTTATCTTTGATGTTCAGGACTCCTAGATTGTCATATATAATCAATTCACTTGTTTTTTCCTGTCTGTTGTAAGAGGGACCACAGGAAGCATCTGACTATTCTACCATCTTGGTCCCACCTATCTAGTTACAAAATGTTTTTGTCATCCTCAGAAGAGATTAAATAGTCCCTCTCCATTTCCCCCTCCCTCCAGCGCCTGGTAACTGCTACTCTGATTTCTGTTCTCTGTGGATTCAATTATTCTCAATACTTCATATTAATGTATACAATAGGTGACTTTTTGTGTCTGGCTTGTTACATTTAGTATATTTTCAATGTTCATCCACATTGTAGCACGTGTCAGTGTTTCACTCCTTTTTATAGCTGAATAATATTCCATTGTATGGATATGCCATAATTCTTTATCCACTGATGGACATTTGGATTGTTTCCACCTTTTGGCTTCTGTGGATAGTGCTGCTATGAACATTCGTGTACAAGTTTTTGTTTGAATATAATTAGGAGTGGAATTTCTGAGTAATATGGTAGTTCCGGAAACCCTGGCAGCATAGCGGTTAGGTGCTGTGGCTGCTAACCAAAAGGTCAGCAGTTTGAATGCACCAGGTGCTCCTTGAAAACTCCATGGAGCACTTCTGCTCTGTCCTATAGGGACACTATGAGTTGGATTGACTTGATGGCAACAGGATTTATGGTAGTTGCATGTTTAACTTTTTGAGGAACTGCCAAACTATTTTCCGCAGTGGCTACACTATTTTACAACCCCACTGTCTTAATTTTCTAGTGCTGCTATAACGGAAATACCACAAGTGTATGGCTTTAACAAACAGAAATTTATTCTCTTATGGTTTAGGAGGCTAGAAGTCCGAATTCAGGGTTCCAGCTCTAGGGGAAGGTCCTTGACTCATTTCAACATCTGTGGGCCCAGCTTTCCTTGGAAATCTCTATGTTTCTTGTCATCAATTGTCCCCTAGGTCTGGGAGGTTCAGTGCATGAAACCAGGGTTGAAAGGACACACTTTTCTACTTCTCTCTCTGCTCGATTTTCTCTCCTTTTATCTCTTGTGAGATAAAAGGTGATGTAGGTCACACCCCAGGACCCCAGGGAAACTCCCATTACATCGGGTCAGGGCTGTGACCTGAGTAAGGGTGTTGCATCCCACCCTAATCCCCTTACAACTGATTGGCTGATTGCATCAGATCACATCATGAGGGATGATTATATCATTACATAATTGCCAAACCACTGAGAATCATGGTCCAGACAAGCTGACACATATTTTTGGGGGACACAATTCCATCCATGACACCCACCGTCAGTGTACAATTGTTCCAATTTCTCCGCATCCTGAGAGCTGTTATTTTCCATTTTTTAGTTTTATTTTTTATTAAAGCCATCCTAGTGAGTGTGAAGTAGAATCTCAGTGTGGTTTTGATTTGCATTTCCCTGGTGGCTTATGATGTCAAACATCTTTTCAGGTGCTTGTTGGCTTTTTGGTCCCTTTTTATATCCTTGTTGTGGCTGAGTGGCATGGGGTGCACAGCTTCTCAGGATAGTTTCCTGGGAAAATTCTGCACATGAAGATCTGACCCTAAAATTTCACATCTATTGTGTCCCATTGTCTCAATCAAAATTTAACCTTTAACATCCTGTTATACATGGTGTGGGGTGGAGAAGCAAAGAGAATGACGGAGATATGGAGCCAGATCCTAACCCACCTCCCTATTGTTTGAGCAGTGGTTTTCTGTTACTTGTGGTCTAAGGCAGCCTGACACTGTACCCCTAACCTTTCCCATCAGCTCTGCAGTTTCTCTGCTAAACAGCTGCATACTACAGGGTTTTCAAAACCACATAACACATTACCCAAAACTCAGTGGCTGAAAACCACACACATTTATCATCTCGGTTTCTGTGGGTCAGGGATGTGATTGCAGCTTATCTGGGTGGTTCTGGCTTAGGGTCTCTTGCGAGGCTGCAGTCAAGGTATCAGCCAGGCCTACAGCCACCTCAAGGCTTCACTGGAGGTGGATCCAAGTCCAAGCTAACTCATAGGGCTATTGGCCAAATTTATCAATCCATTGCTGTGTGGCTCTGTCCATAGCTTGCTTTCAAACAAGGGAACTGAGAGGAAGAGACAGCCCCCAAGAGAGAAAGTCACATTGTTTAATTTATCCTCTAATTTCAGAAGTGACATCCTATCTCTTCTGCCATCCTTACAAGTGAGTCACCAAATCCAGCCTACACTCACTGGGAGGGGATAGGATATGAATACCAGGAGGTGGGGACACTAGGGGCCATTTGAGAGGCTGCCTGCAAAAAAGACCTTCAGACTGGAGAGAATTACTTCTTTGTACAATGGACAGTGATTGCTCAGAAAAGGAGTAGAATCTGAACAAAGTATCAGACTTCATAAGGATTAAGGTAAATCAACCAATACATTTGTCTTAGTTATCTAGTGCTACTATAACAGAAATGCCACAAGTGGATGGCTTTAACAAACAGAAATTTGTCTTCTCACAATTTAGGAGGCTAGAAGTGTTACCGAGGGCCCTTTCCTTGGTTGAACCCAACTGGATTCACGCCGCCCAATAAGACTATTGAGGCAACCTGGAGTCACACAAGCAAATTTATTTTGCCAACAGCTAGCAAAAGGAGACAGTAAGGGTTAGAACCTTCAGAGAGGCTGTCTTTCTCATTTGCCTAAGAGCCAAATATGTAAGGGTTTCAACAAGGAGAGGTCTGGATGTTTATTCATGAGGTTCTGGGGTGGAGGGGAGGGCGAAGATTTCTGAGGACGGGTTGGGTTATGCAAATACAGGTGCACATGCAGGATTTCTTCAAGATGGAAGTCCTCTGGTCCCCCTTGACATAACTCATTACAGGATGTGAGGCAGGTGCACTGGTTCCCCTTGTCACATGGGCCCCTTCAGCAAGCACGAACGGGAAAGAAAAACAGTGGTCACTTTTACTTCTTTTTCACACACTCTGCAACTGTGGAGTCCTGCAAGATCTACATGTTAAAGTTTATTTGCAACATTTCAGTTTGTTCCACATTTTGCCCCACAGGGCCTGTGTATTCTGTTCTACTCTCTAGGAGTTGGGTTGTGGTTGCACCTGATTGTTTATTCCTCTCTCTGCCCTGTTCACCTCCCCCCTCCCCAACCCCCCAGCCTATGTGCTGGGCAGGGGGCGGGGGCTCCAATCCGCCCTGCTCCAGCCTAGTCCTTTCTCAGAAGTCCAAATTCAGAGTGCCAGCTCTAGGGACAGGCCTTCTCTCTCTGCCAGCTCTAGAGAAAGGCCCTTGTCTCTTCTGAGCTTCTGCTCCTGAGCAATCTTCATGTGGCTTGGCTTCTTTCTTGCCCCATCTCTGCTTCTTTAGTTTGCATGTTTAATGTCCTTTTTATCTCAAAAGAGATTAACAAAACACACCCTACACTAATCCTGCCTCATTAACATAACAAGGACAACCCATTCCCACTTGGGACTATAACCACAGGCACAGAGGTTAGGATTTACACCCGTTTTGGAGGGTGACACAATTCAACCCATAACAACATTCAAACATACCACGGCAGGAACAGTATTCTCACACTCTGACCTAAGGTGGACTTGTGACCCAGACCTTGCCTGTGAAAACACGGCATCCCTCTGGTAGACAGTTACTGGTTCCAGATCAGGTTATCATGACCCAGATCAGCTAATCGGTGGTAATTCCACAATCTTTCTTCCAAGGTTGCCAAGCTGGCAGAAGGGTGCCTGGAACTTCTAAGTGACTGCAGTTGCCATTATGTGAGGCCTGCCTGAGAGTGAAGTAGACACAGAGGAAAGAGTCAGACGCAGAGCCGGAGAGGGGGGCAGACAGGCTCATGATAGCAGTGTCTGGGGGGTACTTGAAAAAACAACTACAGTAAAAATACAGTTGCTGTGGAGTCGGCTGCAACTCATGGTGACCCCAGGTGTGTCGGAGTAGAAGCGTACTTCACGGGGTTTACTGTGACTAATTTTTCGGAAGCAGATAACCAGGCCTTTCTTTAGAGGTGCCTCTGGGTGGACTTGAACCCACAACCTCTCAGTTAGAAGTTGAGCACATTAACCATTTGCACTACCCTGGGACTCCACGCAACTAAACCCAAGCTGGGGGGCAGCGGTGGTTCTGTGGTAGAATTCTTGCCTTCCATACAGGAGACACCTCAAGCGCAGTCTGTCATGGGTGCTATTTCTGTTTCATTCCGTTGTGTCCCCATAAGTTGGGGGCTGACTGGGGGGCAGCTAACAAAGAACAAAATCTGAAGCTATTTCAGTCCTTAGATTTTTCAAGTATATTAGCTAATAATCTTTTTCTGCATACATCAGTTAGAGTAGGGCTTCTTTCACTGGAACTCAAAGGGCTCTGATAAACTCAGGGTAGCATCCCCAACCTCCCCAGCCCCACTATTTCTGTCCTGCAATTGCCTAAGGAATTGGTAGGCAATATATGCTACTGTATGCACCAGGGACACCTGGGACAACCTGAATCACCATCCCACTTCCAACCAACTGCATTGATTTCCTTTCTGTCATTTTATTTGTTCTTTCCTGTCTGGCACTCGCGAGTACAGCTGATGTTAGCACAACCATTGCTAAACCAAACAGACGCTGCCAGCACATCTCCCTGAGCCTCAAGGGCTATAAAGGGAAGTTGGACCCTATGGGACAGTAGCCCCTCTTCTAGCCTGACCGTCTTAGTCATCTAGTGTTGTTACAACAGAAACATCACAAGTGGATGGATTTGACGAAGATAAATTTATTTCTTCACAGTAAAGTAGGCTAAAAGTCCAAATTCAGGGTGTCACCTCCACAGGAAGACTTTCTCTGTCAGCCTTCTCATCAATCTTCCCCTGGACTAGGAGCTTCTCCACACAGGACCCCAGGTCCAAAGGACGCACTCTGCTGCCAACACTGCTTTCTTGGTGGTATGAGGTCTCCCTGTCTCTCTGCTCACTTCTTTCTTTTATATCTGAACAGAGTGCCTCAGGGCATAATCCAGTTTATAGGTTGAGTCCTGCCTCACTAACACAACTGCTGCCTAACCTCCCTCACTATTATCATAGAGGCAGCATTTACAATATAGGAAAATCACACAATATCAGGAATCATGGCCCGGCCCAACTATACACAATTTTGGGGGGACATAATACTGACTATGGTCTTGTCCAACTGAGCAACCTGCTGGGCATTCCAGTCCTTTGGGGCATCTATGGGACTGGCTTCTAGCAGCAGTACCCTGAGCTACTAAAACTGTGTTACTTGTGGCATTCATTGATAAATTTGCTTCCACATTCATTCAACAAATATTTATAGCCCGTTCTGTATCTGTAAACAAAACAGACCCAAAAGGCAATTATTCCTGCCCTATGGATCCTAGGCAGGGTAGGGGTGGGTAGATGGAAGAGACAGATAATAAACAATAAGCATGATAAATAAATCACAGAGTATATTAGAAGGTGATCATTGTTATGGAAAGAAATAGTGCAAGCTAAGAAAGACCAGGAGGAGGGCAGGTGGCAATTTTAAATAGGGTGGTCAGGGTAGTTCTCATTGAGATGGCATTTGAGCAAAGATAACAAAGTGCGATAATTAGCCATGCATTCTAGAGAGAGGGTCCAGCCAGTGCAAAGGCCCTGTGGCAGAAGCCTACCTGCCTTGTTCAAGGAAGAGCAAGAAGGTCAGAGTGAGCCAAAGGGAAAATGGTAGGAGACGAGGTTGCAGATCCTGTGGGCCTTGTACCCCACAGTAAGGACTTTAGCCTTTACTCTGAGTTACATGGGAAGCCACTGGAAGGTTCTGAGTAGAGGAGTGACATGATCTAACTTTCATTTTTTAAAGGCCAGACTCCGAATACCTAGGAGGTAGAGCTGACAGTCTCCTGACAAATAGATGTGGGATGTGAGAGAGGTACAAGTCAAGGAGGACACCAAGGTTCTCACATTTTTTTGGCCTGAACAACTGGAAGGATGGAGTGGCCATTGAGAGGTGAAGCCTGTGGGAGAAGCAAATTTTAGGAGAAAGATCAGGAACCCAGGTTTGGACATGTTAAGATAAGAGATGAATTTTAGATATCCAAGCAAGATGTCAAGTAGGCTGCTGAATAGAGGAGCATGGAATTCAGGAGACAGGTCTGTGCTAGGGATAAAAATTGAAAGCCATGGTAAAAAGACTTGCCTTCTCTCTCTGTGGAAACCCTGGTGGCTAGTGGTTAAGCCCTATGGCTGCTAACCAAGAGGTCGGCAGTTCGAATCCACCAGGCACTCCTTGGAAACTCTATGGGGCAGTTCTACTCTGTCCTATAGGGTCGCTGTAAGTTGGAATCCACTCAATGGCAGTGGGTTTTTTAGTCTTCTCTCTGCGCCTAACAAAACCTCACTTAGTCAAGCAGGCTTCTCAGGTTCTGGGAATTAAAAACGAGATTTACTTTTGTTGGGGGAAATGCCAGTCAATTTCACCAATTAGAACCCTGCCTTTAAAATCAATGCTGGTTTGACGACTGCAGTGAACACGGTGTTCCAAGAAGACTGGGAAACTAGGCCTGACAGTGTATCTCTGGCCTTCAGCCTAACGGGTCTCTCCTTGCCCCAGCATACCAGAACCCGCACTGCCAGGCTGCTCTCTTACAGGCCCCCACCAACCCTCCCGTGACCCACCTCCAGCTGGGTAAAAGATCTGTTCCCTGGGAAAGAGTTCACCTCCTACCTACCCAAGAGCAGGAAATGGCTGACAATGGCCAACTACTCACATTTACACAAATGGCAAAAATAAGCTTCACCGCCTGAACAGGCGGGCTAGGGCCACTAACCCCAAAGAAACCCTGCTGGTGCCATGGTGGGGACGAAGAAGGGCTGATGAGAGGGCTGCGACGCCTCCACCCGGGAGAAAGCACCCAGTGAGGAGGCCGGCCATCTGGAGGCCGCAGCGCACAAACAGGGCCCCCCGCTACTCCCGCCCCTACCGACCCCGAAGTAGAGCACCGGGAGCACTGCTAGCGGCATGGGACCTCAGCAGGCCGCGCCGCACCGCCAGGGACCCCTCCCTTCTAGCCTGCGTACACCCTCCCCCAGGGCAGCCCGAAGGGCACAGAGCACAAGGCGAGGGGCTCGGGACCTCCGCAGGCTCGCGAGTCTAGGACCCCAGAGGCCCTCATCCTTCCGGTCAGGGAGCTGCCACCGCCCATCCCCTCCCAGAGCCGGGCACAGGGCACGGCCCGGGGCCCAAGAGCCACTTTTCCCGTTCGCTTGCGATGCCCCTTGCACTCTAGCCCCGGAGCAGGGTGCACGGCTACAGCGAAGGGTCCGGGCACCACCGCAGCTCGGGACTTGCTGACCCGGGGGGAACCCCTCTTGCCCGCGCATGCTTCCTCCTACTCCGGGATAGGGCACCCCGCGAGGGGCCCGGGACCACTACCAGCCGCGGCGCGCCGCCGGGGGTCCCTCCCTTCCTCTCGTGCACGGCCCGCCCCAGCCCGCCCCAGCCCGCCCCAAAGCCGAGCGCTGGGCACTGGTTGAGAGGCTCCGACTCCCCAGGCCCAGCGCGCGGCCACGACCCCTCCTCAGCTTGCTCGGGCCTGCGCGCCCCTATCCCTGGCACCGCCCCGCGAGCGAGGCGGCCAATCAGAGCCGGCTTCCGCCCCCGCCCGCAGACCCGGCCTCCGCTGCTGGGCCCCGAGGCTGCTCCGAGAGCTCGAGCTCGGCGCCCCGGATCAGGTAAGGAGGGCGCTGGGAAGCGGGGTCTCGCGCGCTGCCTGCATAAAGCCCTCAGTCCGGAGCCTAAAAACAGATGCTGCGGGGAAGTGTGGCCCTGGCCCGCCGACCTAGCGCTGCCTGCGCGGCCGGCCTGGTGCGCGGTGGGCGCGGTCTGCAGGCTCCGCGGGCCGAGGACCGCGGCGTGCCCGGCCCAGCGGGGGCTTTCTCATGTAAGAAAAGACAGACGTACGTTTTATAAAATTAAATATGTACTTAATTAAAAAAATTTTTTTTTATGGTTTCAGTCTTTATGTAGATTTGTGTTTCTTACATAACTGGGCTGTTGTGTGCATTCAGCATAGTTTAGGCGACCTGGGCGAGCGAGGGGTTTAATCCAGGCGTCTGGGACGTGGAGGCTGAGAGCTCGGCCCTGGCAATCTGGGAACGTGCTGGTGTCGAATTCAGGTCCACCCGAGCAAGTGACTTAACCTCTCTTAGCTTCACTTTCCTCTTTGAAAAATAGAAAATTTTACGTATTTCATAGACGTTGTGAGAATTACATGAGTTAACGTTCTGTGAAGTGCACTGCATATATAAAGTGCTGAAAATGTGGCTAATAGTTTATATCTTCTTTAAATAGTAAAATTTGTGACATCATACAGTATATACTATTTTGGATATTTTTCAAATATTTTTAAATGATATTTTTCATTTAATATTATATGATGAATTTTTCATCGTATACTAGCTATGTGGTCTTGGGCACATTGCCTAACCTTACTTCCCCCGTTGCCGTCGAGTCAATTCTGAATCATAGTGACCTTATAGGACAGAGTGGGAACTGCCCCGTAGGGTTTCCAGGGAGCGGCTGTTGGATTCAAACTGCTGACCTTTTGGTTAGCAGCCAAACGCTTAACCACTGCACCACCAGGGCCCCACACAGCCTTACTTAGGGCCTCAGTTTTCTATCTGTAAAATGGGAATAATACTACTACTTAATCTGGTAGGATGATTGTGAAGATTAGCTTTGAACAGGGCTTTCAGCATGGTAAGGATTCAATAAAAGTTAGCTGTCATCATCGTTTACAGAGCAGTCCATTATGTGCTGAAATATCTTTTCCATAATGAACGAAATTTCCATAGTATTAATTCCAAGAAGTGAAATTGTTGAGATCAAGGCTAGTGATATATAATAGTAATTTTTTCCCAAAAGTCGTGTTGATGAATATGGAGACCCCTACTCTTCTTGCAAAGAGCCCTGGTAGTACAGTGCTTAAAGATCTCCACTGCTAACCGAAGATCAGTGGTTCCAACCCACGAGCCACTCTGGAGGAGAAAGATGTGGCAGTCTACTTCGGTAAAGATTTACAGCCTTGGAAACCCTGTGGGGTGGTTCTGCTTTGTTGTGTAGGGTGGCTGTGAGTTGGAATTGACTCAAGGGCACACAACAAAAACAGTTTTCCTTAGGTGATACGTTCCAGAAAAACAAGAACTGAAGTTAAACAGTACATGTAAAAGTTATTAAGGGAGGTTCTATAGCCAGAAAGCTAAAAAATATGACACATGCTCCAATTATACTTCAACTTCTAGGAATAATCTTCAATATTTTCCCATTATTTCATGTATGTTCTTTTTTTTTTTTTTTTTCCTTTCTATTCCATGCCATCCAATTATCCAATTAGGATCTGATTAAAGGCAGATTTGCCACTTTGGGGCACATCTGTTAATATCCATCTTTGTTCTAATTGTATTTAGTTTTTGAGATCTACACTTCTTATCTCTCCCAATCATTTCTATAAAAGAAGGGTAAAGTGGTAAAATACTCAAATTGCACAATCTACGAAGTTAGAGGCAGCACTGCCCCAGAACTTTGAACTCGTGGGGAGTCCCACCATTCTGGAGCTGGGAGTGTTTGCTTCTCTAGTTCTAGGAAAGTCCCAGCTTGATGCAGAAGAGGTCATTTAGCAGGGTCACTGTGGAATGTCTGAAGGCTGGGCCAATGATGTGAGAAAAGGGCCTTTGTGGTACCCGCTTCTAGAATTATATGAAAGTACATGTTGTACCGTTCTTGACCAAGACATGGTACAATTTTTTTTTTTTTAATTTTTGCTAACTTGTTGCAAACATTTCTATTTCTGTTGACAGACATTTTTCTTACGGTCAGCTACTCACCGAACTGTAAAGCAGCAGGACATTAAAGGTTAATTAGTATCTGTGTATAATGAGATAATCAGTCATCTGAAGGGTGGGCATGCACATGTCCCTGAATATGTCTGTTTACCTTTGTTTTGCCTGGAAATGGAGAAGATTGTTTGGGCCTCAGGATTTTAATTTCTTCTTTTTTTCCTCTCTTTTTAAATGTACACCCACTGATTTTGGAACCAACACTTTTTTTCAGAAGAAAACAGAAGACAGTTCAAAGGTTTTGTCTTAGCTCTCTTCCTCCACCTCACAGGTAAGGACACTTGTGCTGTTAACAACTTTCTTAAGATATTGCCTAAATAGATAGTATCTAAGCCTGGCCTAAGGCAAGAAGCCTGATTCTATAATTTCACAGAGATATTTTTTCACTTTGATGGACACCGAGGGGAACATGCCTCACTCTGCATAGTAGCCGCACTGGCCCTTCTGGTTTCTCTGGGAACTCCTGAATGTGTGGCATCAGGGAGAAAGCTTCTGTGGTCTAGCCAGAACACCTCCTGCTCACTCTGTGTCTTGGTTATCTAGTGCCGCTGTAACAGAAATACCGCAGTTGGATGGCTTTAACAAAGCGAAGTTTATTTCCTCAAAGTAAAGTAGGCTAAAAGTCCGAATTCAGGGTGTCAGCTTCAGGGGAAGGCTTTTCTGCTGTCAGCTCTGGAGGAAGGTCCTTGTCCTCAATGTTCCCTGGTTGAGGAACTTCTCAGGCACAGGGACCCTGGGTCCAAGGATGTTCTCTGCTTCTGGTGCTGCTTTCTTGGTGGTATGAGGTCCCCCTGTCTCTCTGCTCACTTCTTTCTTTTATATCTCAAGAAATTGCCTCAAGACACAATCTGATCTTGTCGGTTGAGTCCTGCCTCACTAACACAACTGCTGCCAGTCCTCCCTCATTAACATCATAGAGGTAGGATTTACAACGCGTAGGAAAATCACATAATACCAGGAATCATGGCCCAGCCAAATGAATACACACATTTTGTGGGGGTACAGAATTCAGTCTATGACACTATGGTACTTTTAAGACATTGGAGCATATCTGTTCTGTCCCTAGGAAATAGTGTGCATGCATGTGTCCATTCCCTCACCCTCCCTAGTATTTCAGGGACTTGGATTACATGATCGTATGCATCAGTAGTGACAGATGGTATGTCAAAGAATAACAACTCTCACTCTGTCAAAATAAAAGTAAAGAGATTTATTGAAGGAAAAGCACAGTTCGAACCAGGGACACATCCCGTTTCACAAAGTGAAACCAAAAACTCCGACGGGAAGGCCAGTGAGTGGTTTAGATATATGCATACAAGGGACTAACAGTGGAATCTTCTGATTGGCTGTATGTGAAGCAGTTGCATGAAAAATCATGAATATATTAAGCAGTTACTGGAAAAACCATAAATGTTCTTAAATAGATTGTTCTTCACATTTGATTGGTTAACATTTAGTTTGAGCAAGTAATTCCTGGTACAAAACCGATATAATTTTTGAGAGCAGTCTACACTGAGCAGTAAATAACAAAATGGGGCTCAGCCTACCCCTTGGGCAGAAGCCTTTCCTATGCCCAGCACCTAGAATTTTGGGACTCTTGCACAGGTATATTTAAGACTTTTGAAACAAGCTGATATTTAGCCATGTACCATGGAATTTAAAAGGTAAGAGAAACTTTATTATTAATCTTATTGTCCCTTCAAATTAAGTTTTAATCAGATAACAGTGATACCAGCTTGGAAGCTTTTCATTAATGTACAGTATATAGTTTTTCTTTTTCTTTTGGTTCTGCTAATTATTAGCTGTGTGGTCTTTCTTTTAAATTTTACTTGTTGAGAATATACACAGCAAAACATTCATCAGTTCAACAGTTTCTACACATACAATTCAGTGACATTGATTACATTCTTTGAATTGTGCAACTATTCTCACCTCCCTTTTCTGAGTTATTCATTCTCCATTAACATAAACTCCCTTTTCCCTAAGGTTCTTATCTAATCTTTCGAGTTGCTATTGTCAATTTGATCCCATGTGGATAGTTCTTAAAAGAGCATAATGCTCATGGCAGACATTTTTACTAGTTAAACTATTGTTTGGTTTTCAGAAGAGTTCAGGAGATATTTTTGGTATAAGGTGTAAAGGTTATCTCAGGGCAGTAGTTTCAGGGATTCACCCAGCCTCTATGGCTCCAGAAAGTCTAGAGTTCATGAGAATTTGACATCTAGTTCTGCATTCCTCCCCTTTTGATGAGCGTTCTTCTATAGAATCTTGGATCAAAATGTTCAGTAGTGGTAGCCGGGCACCATCTAGGTCTTCTGGTCTAATATCAAAGAAGGCAGCTGTTCATGAAGGCAATTAGCCATACATTCCATTCCCTCCTCCTCTTCCTGACACTGCTTCTTCCTCTGTTGCTCCAGGTGAATGGAGATCAATTGTCATGCCTTGGTTGCTACTTCTAAGCTTTTAAGACCCCAGACACTATGCAGTGAACTGGGAAGTAGAACAGAAGCGTTAAACATGTTACTAGACCAATTAACTGGCAGATCCCATGAAATCATGACCCAGAACCTCCAAACAAGGAACCAAGTCCCATGAGGTATTTGGTGGTGCATAAGCAGCCTTAGTACCTATTCTTTTTTTTTTTGTAATGTGGCGAAATATGTATGACACAGCTTTTGTCAGTTTGTTTTACAAGTGTACAACTTATTGACAACACTTACAATAATCAACTGTGCAAAAAAAGAAAGAAAAACCTATTGTCGTCAAGTTGATTCTGACTTGTAGCGACCTTATAGGACAAACTACAACTGCCTGATAGGGTTTCCAAGGAGTGGCTGGTGGACTCGAACTGCTCATCTTTTGGAGCAGCCGAGCTCTTAACCACTGTGCCACCAGGGCTACATTGACTGTGCAGCCCTACCCTTAATGTGATTTTTTTCCGGCACTGTAAACCAAAATTCAGTACTCCGTAAGCAATAATCCCGCCTTCCCCCTCCCTCTCGCCCCTGATAACTGCTAATAAACTTTTGATTCTGTGTATTTGTCTTTTCTTATCTTTTTATGGAAACTCTGGTGGCGTAGTGATTAAGTGCTACGGCTGCTGACCAAAAGGTCAGCAGTTCAGATCCACCAGGCGCTCCTTGGAAACTCTCTGGAGCAATTCTGCTCTGTCCTATAGGGTCACCAAGAGTCGAATCGACTTGACAGTAGTGGGTTGGGTTTTGTCTTTTTATGTAAGTAAAGTTGTACAGTATGCCCTTTTGTGATTGACTTATTTCATTCATCATAGTATTTTCAACCTCAGTCCTTAACGTAGCATGTATCGAGACTTTGTTTCTTCTACTGGCTGAGTAATATTACGTTGAATATATGTGTCACATTTTGTTTGTTCATTTATCTGTTGACAGTCGTTAGGTTGTTTCTACCTTTTGGCTGTTGTGAATAGTGCTGCAACGAACGTTGGTGTACAAGTCTCTTTTCAATTCTCTGCATTCAAGTCTTTTGGGTATATACGTAGGAGTGGAATTGCTGGGTCATACGGTATTTCTATTTTAGTTGTTTAAGGAACCACCACACTGTTTTCCACAGTGGCTGTACCATTTTGCCTTCCCACCAGGAATGGATAAGGGTTCCAATTTCCCCACATCATCACTAACATTTGTTATTTTCTGTTTTTTTTTTTTTTAGTCTTATTCATCCTAAACACAAAAAACAAACCAAACCCATTGCCATCAAGTCAATTCCAACTCATAACGACCCTATAGGACAGAGTAGAACTGCCCCATAGCGTTTCCAAGGAGTGGCTGGTGGATTCAAAGTGCCAGCCTTTTGGTTAGCAGCCAAACGCTTAACTACTTGCTCCACCAGGGCGTCTTAGTGGAAGTGAAATGATATTGTGATTTTGATTTGCATCTCTCTGATGGCTAATTGACACTGAGCATCTTTTCATGTGCTTAGTGTCCATTTTAGTGTTTTCTTTAGTAAAATGTCTTTAAGTCCTTTGCCCTTTTTATGGGTTGGGTTATTTGTTTTTTTGTTGTTAAGTTGTTCAGGTTTTATGTATGTTTTGGTTATTAGATTCTTATTGGCTATGTGGTTTCCAAAGATATTCTCTCAATTAGTAGCTTGTCTTTTTACTTTTTTGGTAAAGTCTTTTGATTAACAAAAGTTTTAAATTTTTGTTAGGTTCCATTTATTTATTTATCTTTTACTGTTTGTGCTTTTGTTATTATAGATAATTCATTGTTAAAAGCTAGGTGTCACAGCAGTGCCCATGTATTTTCTTCTAAGAATTTTATGGTTTTAGTTTGCACATTTAGGTCTTCAGTCCATTTTGAATTTGTTCTTGTGTGTGGTGTGAGGAGTGGATCCTGTTTCATTTTTCTGTCTGTGGAAATCCTATTTTCCCAACACCACTTATTAAAGAGACTCTCTTTCCCATTAAACAGACTTAACATCCTATCGAAAATCAGTTTATCATAGTTGTGTGTTTTTATTTCTGAACTTTAAATTCTATTCTACTGGTCTGTGTGTCTGTTGTTACACTAGTACCAGGCTGTTTTGATTACTGTAGCTCTATAGTATATTTTAAAGTCAGGAATAATATGTTTTAAAGTCAGGAAGTGTGAGTCCTCTTCCTTTGTTCTTCTCTTTCAACATAGCTTTAACTGTTTGAGGGCTCTTGCCATTTCCTATAAAGTTGAGAATTAGTTTTCCCATTTCTGTCAAGAAGGCTGTTGGAAATTTTGATTGGGATTGCATTGACTCTATAGATCGCTTTGGGTAATATTGACATCTTAACAATTTCATGTCTTCTAATCCATGAACATGGAACATCTTTCCATTTTATTTGTCTTCTTTAGTCTCTTTCAGCAGTGTTTTATAGTTTTCATTGTACAAGTCTTTCACATCCCTGCTTAGATTTATTCCTAGATATTTTATTCTCTTAGATGCTATTGAAAATGGAATCGTTTCCCTCATTTCCCTTTCAGATTTCTCATTGCTGGTGTATCGAAACCCAACTAATTATTGTTTGTTGACATTGTTCCCTGCAACTTTGTTAAATTCCCCTATTAGCTCTAGAAGTTTTCCTGTGGACTCTTGGGGGTTTTCTTCATATAGGATCATACCATCCTTAAAAAAAAAAAAAATGAATAGAGATAAAATTTCATTTCTTCTTTTCCAATCTGGATACATTTTATTTCTTGTCTTACTGCTCTGGCTAGGATTTCTAATATAATATTAAGTAGAAGTAGTAAGAGTGGGCACCCTTGTCTTGTACCTGATTTCAAGGGGAAAGCTCTCAGTTTTTCTCCATGAAGTATAATGTTGGCTATTGGCTTATCATCTATGCCCTGAATCATATTGAGCCATTTCCCTTCTGTTCCAATCTTGCTTAGGGTTTTCATCAAGAAAGGTGTTGGGTTTTATCAAATGCTTTTTCTGCATCCACAGAGATGATCATGCGGTTCTTTTACTTTGTTCTGTTGTGTGTTACGTTTATTGAATTTCTTATGCTGAACCTTATCTGCATTCCTGGAATAAATGCTGCTTGGTAATGGTGTATGACTCTGTTAATAGGCTGTTGGATGCTGTTCATTCGTGCAAAAAAATGTCTGAAGATGATATCTCTGTGGCAGGGGGGATGCGTTGCTTAACGTGTTTCTTTGAGTTACGAACAAAGGACCACATTCGATGCTGGCTCTGCCGTACAGTTAAAAACCTGAATGCTGAGCTCCCAGCAACAAGATTATATCTATACAGAGATTTCAAAAGTACTGATACCTTGCATTGTTCCACAAAGGAATTAAGGTCGTTTACAACAAAATCACAAAAAATAGTAACAAATATGTATAAAATAAATATAACCAGAGATCGGGAGTAGAGAAAATGTAAGAATAGGAAATAAGTCCAGGGGAAAGAGGAATAAAAGCACTGTCCAGTAGAGATGAAACCATTCTTTATTTGTGCTGTCCATAAGAGTACTCACTAGCCACATGTGGCTGTTGGACACTTGAAATGTGGCTGCTGCAACTAAGGATCTGGGCTTTTATTTTATTTTAATTAATTTCAATTTAAATAGCCACGTGTGTTTAGTGGCTACCTTATAAGACCATGCAGGTCTGTATTGTTTTTGTGGTCAAGCCTCAATGTCTTCAGAAACTAAAACTTGCTCAGTTACATAGTTCTTGTAATTTAAAAGTAAAACATACTGAGTGACTTCATTCATTCATTCCCAAATATTAATGGCCTTGAAGGAGGCAGAGCCTTTCTTGATATTCAATTATATGAAGACAAATTTCTGTGCTTTATTATTAGGACACCCTGATATATTGTGGTGTGAAAACCTATTCAGCTGAGGACTTGGACATTTGAAGCTGGAAGAAATGGAGCCAGTAATATGGCATAATTTATAATTTTTTAGAGTTTTGAATATTTATATGTGTTAACCAGACTTTATAGAAAACAAAATTTTAAGTATATAGATAAGCAGAAAGAAACTAAATCATTAAAAGTTTTACCACTCAGAGACATAATTACTGTTAATATTTTGATGCATGAATTTCCAGACTATATTCCCGGGTAGTCATTGTATTTTCCAAAGTACCTGGCTCCCCCCCATTGGGAGGGAAATCCACTCTGGGAACTGGGGTTGCTATTAGCCTTTCCATCCAGCCTCTCAGGCCAGTACCTGCTACCATCTGAGAAGGTCACCTTCTCCCTAACCCTTCCCCATACTCTGCCAGTGGCCTGGCTTTGGAACAATGATTGTAGGTATCTGAGAGAACCTTTCAGCATGACAGTAAGAGGAGGAGGGTCACAGCTGTAGTTTACTCTGTCGACATTTGGGCCTGTACTTTGTTGTGGGGGCTATGCTGTACATTATAGTACATTTAGCAGCATCCCTGGTCTCTACTCACTGGATGATAGTAGCATACTCTTCCCCCCCCGCCCCAGTTGTGACATCAGAAAGAGAACCACTGGATTAATAAAATCACTCAGTTATTGCTGACATGCTCTAAAGAGTTTCAGATTTGCATGAGGGAGACAGATGGAAAGAGAGGCATCACATAAGCTATTGTTTAGACCTGGCTGTACCACTAATTTAGCCTGAGATTTTGGTGGGCGAGTGCATCTCAGGATCCTGATAGGAAAAAGCACAAAAATGAAAG
This sequence comes from Loxodonta africana, assembly GCF_030014295.1. Lineage (NCBI taxonomy): Eukaryota > Metazoa > Chordata > Mammalia > Proboscidea > Elephantidae > Loxodonta > Loxodonta africana. The sequence goes on from NC_087349.1 coordinate 106,078,021, forward strand.
GAATTTTTTAAAGGGAGTATAGAAGAGTGCGGGAGCCCTGGTGGCTGCTAACCAAAAGGTCAGTAGTTCAAATCCACCAGTTACTTCTTGGAAACCCTGTAGGGCAGTTGCACTCTGTCCTATAAGGTTGCTGTGAGCTAGAATCGAGTTGATAACAATGGATTTGGTTTGGGCTTGTGGAATCCTTGGGTGATGCAAATGGTAACACACTGGGCTGCTAACCAAAAAGTTGGACGTGCAAGTCTACCCACAGGTACCTTGGATGAAAGGCTTGGTGATTTACTTCCAAAAAATCAGCCATTGAAAACTTGGTGGAGCACAGTTCTACTGTGACACACATGGGGTTGCCATTAGTCAACTCGATGACAACTGGTTACTGGTACAGAAGAGTGGGCAGGATTGGAGAACCAGCAGGTGGTGGTGAGACATTTAGGGAGGAGAAACAGTGAGAAGCCCTCACTGCGCCTCAGTCTGAAGGGCCAGAAGAGAGAGCTGTGTTACCAGAGCTTGGCAAGAGCTGGTGCTCTGGAAGAGGGGCTGCCCTCCAGGGCTGCTGTGGCCATACCAGAATGCAGCCACTGCCAGGCACTTCAGGAATAAATACCCCAGCATCTCTCTTCCTCCCACCCCTCCTCCATTGGCCAAACCCACGTGGGAGCTGCAGGGTGAAGGGATGGGCAGAAAGGGAGGAGCATGACTTGGGGGCTCCAGAGAGGAGGATGGAGAACCACTGTCAGCAAGTAATCTGACATCTTTGTGCCTCTGCAGAATGAGGGTTTGGGGGTACTACTTCTTAAGGGATTCTGTGGGATAAAAAGAGATCCATTAAAAAAAAATCTTTTTTTTAATATAAGCACATACAAAATGTAGACCACTGCTGCGTTTGACCTCTAGCCCTGGTTTTGTTGCAGTAATGTCAACTCCCTGTTTTTTAGTTAATGCTGGGTTTCTTTAAGTTTTCTTAGTCCTTCATCTTCCAACTCACTTGTGCTTTTTGGTGTTCTAAAACAAATATTTATTGGTGCTTGAGTAAATAGTTGGGCATTTTATATATACCTTACACCTGTACGAAATGATTTGTAGCTTAACTGTTTCCCTTTTTCTGTCACAGAACCTATAGTATGAAACCTCTGAGTTTCAAAGGGCATTCGTGGTCCAGGTTCTCACCTGATATTTGGCAATTTGCAGCCTCTTTAAAAAGTCACACAGGAAAACAAAACAGTGAAAGAATACAATTCACTCAGAGTAGAGAACAAAATGATTTACGTAATTAATAGCGAGGACACAAGTAACACATTGTGAAGTCTTGCTTGTAAAAAATCTTGACTGATCTGTTACGGAAAGAAAGAAATCTTCCTGTGGAGCTTTAAACGCACAATTATTGGGCTTTTAAATGTTAAAAACAACAGTTAGACCCACAGATATTTTGCTTGGATTGCTTTAGCTTCCCACTTTAAAAAAAAAAAAAAAAATCCACTTTAAGCCGTACTATATTCACCTGTTCCAGCATTGCATGGTTTCCTGTAGCCCTTGGCCAGAAAGAATGAGATTTCAGAAATAAATAGGGACGACCAAGGTTATGCCCAAACCTTTTGAGGATCAGCACCTAAGAACAGGCACGGGAAACCAGTGTCCCGCTCCCAGCCCGGTTTTGAAATTGAGTTGCCCATTGTCCTACAATTATTTGAGTTAATTAGCGCTTTTTTAAAACGTGGATATACTCTTCCAGGTTTAGATATACTAGTTGTTTATACTGTAGTTTAACTTGACCCACATTATCTTATTTTTCTCCCATATACCAAGATCACTTTCAGTAAAAGGTAGCAGGTTTTGATATGGCGATGAGGAAGAAGAGAAAGGACCTGTCGTCACATGGGGCAGTTGGGAGGTATTAGGAAGACAGGGGAAGAGAGTGGCTTTTGTTCCTGGAGATTGCCAATGAGAAGCTTGACCTGTTCAGCAGTTTTGTGCCTGGGGCCTACGTAGCATCAGCTGCACTGGCTTGGAAAACGTGAACCTTGCCCTAGGTCACTTGTGCCGCCTGTTCCCAAGAGAACCAGAGGAGAAGCTAAGAACATTCAGTTAACCAAGCCAAATAGCAAGAAAGTTAAACCAAAAGGGAACAAAAAAGTAAAGTGGGTTAGAATCACAGCATGTCAGAACTGAAAGAGCTTGGGGATCCTGTAAGTTTATCCACCCCTTTCTTCTATTTAAAGGTGCAGAAACCAAGACACGAGACCTTGTGCCCTGGCCTGGATTACACGGTGGATGTCCGCGCCAGCTCTAGAATTCTGGTCTCTTGAGCCACAGGCAGGCTTGTTAATGCCCAGAGGGACAGCTAGTCTTTGTGTGCCTGAGCACATTGTGTTTTGGGGTCAAAGCAAATAAAGGCTCAAATCCAATAGTGTGTAGCAGACCTGGGGCAGTAGGTGTGGCAGAAGGAGAAACCTGCTTTAAATCGCTTCCAGCAGATTATTTATGCAAAGATATTGCCGTTTTTTTCTTTTAACTTTCTAGTGAACCACCAGTGTCGTTTGTCATTACGCAATAACTCAGGAACTGAGTCAAGATTTATTTATTTTTTAAAAAAGTGTTTGGTCCTGTAGAGGCACAGCATATTTCTGAACGGGAAGGCTTATGAATTCACCCTAATTTAGTTTATAAATTTGATGCACTTGCAAAGTCCCAGTAGAATTTTTTTTAACTTAACAACGATATTGCAAAAACTAGTCTGCAGGCCTAAGCAAGCAATAATAGATAAGAGAATCCTGAAAAAAGATTAATGAGAGAATTTGAACTAACCCAGACCCAGTGCCTTCAAGTCGATTCTGACTCATAGGAGAAACATACGAGGGTAAGTCAAAAAGTATTGGTACTAGGATTTCAGTTAGTACATGCATGGGTTTATTCCAAACAAAACGTGTTTAAACATGTCTCTGTGAGCAGTGGATGGCTGCAGACAAGTTCTCCCATTAATACACTTGTCTTAATCTCCTTAGGGTGCCTTCAAAAAAAGGGACACTTTCTGTGCCATGGAAAATAACAATTTTGAGGTCAGGGCTGATAGCACATTTTTAACAAATTTGAAGGATACCTTCCCAAATCGTTGAAGCTTTACACCAAGTTTATGGGAATGCTGCCTGTGATGGTTAAGATTGTGGGTTGACTTGGCTGGGCCATGATTCTCAGTGTTTATATGTGATCACTCCCATGATAGGATCTGTTGTGAGTAGCCAGCCAGTCAGTTGAAAGGGAGTTACCTTGAGGGCATGACCTGCATCTGAATCTAAGCAGGTGTTCTAGTTTTTTGCTCGCTCTGGATCCTGTGGCTACCATCTGTTCGTCTGACCTCCCGTTCTTGGGACTTGAGCTCTCAGCTTGCCTGCCTGTCTAGGGATTCGTTGATCTTCACAGCCTGTGAGCAAGAGCCCTGCTCTCCGACCTTCTGATCTTGGGTTTGCCAGCCCCTGCAGGTACATGAATCCAAGGAGCCTCTATTCTGATCCATGGACTGGGGACATACCAGCCTCTACAGTTGTGTGAGCTGTTTACTTGATATAAACCTCTTTCTGAATATATTTATATGCTTTACTAGTCTTGCTTCTCTAGAGAACCCAGCCTCAGATATTGCCCCTCATAAAACAGTTTTTAGATGGATCAAGCATTTTAAGGAAGGTCGGGAAGACTGCAAAGACAAGCCAAGAGAGGGAAGACCGCTCAGAAGGTTACGGCACCTGTGTTTTTTGAGATTCCAAAGGGGTACTCTTGATAGTTTTTTTTCGAAGAGCACAGAATGATCACAGGGGCTATTGTGAAGAAGTTTTCTGAAAATTGAAAACCGCATTGGTGAGAAAAAGACCAGGAAGGTTGTGCCAAGGAATTTTTTTTCTATCATGACAACGCACCTGCTCATTCTTCGAGGGTAGGAAGGGCTGTGCTAGAGAATTTTGTTGGGAAATCTTACCCCATCCACCCTACAGCCCTGATGTTGCCACTTCAGACTTCTTTTTATTCCCAAAACTCAAAGGACATTTAAAAGGAACACAATTTGAGTCCCTAAAGGATGCCAAAACTGCCATTTTGATGTGGTATAAATCGAAGAGTGCAGGATTCTTTGGGGAAGGGTTAGAGAGATAAAAATCCCACTTTCAAAAGCATGTAGAGCTAGATGGAGGATATGTCAAGAAACGATAGCGTCACATTTTGATATTTTTTATTAATAAAGGCTTCTATGATTTTACTGTAAAGCTGCAATATAAACAATGTGTTATAGGCATGGGGATAGAGATTGATAACACAGACGAGAAAATGAGAAAAGGAATAAATATATTCAGACCAAAACCAAAAAACCGGTAAGAGCTCCTGGCAGATTCGAACTGCCGATCCTTTGGTTGGCAGCTGTAGCACTTAGCCACTACGCCATCAGGGTTTCCAGTATATTCAGAAGAATTTAATTTAAGTATGGACTCACTCACTGGTGGTGCAATGGTTAAATGCTCAACTGCTAAACAAAAGGTTGGCGGTTTTAAACCCACCAGCCGCTCGGCAGGGTAAAGATGTGGCAGTCTGCTTCTGTAAAGATTTCAGCCTTGGAAACTCTATGGGGCAGTTCTACTCTGTCCCGTAGGGTCGCTATGAGTTGGAATGGGCTTGGCAGCAACAGATTTGGTTTTTATTTTTTATGGACCCCTGGGGGGATGAAATATTCAGTAAATGATGTGGAAACAACTTATTAACTATTTGAGAAGACTAAAGTTAGATCTCGTCTCATGCTATATACCAAAATACAGTTTGTTGTTAGGTGCCATCAAGTTGGTTCCAACACATAGCGACCCTGCATACAACAGAATGAATGCCTGATCCTGCGTCTTCCTCACAGTCCTTGCTATGTTTGAGCCCGTTGTTGCAGCCACTGTGTCAGTCCATCTTGTTGAGGGTCTTGCCCTTTTTCACTGACTTTCTACCAAGCATGATGTCTTTCTCCAGGCATTAGTCCTTCATGATAACATGTCCAAAGTTCATGAGATGAAGTCTCACCATCCTCACTTCTAAGGAGCCTTCTGGCTGTACTTTTTCCAAAACAGATTTGTTCATTCTTCTGGCAGTCCATGGTATATTCCGTATTCTTTGCTAACACCATAATTCAGTGGATCAATTCTTCTTTGGTCTTCCTTATTCATTCCCCAGCTTTTGCATGCACATGAAAACACCATGGCTTGGGTCAGGCACACCTTAGTCTTCAAAGTGGCATCTTCGCTCTTTAACACTTTAAAGAAGTCTTTTACAACAGATTTCCCAATGCAGTACATCTTTTGATTTCTTGACTGCTTCTTCCACGGTTGTTGATTGTGGATCCAAGTAAAATGAAATCCTTGACAACTTCAGTCTTTTCTCTGTTTACCACGATGTTTCCTATTGGTCTGGTTGTGAGGCTGTATATTGAGGTTGTAGTCTTTGATTCTCATCGGTAAGTGTTTCAAGTCCTCTTCACTTTCAGTAAGCAAGGTTGTGTCATCTGCATATCGCAGGCTATTAATGAGTCTTCCTCCAGTCCTGATGCTGTGTTCTTCATACAGTCCAGCTTCTCGGATTATTTGCTGAGCATAGAAATCGGATGAGTATGCTGAAAGCATACAACGCTGATGCACACCTTTTCTGATTTGGATCCAAGTAAAACAAAATCCTTGACAACTTTGATATTTTCTCTGTTTGTCATGATGTTGCTTACTGGTTCAGTTGTGAGGACTTTTCGTTTTCTTTACGTTGAAATGTGATCCACGCTGAAGGCTGTAGCCTTTGATCTTCGTTGGTATTTCAAGTCTTCGTCACTTTCAGCAGGGACAGTTGTGTCATCTGCATATTGCAGGTTGTTAATGAGTCTTCCTCCAATCCTGATGCCCCATTCTTCTTCATATTGTCTGGTTTTGGGGATTATTTGCTGTGTACACAGATTGAATAAATATGGTGAAAGGATACAACCCTGATGCACCCTTTCCTGATTTTAAACCCCACAGTACCCCTCATTCTGTTCGAATGACTGCCTCTTGGCCTGTATACAGGTTCCACATGAGCACAATTAAGTGTTGTGGAATTTCCATTCTTTGCAGTGTTGTCCATAATTTGTTATGATTCACACAGTGGAATGCCTTTGCATAGTCAGTAAAACACAGGTAAACATCTTTCTGGTATTTGCTTTCAGCCAAGGTCAGTCTAACATCCGTAATCATATCCCGCATTCCACGTCCACAAATATATAATTTAGACTGATTTAAAAACTAGAAATGCAAAAAAAAAAGGTAAAAAGAAAGTTAAAAATCTGAAAGAAAAATTGTTCTGGGAACACTTTCGTAACCATTATACTGAAAACCAAACCAAGCCTGTTGCTGTCCAGTCAGTCCTGAGTCATAGCGACCCTGTGGAACAGAGTAAAACTGCCCCATAGGGTTCTAAGGAGTGGCTGGTAGATTGAAACTGCGGTCCTTTTGGTTAGCAGCTGTAGCTCTTAACCATTGTGCCTTTTAGTCTTTGATCGTTTAATAACAAAACTCTCTAAAAAAAAAAAAAATACGACTAAATCTTGTTATATGATTAAGTCTAAGACCTTTTAGAATATATTAAAATTTAGAATAAAAGTCTTCCTAGATTCTCTCCAAACTTTAACTGGTCTTGGCAAGATGGTGGGGAGAAAAGTTAGTTGTGTGATGGGCTGGAAGGTGTTTAAAGGTGGAGACAGATGGCACTTGGTCTGGGGTTGCCTACCTCTTATAAACAAACAAAAAAACCAAGCTCCTTGCCATCAAGTCGATTCAGACTTAGAGCGACCCATTACAGCATCGAAAACTGAGGGAGAAAAGCATGAAAGGGATCTAGTGGGCCTGAAAGCTCTGTGAGCCTCAACTAGGCTAACCCATGTGAATGCTCTTTATAAACAACAATGCCCAACACATGTAAGGAAATACTTGGGGCACTGATCAGGTTTATCCTCGTGGTAGACCTCTCAGTGGTAGGATTTCTAGGTGGGGTTCTTTTTCAGGCATGTACATGTCTACAAATCTGTTTTTGTTTTCTTTTGCTTTCATTTCCCCAGGTCTGTGGGAGAGCATTAAGTTCATAAGTAATATTTTATAGACTGCTTATAGGAAGACTTTCCTGTAATTTCTCTTTAGAAGGGGAAAGCAATCTGTTAGCCTTTTTTTTTTTTTTAATAATAATTTTTACTTTTTCAGAAGACAAAAAACTTGGCAGTTTAATGATTTCACCTGAATATGGTTTGGGGACACATTGCCTGAGGACTCGTCTTTGCTGGGGAGGAGGGGAAGGGCAGGAGGACAGAATCAGGAAGCAGTGGAATTGCTAGGTCAGAGGATGTATGCATTTGTAATTTTAACAGATATTGCTGGATTGCCTGCTTTAGAGATGATCCCCACTTATAAGCCCCCAGTCGGAATCGACTCGACAGCACAGGGTTTTTTCAGGGTTTTAGTAGTGTCAGAAAGCATATTCCTCTTCATGCTTGCACCAACACCTGTGTCAAACCTTTTGTTCTTTGTCGATCTGGTAGGCCAGACTGGGTCATGAGACATATTCTTAAAGCAGGAAGCAGAGAGGAGGTGGGAAACTACTGAAAATGTTTTCTTCACGGCTCAGAAGATCGTTGCAGGTGTTCTTGAGGTGCCAAGAGTCAAAGTTTTTTGTTTTTTGTTTTTTTTTAAATGGGTGCTGTTATTTTACTGAGGCCTGGTGGTGCAGTGCAAATAGTTAAGTGCTTGGTTGCTAACGGAAAGGTTGGTGATTTGAGTCTACCCGGAGGCACCTGGGAAGAAAGGCTTAGCAGTCTACTTCTGAAAAAGCAGCCATTGGAAACCATGTGGAGCACAGTTCTACTCTGACACACGTTGTGTTGCCATGAGTTGATGCGATGGCAACTGGATATTTTACTGTTTTTTGTGGCTATCATCTTTTTTTCCTGTATTTTGAAATAGAAGGTGGTGACATGCAGGGCTGGGACCAGAAACCAAGGCTACCACAGCTTTGGTTCTCAGAGTCAGGGCTCCCTCCTTCTTCCTCATGAGTTCAGAGCAGTCATTTGCTGGACTTCGCCCAGGCGAAGCACTGCAGTTCTGTCTGCTTGTCCTCTCGCCCACCTCTTGCCTGGCCAGGACTTAGATAAAATACATTGGCAGCTCTAGCAGTGCCGAGAAATGAATGGGAGGGTTCATTCTCATGATCCTCTTTGCTCTACTCTCGATTCCAGTATTTTTCCAAGTATGGGTTTCTGACCATCTGCACAGAATCCCTTGGAGGTCTGTTGAATATGCAGATTCTTAGCCTCCTCTCCAGGCCTCCTGAATCAGAATCTCGGGGGGTGGAACCCAGAAATTGGAATTTCGAACAAGTATCCCAGGAGTACATTAAGTTGGGAACCAGTTGTGCCTTACTGCCTCCTCATTTTCTCCCTTCGCACCTCCCCATCTTCTTTCACTCCCTCAGACTCCTGCTGACTTGTTCTCCCCCCTTCCTTCTGCATGCCCAGGGTCCAGAGCACAGTAAAATATTCTAACAATAAATTGAAAGCCCTCTGGAAACTCAGCTAGGAGGGAAAAAAGGAGGTGTATGTTTCTGGCTGTTGCTAACTGCCATTGAGTTGGCCCCATGCAGACAAATCAGAACACTGCCTGGTCCTGGCCGTGTCCATGGTCGGTTGTGTATCAGAACATTGTGATCCGCAGAGTTTTCATTGCTTGACTCTTGGCAGTAGATCGCCAGACCTTTCTTTCCGAGTTTGGAAGCTCTGCTGAAACCTTTTCAGCATCAGAGCAACACACAGGCCTCCCCGACAGGCAGGTAGTGGCTTTATGTGAGGTGCATTGGCTGGAAATCAAACCGAGGTCTCCTACGTGGAAGGCGAGAGTTCTACCACGGAACCACCACTGCCCTCTTGTGTATTTCTTACTACCTTGCTTGTTCCTGTAAAAGAAAGTCAGATACAAAGCTGTATCCTCTCTATGGATCAACTTTGGAAAGTGCATGGTTCTTCTGAGTACATAGAGGCATCACTTTTACAGCTACTGTTTGGTGTAGATGGACCAGGGTGGTGGGAAATGACCTTCTCTAAAGAAACGGCTGAAGTCCCAGGGAAGTCAGCCACTACCAGCCCCAGAGCCAGGCATTGGCCCAGGTGCCCTGGGGGAGATGGGGGCGCAGGCGGGACAGGGAGTTGTAGGGGAGAAAGTGAGATGGCAGACGGGGGCATCTGCCTGGAGTTGGGGTGGTGTCCCCAAGGTCCTGAACCTCTGCTTTTGTCTTCACAGCCCCTGAAGGAAGAGGCCGAGATGAACGTGGAGGTGAGTTCTCTATGAGGATCTGTTTAAGGAATACTTTCCTTGCAGGGCCTCTTGTTTTCCCTGCACAAGGTGTCCTTTCTTCCACAGAGCTCGCAGAAACATCGGCCCAAACCTGAAAACATTTTCCCTCCAGCCTGCTGCTGGATGCATGGCCCTGGGTGATATGGGAAGAATTAGTCCCCTCTGAGCTCTTATCTGTGGGCTTCCAGCTTCAGTTAGATTAGAACTTACCACTACAGCTAATCCTGAAACAACACTCGTGGGCTGAGGTGGAGGTTCTGGGCCAGGAGCCTTGCCTTGTGTTATCCTGGAGACAGTTAGCTCTGGTACGAGTACCTGTCTCTGTGTTGTCTCCTTAGCATCTCTCACTTCCACTCCAGCTCTTCTTTGATCTAAGTCAAGCCTCTTGGTCCCTTTGTTTTTTCCTGATCCATCAGTCCCTCCCCGTTTTCACATCCTTCCAAGTCTATCCTATCTCCTGGGGTCCTGCTCGTCAACCATCTTTTTGTTTATGGCCTCAGCTCCATTTCTACTCTCCCTGTTGAGCCACCATGGCAAATCTAGAGGCTGTCCCCACGGGGCGGTGGGCTTGGGTGAGAGGCACGGCTTCATGCTGGCTGCAGCTGGTACAGGTCTCAAACCCTCATCTGGGCTCTCAGCTCCATCCATCAGGCCCCCACAGAGGCCCAGACAGCCCAGTTTCTTCTTACCCTCAACAGGGATTTAAGTCATCGTCACTGTCTCTAAGCTCTGTACTCCACTCGTCTCCCTCCACATCTAGATCACCTTTTACTTTGTGGAGGAACATTAGAAGCCACAGACCTAGTCTCCCTCAATTCCTTTCTCTCACTTGTCTGGCTCCTCCTGTCACAGCAGAAGAGATGTTGGCCATTGTGAGTACTCTGGGCAGCAGGTACTCCAACTCAATGTGGCTTTTATCCTGGAAGCCCAGGCGGAGGGTGGGCTTCAAGGCTGACTGAGGGGCTCGGTGATCACGTCAAGGACCCAGGATCGCATTGTCTCTCTGCACTCCATCGGCATATTGGCTGCATCCTAGGGGTGGATCCCCTCGTGGTTTTCAGGTAAATACCAGCAGCCATCGGGCTCCCACTTTCTCACTCAAATTCAGCAGAAGAAAGAGGCTTCCAACAGCTCTTACGTAAGAGTGGGGACTTCATTTCTTGAAGCCCCACCAAATGCCTAAGTTCATCTTATTGGCCAGAATTGGGTCACATGCCCGTTCATGGACTGACTCCTGTGGCACACAAGCAGACAAACAAACAAACCCATTGCAGTCGAGTTGATTCCGACTCATAGCAGACTTGTAGGGCAGAGTAGAACTGCCCATAGGGTTTCCAAGGAGCTGCTGGTGGATTCAAACTGCCGACCTTTTGGTTAGTAGCCAAGTTCTTAACCACTGCACCTCCAGGGCTACACTGTAGCAAAGGAGCAGGGATTTTGCTGACTGGTCTCGACTAATCAGGCCACCCCAGGAGCAGCTTCCCCTGAGGCACCTGGGCTGGGTATAGAAACAGGCAGGGGGAGTGGATGTTGGGGAGGCACTCTGGAGTGCAATCTCTCCTGCCTTGTTAGGCCTTGCTCTGCCTCATTAATTATGTCTTTTACCAGTTGCATTTTTAATCTCATTTCTAGTATGTTTTTCATCAATATTTTAAAATACTTTAGTTTTTACCTTCTTCAGAACAAAACAGTACTCCGTTTTACATTATGTCTTGTCAAGCTACTATTATCTTTCTCCTCCCTTTCAGAGGTAGGCTTCTTAAAAGAGATGGCTGCATTTAATTTCTCCCATTTTCTCCCTCCTAGCCATTCTCATCACCAGCCATCTGTCAGTTTGTTGTGCTGTGGTGGCTAGTGTTTCTGTGATGCTGGAAGCTATGCCACCAGCATTTCAGATACCAGCAGGATCACCCATGGTGGACAGAAATGACACTTCCAGACTAAAACAGCCTGGTGATCTACTTCTGAAAATTAGCCAATGAAAACTTATGGATCACCACAGAATATTGTCCATTATAGTGCTAGAAGATAAGTCCCCTAGGTTGGAGGGCACTCCGAATACACAGTGGCTGCAACAGTGGACTCAGGCATACCAATGATCATGAAGATGGTGCAGGACTGGGAAGCATTTCGTTCTGTTGTACATGAGTTGCCATGAGTTGGAGCTGACTTGACACAACTGACAACAGGAGTTGTTCTCAAATGGCTGCAGTCTGGCTTCTTTTCCTGTCATTATACTGAAATTAGTCTTGTCAGGGTCACCAGTGATCTAAATTTGTCAAAACTTATTTTTAAAAAACACAGCACAAAATTGAAGAGCTACAAAACGGTCAGCAGTCAGAAGCCTTCTCTCTAACTGCATTATCCTCGCCAGCCCTCCACTCCCTGGAGCTCACTTCTGTTACCTATTTCCTTTTACCTCTGATCTTCTTATCTGAAGGCCCTGTGGTTCTCTCTAATTTTCATGGTGGTTTACATTCTGAAGCAACAATAGAAACTTTGTATTAATATTAGGCTTATAGAAGCTGATTCAGTAACAGTTCCATGAATCCTTAGATATCTGTTCTGTCCTAGAATTTCAACCTCTCCTTCACTGTTGGCTTTCTCCTCTCAACCTATAAACGTTTAAAAAACACTCCTAGAACCTGCGGCCCTGCCTATCTGTTTCCCCTTCTCTTCTTCCTTGAACACATGTCATTCAGTGTCTGTAACCACCTTCTCACTGGCCTTTCATGCCTCATCCCGCTGTGGTCTGACTTTTGTTCTCTTCTCCAAGAAAATGTCTCAGGCGTTGGTTACCAGTGACCTCACTATTGCCTGATTTGGTGTAAACTCTTTCCTTGAAGCATTTAGTACTCTTGAGTACTCCCTTCTTGAGGTATCCCTGTGACACCTCAGTTTTCTACCTCTCTCTGGTCACTTCTCAGATGACTTTCCTAGCATTCTCCTCTCCGCGCTCCTTAAAACCCTGCGTTCCCCAGGGTCCTTCTCACCGTACACACTCTGCTGTTGAGCTCATCTCTTCTCAGGGCTTTTATTATTAGTTGGATGTTTAAGAGTGTCCCAGATGGACCTACTCAGTCAGGTCTTCCTTCTCATCTCCAGATCCACGCATCCGTGGCGACGTTCCACAGGCTTCCCAGACTCAATCTAACCTAAGCCGGGCTCACCTTTGGTCTCCTGCTTCTCCTTACAGGCCCCCTCAGGGAATGGCACTGCAGCATCCACTCGCCTGGTCTAGAAGGCCCAGCGTCCCCTCACTCCTCCTTTCTCACACCCTGTACTGTAAATGCTGTCACTTCATTGATTTACACATTCACAAATATTTATGTGACACCCACACTGTACCAGATTCTAGACTTGGCTTTATGGATATAGTGGCAAAAAATATAGATACAGGATTTCTTGTACTCAAGGAATTTACTGATGAGTGACATACCGACTCCACAGTATCTTTCACATCTGCCTGTTTTTCACATTACCTTCTGCCCCTTATCACTTCCTCACTTCTTACCTCATTCTTTCCTTATGCTCTCCTTAATCTTTCCATCCTCAAGGTCATTCTCTCTCTCCTTTATCTGGAGGGTGTTTTCAGGTGCAGACAGTTGAGTTCATCATACCCCTCAGTTCATGACACAGTGTTTTTGTTGGTCTGCACAAGGCCCGTCTCATACATAAGTATATATGTGTGTGTTTGTGTATATATATGTGTGTGTGCATATACATGAATGTGTATATATGCATGTATGTACACATATATGCATATATAAAAACACATTTACATATGTATATACATACACACACATATATTTAATCTCCATCTTTTAAAATTTACTAAATGTTTATCTTAGTGTTTGTTTCTTGTTGTTCCTGAAAATACACGTAACTGGTTTTATTGTGTGTGCAAAATATTTTTAAATTTACATACATTAAGATGGACTTTTTGGAGGAGAGGGTGTTCAGCTCTATGAGTTACAAGATATGCATAGATTCATGTAGCGACCACTCCAGTCAGGATGAACAATGTCACCCCAAAACACCCCTCTTGCCGCCTCTGTAGCCACATCCTCCCTGCCCTGACCCCTTGCCCCCACTGTGTGCATAGAATTTTAATTTACTTAATTGTACTGTGTTGCCGTTATATATTTCTTACTCTTTTCATTGAAACAACAACAAAAAAACCCAGAGTAGAACTGCACCATGGGATTTCCAAGGAGCAGCTGGTAGATTCGAACTGCCGACCTTTTGGGTAGCAGCCATAGCTCTTAACCACTGTGCCATGAGGGCTCCCCTCACCACTGTGTTTTTAAGATATTACATACAGCTAAGCTGCTGTCTAGAGCCCCATGATATCCATCGTTCTAGCAGAGCGTCTTTGAGAAAGGTACTATTATAGCCTCTGTTTCACAGATGACCAAAATGAGTGTTAAGTAAATGACTTGAAGTCACAGGGCATTAAAAGTCAGAAGGGGGGTTTAGCCCTGATCTTTCTGACCCCATAAATGCCTTTGTCTGTCTGTATTCCCCTAACACTGTCCATTTAGTTCCGATGTCATTTCTGCTGCATGAAAAGTTTTCTCAGAGCCCTCTCAAACCCTCCCTCTTCAGATCACCGTTTATTTCTCTCTTCCTGTGTCACCTTCCACCCTCTGACTTCATGTCTAGATACCTGTGGGCCTCGCTTATCTTAGCATCCCCACAGCATCTGGCGTGACGCCTTATACATAATATATCCTCACTGAATACCAGCTGCATTAATGAGAGGGAGATTCAAAGCATGCTTCGTAATCTTGTGCAGTCCAGAGCTTGGGTGGGTCAGTGACAGTATAGAGGAAGGAGGTCACATGAGAGGAAATGTGAGGGAGAATGTGCCGTGACTCAGAGACTGGCTGAGGGGGAGGGATGTGAAGATCCTGGCAGCCACAATCAGCCCTTCACACTCAGAGGACATTTTTCTAATACATGAGTGACTCCCAGGGTGTCGAGCATTTCATCTGGATGGCTGCAAGGATTCCTGAAGCCTCTGGGCCTTGTCTAGAAGTTTGGAGCATAGCAGTCAGGTGGGTGGTGATGGAGTTTAGCCTTGAGCAGGCAGGTCCAGGTCAGGTGAGACAGCAGGTGGAAATGCCTTGTCTGCATTTTCTCTTGGGACTGCATCTTGGAGGAGGAATGGCCCGGAGCTCAGGGTGTTGGAGTCCTCAGCATAGAGGTGATCATGGAAAATTTAAGAATGAGGCCTCCCTCCACCACTAACCCTATGAAATATGGGTCAGAGAAAAAGATTGAGCATTGGCAAAAACCCACATCTGAGGGGCAGGATGAAGAAGGAAAGCGGTGGGGTGGTGAAAAGAACACAACACCTTGTATGTAGTTTGAGGTGAGAGAAGACAAGGACGGGGTGAATTTTGTAGAGCAGTTAACCAGTTGCCATGGAGTCAGCTCCAACTCAGTGTATGTCAGAGTAGAACTGTTCTCCATTGGGTTTTCAAGGGCTGGTTTTTGAGAAGTAGATCACCAGGCCTTCCTTCTGCGGTATCACTGGGTAGACTCAGACCTCCAAATGTTTGCTTAGCAGCCAAGCCCTGTACCACCCAGGGGCTCTGAATTTTAAAGCAGGTCCAATTAAGTGTCGTATATGGCTGAGGCCCAGGAGAATGTGGCTGAGGAAAAGCCCTGGAATGTGGCCATGAGAAAGTTTGAGATGTCTGCTGATGAAGCAGAGAGGCGTGGGAGTGAAAACAGGATTCCAGCTGGGCAGGGAAGGTGAGTGGAGGCAGCAGCTGCAGCCCAGAGGTGTGAGGAATGGGGGTGATTTGTGACACTGTGTGGTCAGGTCCAGATGGTGATTTGTGCCACTGTGTGGTCAGGTCCAGATGGTCCCCGGGGGCAGGGGCAGCAGAAGACAGGGAGCACTGTAATGGGAGCCCCAGGAAGGGAGATGGGAGCGAACCAGAGGCTGTAGAAGCTGAGCATCCCTTTGATGTTTACATTTGAGTGTTCATTTACAATTTGGGTAACTAATACATTCGTAACCTGGACATTTCTTGTCCTGTCCTCTTAGCCAGTTGAAATAAGATGGACGCCATACCACTAGTAGCAAGGAAACAAAGTGGGAATTTATTGTTTGTGCAAACAAGGAACAACGTGGGGCCTCAGGGCTGAGGGACCACAAGCTCCCGCCCCAGGGGAGCTGGGAGCTTTTATATCCTCGAGTCCCCAGGGGGCAGGCATTGGCGTCCAGAATCCAAAACCCGGAGCCCTCCCATGGCCAAATTTGGAGATCCGGGCGCTGAGTCATGTTACAAAGGAAGGGACCTTCGCTTTGCAAATGGGCTCAGGCACCGTGGTGTGCTGGAAGATACCTTCCTCTCCAGCCACGCTCAGGTCCAGGGTCAGGTTGACACAGCTCTTTAGGTCTTGTGCATGCGCCAAATCCTGGCTTGCTAATGTGCAGGATCCTGGTGCCAAATTCCAAGCGCGATTAGGGCCTTGGCGTGGTTGGGCCAAACCGCAGTTAGGAGCCACGGCTTGTCGGGCTGCAAGGTGTGGAGGGAGGGGAAACCATGTCCGAGCAGTGGAAGCCTTGTTGGAGGCTTAACATTCACATGATGAAATTTTAAAGAATTTTAAAAATGATTTGCAGTGGGCAGTCTGCTTTCTTCTCTTCTTTGTCTCACTCTCACAGGTATCCACCATTCCCAGTTTCTTGAATATCCTTCTAGAGGAAGATTCTATAAATACACATGCAAATTTTTTTTTTTTTTTAATCAACACATAAAGAACTTCCTCGTTCTTTTTCATTTGTTGTTAGTTGTCATGGAGTCCGCTCCAAGTCATGGCAACTTTATGCATGACAGAATGACACGTTGTCCAGCCCTGCTCCATCTTCATGATGTTGTTATGTTTGAGCCCATTGTTACAGCTGTTATGTCAGTCCATCTCATTGAGGGTTTCCCTCATTTTTACTGGCCCTCTGCTTTACCAAACACATCGTCATTTTCCGGCAATTGGTCTTCCCTGATGATGTGTCCAAAGTAAGTGAGATGAAGTTTTGCCATCCTCACTTCTAAGGAACGTTCTGGTTGTATTTCTTCTGAGACTGATCTGTTCATTCTTCTAGCAGTCCGTGGTATATTCAATATTCTTCCCCAGTGCCACAGTTCAAACGCGTTAATTCTTCTGTCTGCCTTTTTCATTCCTTTTTATATCTGTGTAATGTTCTGTTTCATAGGTATACTATAGTTATTTAACCAGCCTGCTACTCATGACATTTCCAAGGCAGCAATGAACTTAGGGTCATTTCATTTGTATAGCTCTGTAGGATACATTTTTAGAAATGGATTTACTGGAGCAAAGATGAGTATTTGCAGTTTAAATTGTGGTAAATATTTCCAAGATTTTCTCCAGAAAAGCTTTGCCAACTGTCTCTTGCTCTAGTGAACATGCCTGCTTTCTCACACACTGCCCAACCAGTGTGTTGTCAGACTTTCCGATCCTTGCAGACGGAGGGATGAAAACACTATCTTCCTATTCCTGATTCTCCTTTGAGTCCCTTTCCCTCCCCCCAGAGTGGTACTGTGGTACCTACCCTCGTGCTTCACATCCCAAATTTCTTCTGCAGTGATTATGCTTCCTTCTACCCTCTTCATCTCAAAAAAATTGCTTTTCTAAGTTGGGAGAGCCTGTTCTCTTAATCCTAGTTTTCTGTGAGCTCCATTTTTAGGTCTGGAGCTCCAAACACCAGCTTCTGAGTCTGAAGAGGTTGGAAGGAGCAGCTTGCTCTGTGACTGTGAATTGGTCCTGAATTAATTTTCTCATCTTTCTTCTTCTTTCCTCTGACTCCTGCTGGCCCCATCCCCAAATTACCAACAGCTACACAGCAGTTCAGGAATCCCTGGGTGGTACAAACAGTTAATGTGCCTGGCTGCTAATCAAAAGGCAGGAGGTTCGCGTTCACCCAGAGGCACCGTGGAAGTAAGGCCTGGTGGTCTAATTCTGAAAGATCAGACATTGAAAACGCTATTGAGCACAGTTCTACTCTGACATACTTGGGGTTGCCACAAGTCAGAGCTGACTTGAGGGCAGCTGGTAACTGGTAACAAAACAGTTGAACCATCACTTTGATTTGCATTTTTCTTTCAGAATACACCATGAAGAGGCCCTGGGGCTCGCAGAGTGGTCCGGGAGCTGATTTTTCCTCAAAAATACGTTGTTCTGTCCCCAAGAGGAACTGAACTGCTCTAGTATCAATGTTTCCACTCAGATCTTGTTCATGTGTATCAATTTTGCAAGGGGACAGTAACTTCAGGATTTGATTTAGAACAGTTTCTGAACCAAACCCTGAAGGGCTTCATAATTGACCCCGACGCACTATACGAGCCAAGTTTGTGTGTATTGTCAGCTAGAAAGTAAAAACTCTGGTTTATTTACAGATATCGGGGCTGTTTCTTAACCTTGTGGCCCTTTTGAAGCTGAAAGAAGGTTATGTTACTGGTTGTTGTTATCTGGGATGCAGTAATTCTGTAATTTCTGGAATGTCGTAAATATTTAACTGAATAAGGAGATTACTTGTCTCCTTTTCTTGGTAAAATGGAAGCAGACTTAAGTATTTGGCTAGGGATATATCTTTTGGCTATACAGATTTTTCCAGAGAATATCTTATTAATTTTTGGTACACAAGATTGTTGGAAAACGAAAACAAAAACAAAACTAGACTTCTCACCCAAAAGGAACTGATTTGGCTAAATTGCCTCATGGCCATTGGACACCAGGGTCACCACTTTTGCATGCAGTCTCTCCCACCTCACAGAAGACTAGCCTAAACTACATTCCCCAGAAAACCTTTCTGTATGAAGTCAGCCAGTTAGAGGAGCTCCAGGAGACTTGAGAGACCATCATTCCTCGAGGACAGGTGCAGTGAGATGTGTGAGCCAAGGCAGGTGTGCGGTGAACAGCCCGAGCTACAGCCTTAGAGAGGCACAGACGCTCTCCAGGTGCCTTGGCTTCCATGAAGCTCCTGAGGATCACTCACCTCAGTCCTGCAGGGAGATTGGTGATGGGTTACCTGGCCTTAGCTTTCCAGTGGTTGCAATGGTTAGGTTGTTGTTAGTTGCCATCCCATTGGCTCTGACTCCTGGTGACACCATGCACAACAGAATGAATGGCTGCTTGGTCATGCGCCATCTTCACGATCATTGATGTGCTCGAGTCCATTGTTGTGGCAACTGTGTATTTTGAGTGTCATCCAGCTGAGGGGCTCATCTTCCAGCACTATATTAGACAATTTTCTGTCGTGATCCACAGGGCTTTCATTGGTTAAGTTTTGGAACTAGATATTCAGGCTTTTCTTCCTGGTCTGTTTTAGTCTGGAAGCTCCACTGAAACCTACCCACCATGGGGGACCCTGCTGGTATTTGACGTATTGATGGCATAGCTTCCAGCATCCCAGCAACACGCAAGCCACCACAGTACGACTAACTGACAAACAGGAGGTGGTGCTGTGGTTATATGGCTCTCTAATTCCCTACATTAAAACTCTTGATACTTAGAATACATAGAATGGTCTTTCCCTGCCCCCTACCCCCAAACTGAACCCTAACTAGTACCTTGTGGGGTGTATAGCCAAGGTAGACATAAGGTGTGTAACAACAACACAGAGTCTGGGGAGGTGAAATGAAGTAAACTGTTGTAAGGTTCTTATATTATATGTGAGTATGGTATAATATTACTTTAAGGTGGACAGTGCTGAGTAAAACATGTATACTGTAAGTCCTAAAGTAACCACTAGAAGAAAATGGTACGGCGAATAACCAACAGATGAGATAAAATGGAATCATGTGAAATACTCTATTAGTCCAAAGAAAGCAGAAAAAGAGGGAAAAGAACAGATACAACAAATAGAAAAATAGCAAGATGGTACATTTCAGTCCAACCACATCAAACAATTACAATGTAAATGGTCTAAACACCTCATCTAAAAGGCAGAGGTTCTTGGGTTGAATAAAAAGCAAGACCTGTAAGTATTGATCAAAGCATACAGAATTGTACATAAATATGGGTGAATTATTGTTTAGGAAGACTTGGGTTTCTGTTATGGTAATGGAAAAATTGGCAGTGGGTACTCGTGATGGTTGTACAACACGATCAGGGCAGATTTACCAGTAAGCAAGGTACGCATGAAAACAAGTGAAATTGTGCGCCGTGGTCAGTAAGTAAGCACAAATAAACCCGTGACAACTGGATATCAGAGGGGAAGGAAAAGGGCAAGGCTGAGGTGACATCCGTGTCCACGCTCAGTGACGTGCAAGAAGAACTGGTTTAAGGGATGTGTAGACATCATTTTGTCAACTTGGAATATACTGAGTTGTTTAAAAGGTCACCTTGATTATTCACTGTAATACTATTTGCATACAACCTATGGCAGCATACTTAAATAATTAAGGCACCACCAAAAAAACCAGTTGCCATCAAGTCAACTTAGACTCATGGCGACCCGACATGTATCAGAATACAACTGTGTTCTGTAGGGTTTTCAGTGGCTGATTTTTTGGAAGTAGATTGCCAGGACTTTCTTCTGCTGTGCATCCCGGTAGACTCAGACCACCAGTCTTTCAATCAGCAGTTGAGCACGTTAACCATTGGTACCACCCAGGAACCACAGTAGTGTTAAAAAGCCCTAGTGAGGGCCTAAACTGTGGGGATCTGGAGCGAGTAAGGTGACAGCTCATGGTTTGCCCACTTGTCCTTGTTTGTGAGCTTCTCACAGGGCGCTTGTGGACCTGGAAGGACACCCAGCTGGACTGGGTTCACACATTCATTGGAGGAGGGGCCCAGAGACCCCTGGTGGTCTGGCTTAAAGAGAAAAGCTTCCCTATTGTTAGAGAGACGTGGTAGAAGTGGAGAAATCTACGCGGGGAACCTTTTCCCTGAGTGCTTGTGGGTGAAGCCCATTCAGAACTGTTTTTGGGTAGAGCCGACTCCTCTCTGAGCCCCCTGCTTTGTGGAGTGTCTTGTGGCCCAGGAAGAAGGCAGGCTTCTCATGTGTCCTGGGCTGGCTCCTTTCCTTGCCTGTCACACTCCTGGCTGCCCCTGCACACGTGTCTTTGTTTTGCAGCCTGGCCGGTTCTCAGACCCTTCCTTAACCCCCTGTGTTTCAGCCCGAGAGGAAGTTTGGCGTGGTGGTGGTTGGCGTTGGCAGAGCCGGCTCTGTGCGGATAAGGGACTTGCGGGACCCACATGCTTCCTCGGCGTACCTGAACCTGATTGGCTTCGTGTCCAGGTGGGTCGACTTGCTTTGTGCCACGTGATTCATGGGAAGCCTAGTGGGACACAGGGATCCCCCAGGCCCAGGGGAGGGCAGGCAGGTCCAGCCTCATTCCAGAGCACTGTTTAGGGTCACCCCCACAGGACCTCAAGTGTGGGTGGGTCTGGGACTGACGACTGCCGGGCTGGTGGTTGGGGTATGTAGGGTCCACCTGGGGGTCTGCGAAGGCAGAGGTGGGGAAGATGAGCACAGGGCCTCACACAACGAATGCTGGGTGAATTGATCTGAAATGAGGCTTGTGACTGCATGTTACATCAGTCATTGTAACAGCATCCCTATGCAGGTGCATCATTCTAGGCTCATCGTCTCTTTGCAGGTAAGAAAACTGAGCCACAGAGAGGTTAAGTAACTTGCCTCAGGTCTACAGTGGAAAGTTTAAAAGCCCATCTTTTAAACACCTGTGTTCTCTTCCCACTGAGAATTTTAAGCTCTGCTTTTTTTTTTCAAGGATTCACTTCCTATGACTGGAATCAAAACAGAACCTTGTTTCTTCTTCCTTGTCCCACTCTCCACTCCTGCACGTGTGCGCACACACAAACGCACATGCACACATCCATTCTCTAAACTTGCCTCTGCAACATAGTTATCGGTATTAACTGTGCTCTATGTTCAGACAGGAACCCTGGTGTGTAATGGTTAAGAGCTCGGCTGCTGACCAAAAGGTCAGCTGTTTGAATCCACCAGCTGCTCCTTGGAAACCCTGTGGGGCAGCTCTACTCTGTCCTATAGGGTTGCTGTGAGTTGGAATCAACTTGATGGCAACAGGTTTGGTTTCTGTTTTTTTTTTTATGTTCATACTCTGCTGGGCTTGGAGATGAGGTGGTAACCAAGTGAGCTGGGAGTGTCTCCATATTCTGTTGCTTTAAAAAACTGTTGCTGTCAAGTCGGTTCCAATGCATAGCAATCTTGTAGGTCAGAGTACATCTGCCCCACAGGGTCTGCAAGGCTGTAGTCTTTACAAAAGCAGACTGCTGCATCTTTATCCCACAGAACGATTGGTAGATTCCAGCCACTGACCTTTTGGTTAGCAGCCGAGCACTTAACCATTATGCCACCAGGGCTCCTCAAAACCAAACGTGTTGCTGCGAAGTCAGTTCCGACTCATAGCAGCCCTACAGGACAGAATCGAACTGCCCGTAGGGTTTCCAAGGCTGTAATCTTTACGAAAGCAGGCTGCCACATCTTTTTCCCAAAGAGTAGCTGGTGGGTTCAAACCACCCACCTTTCGGTTAGCAACCAAGCACTTAACCAGGACTTCTGCTGCTGCTTAAGAGACATTAAACACACACTTACCCAAAGCATAAGTAACTACTGTGATGGCCCGTGCAGAAGTTTTTTCATGTTTTAATTCATGAGACCACTTTGTTCCAGTTTGCCTGTATCAAAAGAGTGGAGGTGGGTTGGAGCATCAGGGAGGCCAGAAGTGCTGGGCTCAGCCTCTGCCAGTCTCTCCTTCAACGTAAGATTCCTAGGGGGTTGCACTCACAGGGACTGTGGCAAGTGGGAGAGCAGTCATTATTAGCCAGCACTAACCCCTGTGGTGCCAGCTGAAAGCTGGGATGGAGTGCAGTGCTGGGCTCAAGGCTGGAGGGGTCTCTCCTTTCCCATAGGCACCAGCCCTCTACCAGCTGACTGCCAAGAGCAATGCAGTGGGGACCCCCAGACTACCCAGATCATGGGGGAGGAAAGGGCTAGAAGGCCAGCTCGCATCCCAGCTTCTCTGCACCCACCCCTGCCGTTCCTTACACTGTTCCCCTCCTCACTACTTGTCAATTTCCTACCCCGTCCCCCACCCTTGGAGCCTTTGCTAAACTAAATGTGTCCCTTGCCTTCTCTGAACTGCCATGCCTACCACCCAGCACATTTCTCATGTTAGTTTTGTGTGTGTGTGTGTTACTCCCTCTCCCAGACCATCAGATTGTTGGAAGGTTAAGATTTGAATTCCTTCACCATGATAGCCCCTACAATGCCTAGCACACAGTAGAAAGACAATAAGTTTGGTCAAATCAAGCAGCTCCGTAGGAAGCAAACCTAGCATAATATCCCTCCGCAGCTGAGGGTCTCCGTTCCTGCCTCCCTGGAGCTGGGAAAGGTGATAGGTGGGGCTTGCCTGCAGGCCGAGGAGGGGCATCCTCCCTCGCTGCTCCCCCTCTTCCTCCACACTTGCACGTACTCTCCAGCACCCCTGATGATACCCTCTGTGAGGCCGGAGCTCTGGGCTGGCCAGGAGCCTCCTGCTGGCTGCCCATACGCTGAAGTGACGGCCATCTCTCAGGGCTCTGGGTTCTCCTGCAGCAGCTGCTCCTCACTCTGTAATTACTGAGTCAAAGGCCTGGGGCTCTGGTCCTGCCTGTGTTCCTGATCAGCGTGTGGCAGCTGCCGCCTCGCTGGACATGGTCAGCTCAGCTGTGAGAGGAGGCAGCTGCACTCTCCTCCTGGCCATGATGTATGGAGGCTCTTGAAGCAGCACAGTGGTTTGCACACTTAAGGTGTTCCTGTGTTGGATTTGGGTTAGGTTTGGTAATTATAATGTCTGGTCAGGTACCTGAAGCTGGAAGCAACTGTCGTGAATGCTTCTCATACGATAAAGAGATCTGTCCTTTTTGTTTTATAAATGAAGGAACTCAAAGACTTCCAGAGCTACCACGTCGTACAGCCTGTTAGTGGTAGTATCAGTATGTGGTGCCTGCTTTCCTGACTTCATCCTGAGTCCGTTTTTCTCACAGCACCTTGGAAAATACCCTGAATGTGGGAGGGAAGAGATTAATATTTTTTATTTCCAAAAGTTGATCTTCAGGACATCGTTGGGCAGAGCGGAGAAGGACAGTGTCATTTATTCTAAGCCAATCTTCTGCCTGCTTTTGAATTCAGTTCCTCTGTTACTCTCAAACAGACGAGAGCTCGGGAGCATTGATGAAGTCCAGCAGATTTCTCTGGAAGATGCTCTTTCCAGCCAAGAGGTTGAGGTGGCCTATATCTGCAGCGAAAGTGCCAGCCACGAGGGCTACATCAGGTGTGTTTCAATACAGGCGGGTCTTGCTTTACATAGTAGTGCTAAGCCAAGCCAAAAACCAAACCCGCTGCCATCAAGGCAATTTGACAAGGGTTTCCGAGGAGCAGCTGGTGGATTCAAACTGCCCACCTTCTGTTTAGCACCTGAGCTCTTAACCACTGTACCACCAGGGCTCATACTAGTGTAGGACTATAGAACTGTTGTTCAAACTGAAACTTCCCGCAGCAGCCTCAGTCAGTAGGGAAAAATACGGTGGGTCCGTGAGCTTTCAGAATTTCTGACAAAACATTAAACACTCCTACTGTCAGTTATAAATGTATGGGAAATGCAGAAAATAGTCAAACTATGTTTTTTTGTTGTTGCGTTATTAGCTGACTCATGGCACCCGCATGCACAATGGGATCGGACCGTTGTCCATAGGGTTTTCTATTGCTGATTTTCAGAAGTAGGTCACCAGGTCTTTCTTCCTAGTCTTTCTTAGTCTGGAAGCTCTGCATAAACCCGTTCAGCATTACAGCAACACCCAAGCCTCCACTGACAGATGGGTGGTGGCTGCATGTGAGGTGCGTTGGCTGGAAATTGAATCTGGGTTTACTACATGGAAGGTGAGCATTCTCCCACTGAATCACTAAAACCAAACCAAATCCATTGCAGTTGAGTCGATCCTGACTCATAGCGATCCTATAGGACAGAGTAGGACTGCCCCATAGGGCTTCCAAGGCTGAAATCTTTACAGAAGCAGCCTGCTGCATCTTTCCTGCAGAGCGGCTGGTGGGTTTGAACCGCTGACCTTTTGCTTAGCAGACAAAGCTCCTAACCACTGCGCCACCAGGACTCCTACTGAATGACCACTGCCCTCTAATATTTATTTGGTAGTACACTGTAATTTGAAGCAGCACAAGCATTAAGAATTGAAGTATTTGTATTTCTTTACAAAACACCAACAGTAGTTTGAACAGTGCTTCCTTCTTATGTAACTTAGGGCACGGTTAAATACGTCTTTCTTGCATCTTGGCAAATGGTCACGTGCCTTTCTAAGTGTAAACCACTTCCAACATGTTATCGTCTGCATTTTCGATATTGGGAAATATCTCTGAGAGTTCCCTTAATGTGAAGTTGTTTTGCCACAAGATGAGTTAATGAGGAAGTAGTGGTGGGAATCAGTGAGGGGAAATGACATTGCATGTGGAGCAGGGGAGAAGGGAAGCAGTGAAAGTAAAGCCAAGAGTCCTTTGAGCTGTGGTGGAACGGGGCTGGGAGGAGCAGCCCCAGGCTGCACGGGGCAGCCAGTAGAGCGGTACCAGCCACTTCCCTGGATGTCAGCTTTCCTTCTAGGTTCCCAAACTTAACCTTAGCCGCCCTGCCCTCTTTATTAGTCCAGCTCCAGGGCAGACATAAACCTTGCTCGGAGCCCCTTAACTTTCTCAGCACTAGACTTTTTTTCCTTTAAAAACAAAAGTGATCCCATAACTTCTGGGCTTGTAAGTGGTCATACCCTGTAAACTATAGAATGGGGTTCTGGGGTGGTACAAATGGTTAACACACTAGGTTGAAGGTTTGAGTCTACCTGAAGGTGCCTCAGAAGAAAGACTTGATGATCTACTTCCGAAAAATCAGCCAAACTGTGGTTCACTTAAAAAATGAATAAAATAAACCAACCAAATTGAATATTGAATTGATATTTTTAAAATGCATAAAACTCTGTCAGAAGCTGAGCACATAGCTGAAACTCATGCCTCTACTACACACTGTTTTAAATTGTGGCTGTGGGGATGAGTATGGGGGAGGGAGTCGGTATCTAAAGTCAACTAAGTTTTATGTACATTTGTATAGTATAAGAATTAAAAAAAAAGATGCCTCTTGCAATTCTTAAATCCAATAAAAATGTTAATAGGTTCAAATAAAAAAAGAAAGAAAATCCTGTGGAGCACAATTCTGCTCTGGCACACATGGGATTGCTATGAGTCAGAGATGACTGAATGGTATTGGGTACTTGTTATCTATAGCATAAAATCCAAACTACAGAGCACGGCATACTAGGTCCTTCACAGTCAGGCTCCCACCTACTTTTACAATCTCAATTCTCCCACTCCCTGGAGCTCACACTCCAGCCATGCTGATATTTACACCATCTCCCAAGTGGTCAAAGCCTCCTAAAATACCCTTCCTCCTACACATGCTACTCAAAGTAAAATACCCTTCATTCTGTTACACCTGGAAAACTCAATACTCATACTTCAAGACCCAGTTCAGATGTCCTTAATGAAATACTTTCAGATTCCTTGAGGGCAGGCCAGCTGCCGTGGGTCTTTATTTATAGCTATCATGTGGTATTGTAATTTACCTGTTAATGAATCTTTATTTCTCCTCCAGAATAACAGGCAACTAAAACAAAACCAAACCAAACCTGTTGCCATCAAGTCAATTCCAACTCATAGTGACCCTATAATGGAACTGCCCCATAGGGTTTCCAAGGCTGTAAATTTTCATGCCACATCTTTCGCCCATTTAGCAGCTGATGGGTTCGAACCGCTGACCTTTCAGCTAGCCGCTTAACCACTGTGCCACCAGGGCTCCTTAAGTGGTAACTAGTAACTGGTAAATAGTTGAATAAATGAATGTTCAAATTAGTATATAGCCAGAAAGTCATTCTCTCACAGGAATAATAAAGAATAGAAATACTTCTATTTTCTGTTGTTTCTGTTGCAAATAAAAATAATGCAAGATAAAAAAAAAATTTTTTTTTACTTCCTTCATATTCTTTGTCACTGATCCTGTCCGCCATTTCTTCATGACACATTGGCACACAAAGGGGTGTAGTGAGCAGACTTTTATATACTCGGGCATTTATGACATTCTGTTTTCTGTCATGCCAGGCCTTTTAGTGAAGCTTATTTCAAGTGTACTTTTCCTGTATTTATCTCTTTTTCCAAAGGCAGTTCCTGAATGCTGGCAAACATGTCCTTGTGGAATACCCCATGACGCTGTCTCGGGCAGCAGCTCAGGAACTCTGGGAGCTGGCTGAGCAGAAAGGTGACGTATGTTCTGTCTGTCTGCAGCGTAGACCTCTTCTGTCTCTAGGGTTTCTCTGGTACTGTCTTGTTGCTTTAAAACTTAACCCGCATTTCAGATACGTTGCCCTGGCTACACTGGACCTCTGGGGCTGTACTGGGTCTGTGGGGCTGCATAGCCCCTTCCCATCCTTTCCTACCACATACTGAGGGCACACATGGGGGCTGGGTGGGGAGTGCCAGGTAGAAGAGTGGGTGGGAATTTAGAAACTTAGGTTTTTTTACTCTGATGAAACATGTGAATTAGCTTCCCCCTGTGCTAATGTCTTGATATTATTTTGGTTATATTTATGTGATATTTACATTGTTAATAGAAAATACCCAAATCAGAGTAACTGATTGTCTTTCATATGTACTTTGTAGTTTCTCAACAGGAATAATCATTTACTAAATGTTCACTATATCACAGGAGCTTGGGAACTCCACTAAGTGCATCATATAAGTCTTTTTTTCTTTTAATCTCCTAGAAATCCTTGGTGTTAGGTATTTTGTCTGTCAGGCTCTGAAGTACTCCCTTGTTCCACTAAGCCCCCTCTCTCCTGAGGTCTTCACACCTTACAATAACTGGCCAGCCCCTCTAGGGAGGCAACAGAATGAACTAGAATGTGTAGGGATCGGAGGCGCTGGTTAAACGAAGTTTGAATCACAGACTCTCTTTGTTTCAACATGTGCTATTGAAAATCTTTAATGTATGAACGAAGTATGGGAACAATTGTAATGAAAATCACCGAACACAGCACCTTGTGCGTATCACTGACATAGACTAATCACACTGTAGTGAAACTCTTCCGTGTCTTTCTCCAGCACTGGGCTGTGCGCCTGGAGAACAAGGACCATCTTTCCCCTCTATAGTTCTAGCAGCTGAACAGTACCTGGAACCTAGTAGTCCTTCAGTAGATGGTTGTTGAACGAAAAGATGAGTGAACGAATGCAAAAGTGAAAGAGGCTTGAGTATCATTTCTCGTGGTACAGATGCCCGTGGAGGAAGTACAGGATGCCGAAGTGTGCCCCACAGATGGTGTCCTAGTTGCGGAGGGAATATGTCCTTTGACAGTGGTGAGCTCTGCTGGTCGCCATGCTAACCAAATGATGGCCAGCATGGGTCAGCCTGGCATCACCAGCCTTCTGGTGCAGTGCTGTAGTAAGTACACAGCATCACCCGTGGAGTATTCTTGTAAATTATTTACCTGAGTACAGTGGAGGTTTAGAGCACAAGTCCAGTTCACAGGAAATGCAGGGCTTGAGAAACAGATGACACCAAGCAAATTATACTGGGGGACATTATACAAGGCATCAGGCTAAGTTTCTTCAAAAAGACAATGTCCCGTGCATAGTAACTTACTTCTAAAGAGTACAGAATGGAAAATGGGAAAAGAGTCACTTTACAATGAAGAAGCCAGACAAACACTATCTCAACCAGATGCTTGTTACGTTGAAGCCTTGGTACGAGTCCCTTACGCATAATCTGGGTGATCATGAATGGATTAAAAAAACAAGGAAGCCCTTAACCATGCAGTGACTTTTGTTTTCTGGGAAGGGGATTCATAACCCATTTTAGACATGTTGATTAGCAGCTTTGATGTGATGGTTATTACCCTGTGAGACTGTGCTCAGTACTAGGGATACAAAAAGATAACCCTCGTCCTTGAGTTCACCCCGTCAAACTTTCACAGACCTTCACAGTCAGCACTATTAACACACCTGTTGAAAGGGAATTTAGAGTCCATCTTATTCAACTCTGCATACTTAAAAAAATGTTACATTATTTTGAATGGCCAAGGTTATAGATCAATTGGACAAATAGGACAGGGGTCTGGCAGTCTAATAGTGACTGTGCATACCCAGAGAAGTTGAAATATTTAATGTAAAGAAGGAAAGACTAATGGAAGACCTGATAGCTGCCTTCAGGTATGTTAAAAGCCCTTCAGTAAAATCAGTTGCCATCGACTCAGCTCTGACTCATGACAACCACGTCTGTGTCAGAGTAGAACTGCGCTCCCCAGGGTTTTCAATGATTGGAAGCAGGTTGCGAGGCCTTTCTTCCAAGGCACCTCTAGGTGGACTGGAGTCACCATCCTTTAAGGGTAGCAGCCGAGCATGTTAACCATTTGCACTACCCAGGAATTCCAAAAGCTCTCAGGAAGAGAAAACCCATACGCTGCTCCAGTTGGTAAGGGGCAGATCATAGAGACAGAGGCCACAACTTCATATAAGAATTTCCTAAGAACCATAACTGTTTCAACATTTGTACTTAGGGTGCCATAGAAATCAGACTCAGCGTTGGGTGTCATGTGGTTGGCTAGTACTTTCTGCATTTTAAATATCACAAATGGAACAGAAAATCCTATTTCCCTTTTCATAAAATTAAGAGACAGAAATGAAAGGAATCACGTTAACAGCACGGGGCCTGCTCTTTGCTTCTGCTTTCTCAGAATTAGGAAACACGGTTCTCCAGCCCCACCCTTCATCCCAATCTGAGGGGATAGCTTGCCATCTTTGACACATTTAAAACAAGAAGTGGTGCAAACTTTTTCTAGCACTTGCATCAGTGATTGAACTAGTTCTAAAGCTAGAATCTGATGGCATGAGAATTTCTAAGGAACATTTCTTTTCCTCTGCAAAAGCAGCTCTGAGTAGATCCACACAAAGGCCCTTGAAGAAACTTGAGTAATGATTCTGGTACATGTTATTCACCTGAATAACATATTGAATGACCTTGTCTCTTTTAAATTGAGCTATAACTTACATACAATAAAATGCAGGGATTTTAAGTGCAGCGTTTAGTGAATTTTGACTAAGTAGACACCCATGTAACTACCATTCCAGTCAGCATATAGAACTGTGCCCTTAATGTTCTCTTAATCACAAAATAGTTGTGGTATTTTGTGAGGTTTCTGGACTAGATGGGGAAAAAAATCACAAAAGCAAAAAATTTTAACTTTTTCTTAGAATCCAAAGTTTTAGTTGTGAATATTAAGGCTTTATCCTCCCTCCAACCTGGATCGTTAAAAAAAAAAAAAATCCTCTGGTTCTTCCTGCACTTTGAAATGAAGAGTCTAATTTTAACATCCTCCTTTCCTCTTGAAGGTCCCTCTTCTATCCGTGTTCTACATTTTTGTGCTGCACTGCCCCCTTCTGTCCAGAACAGAAGCTAACACCTGGCTGGCTCTCAGACATGTCCCTGAGATCCCCTTGCCTTTAGGGACAATGGATGCCTTGTTGCTTTGTCAGGTTTTCATTTCTGTTGGAAGCTTAGAACTGGCTCCACCACTGCCGGGGCTTCCAGGGGTGTGGTGATGTCCTTTCCCTGTACCCAGGCTGGTTCAGACCGCTCTGTGTCCTTCTGGAGGAAGTCTCTAGGATGCACCACTATCAACAAGTCAAGACGACTGCCTTTTGTCTTTCTTTCTTTTTTTTAGTAAAATGTATATAACAAAAACTGTCCTATTTTAACCGTTTTTAAGTTTACAATTCAGGGACATTAATTACGTTCACCGTGTTTCGCTGCCTTCACCACTACCCATTTCTAAAAGTTTTTCATCACCCCAAATAGAAACTCAGTGCCCCTTCCGCACTAACTCCACCTGCCCCCTCACCAAGCCCTGAGTAACTGCTAATAAACTTTTGTCTCTCTGCATTTGCCTTCTCTACACATTTCAGATGAGTTCACACGCTATTTGTCCCTTTGTGTCTGACTTACCTCACTCAGCATAGTGTTGTCAAGTTTCATCGATGTCGTGGCGTGCACCACGACTTCACCCCTCTTTCTGGCTGAGTAATACTCCATTCTATTAGGTTCCACATTTTGTTTTTCTGTTTATCTGCTGATAGACACTTGGGTTGTTTCTACCTTCCGGCTGTTGTGAATAATGCTACAGTGAACATTGACGCACAGGTTTCTGTTTGGGTCCCTGAATAACCACCTGTCTTACTTCCTGTTTGTCACGACAGGAAAAATTCTGCATGAGGAGCATGTTGAACTCTTGATGGAGGAGTTTGCATTCCTGAAAAAAGAAGTGGTGGGGAAAGACCTCTTGAAAGGATCTCTCCTCTTCACAGGTCAGTTTGAGCGGGGCCGCAGGTCATCCTTGTGGAGAGGCCGGAAGGTCTGTTGGGTTTTGTCCCAGCTTCCTGAGATGTGAGTCTGGATTCCTTTCTGTTAGAGACTCTCTGACTCGGGGCCAGTTTAATTTAATTTTCCCATACTTCAGTGGACAATAAAAATAGCTAGTTTTATTCTTCCTCCGGATGAGATTTCATTCCTTAGTCGGCCTCAGGTGAAAAGTGTGTTAGAAATTAAAAGCGTGTCTATGCTTCTGTCCCAATCTATTAGGTAGAATTTTCCCTCATGAAATCTTAACAAGTTGGAGATCTCTCTCCACAGGAGATGGTACATGAGCCCTCTCTTTTTAAAAACGACTGGGAGACGGGTCCTGGAAGAAGAAAATATTTGTATACTTCTTATTGAGGAACAAATAAATATCGGACCCTCTCTCCCCCACCAGCAAGTGACAGGAACCTCAGCTGCAGCCTCACTGTTTGATCGAGACATTTTTGGCTGTTGACTTGGTATTGGCCATTGCCTGAGCAGCTCCATTAGCCATGGGAAATAAGGCGTCCTGGTGCCTCCTCCTTTTGAGGTCACCTTTGGGAGGACTCTATCCCTGCAGCCTTATCTGGCTACACTTGGGTATTTGGGCTACCTTTCCTGAGGGCTTTCATTACAGAAAGGAGGCTTGATGTGGCCTGACATTGGTGAGTGGTAAAACCGCTCATGTATTCATGAGTTTGCAGAAAATACAGTGGAACCTCATTGAATCCTTTCAAAAGCCATCTTCATCCTTTAAAATGAGGATGTAATGTGAGTTACAGCAACAAATAATAATAGCCATTACCCTGTACCAGGAACTGTGCTAAGTATGTGAACATGATAAAACAAACCTATAAAGCGGGTATGTATTAGCCCCATTATACAGATAGAGACACTGAATCTTAGAGAGGCTAGTAGCTTCACCAAGTTCACATAGCAGTTGTGTGGCAGAGCCAGATCCGAGCTCACTCTGTGATGACGTAGCTCAGACTTCTAGTGGCTGATCAGTATTCTGTCCAAAGAACTAGAGCAGACAGGAAACCAGCCTAGTGAGATCTTTCTTTCATTTGTGCATTTGATTTTTAGGGCCTAGTGATTTTAGACCGTGTTGTGTCTTCATTTTTTTTTTTAGTTTTCATTATTGCTGCCTTTTATTATCAGTATCTTTATAAATCCAATCTTTATTTGTCTTTGAGTGTTGGCAACATTACATATAAACTTAGATATATTTTAATGCATACATTAAAAAAAAACACACAAATCATAAAAATTTACTCTGGTGATGAAGAGTTGGACAATGCTGGTATTTTGTCAGTTGCAGTAATAATTCCACTTGTGGAAGGCTCTGGATTCTGTATTATACCTGGGAATGGGGATGGTGTTAGAAAATTACGTTTGTCTGTGTGGTCCTTTTCTTTTTTCTTCAGATATTTCCCAGTAACATTTCACTGCTTCCGGAATCTGCCTATTGACTTTATCAGCAAAGCAGTCAACATTTGGGTCTGTGTTTGCAAGCAACTGAAGCCCCTGGTTTAGTTTAGAAAAAACTCCAGCTAATCCTTTCACTATAAATTTTTTTTTGACAACTTCTCTCCTTCCTCTTCCTCAGTGCTTCTGTCTTTTTCAGCATTTCTTTGTTCTTCAGGATCCATTGAGTCCTGATCTATCAACTCTTCTTCCTGACCTATGAGCCCGTCCGCATTGGTGATACGAGGTTCTAAATTCAGCGTCCTTGCCATTTGGATGATTTTTCTGCCAATCTCATTCCTTATATTACCTTGATGAAATGCTTGGAGCATGTTCACATAACTCAGCAGTTTTTTCCGTATCTCCTGCATGCATTTTTCCATAAACTTCCACCCAGGAAGATGTGCTAGTGATAAGATGTTTAAAAAAAAAAAAGAAGGGATGGTTGTAAAGTGCCGTTTGTTGTAACTTGAATGTGTCGTTAAGTTGGGGACTAGCTCTGTCACTTTTCTTGGTGTAAATAGCTGTTACCGCTATCAGGGTGCCTTCACTTTATTGCCATTTACGTGACAGTTATATGGTATTTATAAGAATACTGCCTTGAGGGGATAAAATACTCTTCCTGCCTCTTGAACAAGACTACTTTAAATCAATAACAGAATACGTATATGTGTGTATACATATGTACGTATTTCTATGCACGTATAGATAGTATACATATGTATAGATACATATCAACCAAAAGTCAGTTGCTTTTGAGTCTGTTTCAGCTTACAGTAACCCCATGGGTGCAGCATGGTATTGTGCTTTGTAGGGTTTTCATGGCTGTGACCTTTCAGAAGAAGATTGCCAGGCCTGTAAAAATGAGATGCCTCTGGGTGGGTTCTAACCTAGTGGTTAACCATTCGCATCACATAGTAACTGCTATAGGTATATACCTATGCGTATATATCATGAGCCTGAAGCATTTTTTTTAACCCTACTTGCCTAGATTGACTGCTATTTCTAGTAAAAAATTTTAATATAACTTTACTAATAAAATGGAATTTAACAAACAAGAAAAAGGGGAGAGGCTTTTATGAAAGAGGTTAAATTAGCCACACAATTTTTTTCAGTGTTATTAGTCTTGCACACACACCTGTAAGGCAGGGTCACACTTCCTGATCACCTAGCCACTTCTGCTCACTGCCCGGTCACCTCTCATTTCCCGTTCCCAACGTATTCTGTCATTTCCCATTCCCAACGTGTTTGCGATTCTCCACAGCTGGCCCTTTGGAAGAAGAGCGGTTTGGTTTCCCAGCGTTCAGTGGCATCTCTCGGCTGACCTGGCTGGTCTCCCTCTTTGGGGAGCTTTCTCTTGTGTCTGCCACTTTGGAAGAGCGAAAGGAAGACCAGTACATGAAGATGACTGTGTGCTTGGAGACTGAGAACAAACGGTGAGTCACAAGAGACTGTGAGGGGAGGAGACCTAAGGACTGACGGTTCACGACGAGGAATCCAGAGGGGGGATGGACCCACAGCCCACCTCCCAGAGTGCCCTCTGCCTCTGCGGACGGGCCAGTTGCTGATACTTCACTTGCGCAGCCTGGAAGGTCAGTTCGACAGACAGGATCCCATTGGCCAGTAAGTAAATAGAGGCTTACAGAATTCGAGCAGGTTGCTGAAAACGCGCAAGTCATTAATAATCAAATTTAGTAGTAGAAATCGAGTTATCTCTATGACGTGAAGTTTTCAAGTGTTTTATTATGAAAATTTTCAGGTATTGAGTGAAGTTGAATGAGTTTTTTCAGTGAATACTTGTATACTTACCACCTGGATTCTGCCATTAACGTTTTGCTTTGCTTACTTGTTCCATCTGTCCAAATATTCATCTCTCCCTGTGACCAGAATTTAAAGTTTTGTTTAGCAGCTTTATTATCACGTGGCACGGTTGCACTGTTCCCAAAATGTTGTAACATTTACTTCTCGTTGTTGATGTTAGTTGCCGTTGAGTTGGCTCTGACTCACGACGACCCCATGTGTGACAGGATAAAACATTGCTGGGTCCTGCTCCATCTTCATGATCATTGTCAGGCTTCAGTCCATTGTTCCTTTCCAGTACTGTGTCAGACAATATTCTGTTGTAATCCGTAGGATTTTTGTTGGCTAGTTTTTGCAAATTGATTGCCAGCCCTATCTTAGTCTGGAAGCTCTGCTGAAACCTGTCCACCATGGGTGACCTTGCTGGTATTTGAAATACCAGTGGTATAGCTTCCAGCATCACAGCAATACACAAGCCACCACAGTATGACAGACTGACAGACAAGTGGTGATTTCTTATACCAAGTCTTTTTTTTTTTTTTTTTTTAAGAAAAGCATGTTCATGAGGGCTTCAGAGCATTTTTCTAGTGTTTCAGGGAACACAATGTGCGGTGTGGAGGGAGGAGTTACACAGGAGAGGCATGCATGGGATGAGGGCGGGAGAGATGGCAGATACCATACCAACATCTTCAGCTCACACAGCATTTTCCACTTCACAAAATGCCTTTTTAATCTCTCAACACCACCACAACATACTGTATGCTTGTTATTAATATTTACTTTTACTGATGAAGAGAGGAAGGTTTAGGGAACCTCTTAATTGACGTTTTTACATTCCCTCAAATCCTAAGCCTCTATGCTATATGGAAAGACACGAGAAACTTCATTAGGTGGGTCAGAATAGTTGGAATACCTCAAGTCTGTTTCTATCCAGCATCAAAAGGACACAGTGAACTGTGTCCAGTGTCAGGACACAGTTGCATGAAAGTTAGTCTTTGCCATCACATTCCAGAACGTGTGAGTGGCTGCATTTTGATTTAAAAACAAAAAGCTATCCAAGGGAATTCATTTACTATTTTAGGTGTAGTTAGAGCAGCTTTTTGGTAGAGTTTGTAATTTTTATTTTCTCACATTTGAATCAAACCAAAAAATTGCAGTGGATGGGTTGGATGCCTTACTTTTACTAATTTAACTGCTGTTTCCTGACCTGAATATGGATTTCTGATTTATGGGCTAGCATTAAGTACACATGAATCATTTCAGTGACATCCAGGATAGAAAATTTGCTGAACCACAGTTCTTCAGAGCAGGCCGATCCTTGCTGGGCTGACATACACTGTGTGGGAAAAAGAAAAGCTGTCTTGTACTATGGACATAGCCCTGAGTTCAGACTGTACCTTGGGAGAATGCTTTGGGGTTTACGGGCCTCACCTCTGTCTCCCAAAGCTTATCTCAGTCTGCAGGCTGGATTCTCTTTCAGCTGAAAGTAGACACTTTTCCAAAGCTTGTCATGACACACTAGGAGTCACTGGGGACGTGGCTCCTTACATTATAGTTACCTTCAGGCAACATGGTGGAGTGGAGGAGAACATGGCAGGGGCATGGGGTGGGGGTTTGTGATCTTGAAAGGTTACCAATGAAAGGACTAACAAGACAGTGATCGTCACAGGACGGATCCCTGTGATAACAAGGGCGGTTGTTGGTTAGCTGCTGTTGAGTTGGCCCCCTACTCGTGGTGACCCCATGCACGACAGACGGAAACGCTGCTCGATCCCTTGCCATCCTTATGGTCAGTTGCAGATCAGCCCATTGTGATCCATAGGGTTTTCATTGGCTGATTTTCAGAAGTAGGTCATCGGGCCTTTCTTCCTAGTCTGTTTTAGTCTGACAGTTCCACTGAAACCTGTTCAGCATCATAGCACCATGTAAGCCTCCACTGACAGATGAGTGGAAGCTTTTCACAACGTGCTTGGCTGGGAATCGAACCCAGCTGTCCTGCATGGAAGGTGAGAATTCTACCACTGAGCTACCTATGCAAGTGCTAAGATTAGCTAATATTTGAGTGCTGGCTACATGCCAGCACAAGGCCTAGGCCTTTTACAAGGATTTACTTGTTTAATCTTTACACTAGCTGTCTGAAATATTGTATTATCACCTAGGAAACTGAGGCTCAGAAAGGTTAAGAAACTTGCCCAAGGACACAGAGCTAATGAATGGTGATGTAGAATTCAAACTCAGGCAGCCTGTCTCCAAACCCCAAGCTGCCACGCCTTCTCCCCAGCAGTGGGAAGGGAGTATCACGGAAAACACACCAGACCCTGTCTGTACCTTGTCACAGTCCTCACACATCAGTGGGGTAGATATTAGCCCCACATCCCAGAGTTAGCCAGGAAACTGACTCTCAAACCCATGTTCTTTCCATTTTACCAGACGTTTTCAAGCTTTTAAAAAATTTTTTCTTTGTACTTTAGATGAAGGTTTACAAAGCAAATTAGTTTCTCACTAAACAGTTAATACATATATTTTGTGTCTTTGGTTGCCAACCCCATGTCAGCACTCTCCCCTTCTCGACCTTGGGTTCCATATTACCAGCTTTCCTATCCCCTCCTGCCTTTTTGCCCTTGCCCTTGGGCTGGCGTGCACATTTAGTCTTATTTTGTTTTATGGGTCTGTCTCGTCTTTGGCTGAAGGATGTACCTCAGGAGTGACTTCAGTACTGAGTTTAAAGGGTGTCAAGGGACTGTACTCTCAGGGTTTCTCCAGTCTCCATCAGACCAGTAAGTCTGATCTTTTGTTTTTTTGTGAGTTTGAATTTTGTTCTACATTTTTCTCCAGCTCTGTCCAGGACCCTCTATTGTGATCCCTGTCAGAGCAGTCGGTAGTGGTAACTGGGTACTGTCTAGTTGTGCTGGAGTCAGTGTGGTAGAGACTGTGGTAGTCGTGGTCCATTAGTCCTTTGAACTAGTCTTTCCCTGTGTGTTTGGTTTTCTTCATTCTCCCTTGTTCCATGTGGTATGAGACCGGTGGATTATCTTAGATGACCACTCACAAGCTTTTAAGACCCTAGACTCAAGATTTTTTTAAAATAAGCATTAGGACCCTTTCTTCCACCCAACTCTTACATGGCTACCCAGTATATAAAGCAGCACAGGTGTTTACTCTCCCATGGAGTCCAGCTGGCGGGAGTGGTGCCAAAGCCACTGTTGGGCACTTCCACCTCAGGCAGATACTGACACTGGGCTGTGAGAAGCAGCTCCTCTTCTACTTTTGCAGGTAGTCAGTGCCCAGGTTGGTAAGATTGATTTGCTTTGAATGCTAATATTTGCCAAAGGCAGTTGTCATGGGAATACCCGCAGAAGGAGCGTCTGTGAAGCTGTCAGGCTTGTTGGTCCCGGTGTCTGCAGCCATGTGCTGCCCAAATCCAAATGGGGAACATCCACCTGTGGCCCAGGTCCCCTCAGCTTTACTCCAGCCACTTGGCAGGAAAGTGCTGACAGCTGATAAAAAAAAAAAAATTTTTTTTTGATATCCTCACTTAAATCCATGATTAGGAAACAGACCTTTCACGTTTTTAGAAATAGCCATAAAAGGGACCAGCAGGTTACTCTGTCAGCGTCTCTCCTGCCATCTTCCTGCACATACAGGTATGTCATGGACCCCTCCAGTGTAGGCCATGGTAAGCTGGACTAGCCCAGGGGAGGCCCTCGTTACCCAAGCTGGAGGCAGACCTGAGCTTCCCACAACACCAGAAACAGCATGAGGGCCTTGGGCCCTTTCCCTGCAACCCCACACCAAAATATTAAGCTGTATTATGGCTCACCACCCTAGAGGCAAAAATGACAAGCCCAAAACCAAAAGAGGACAAAGGCAGTTTTCTGTTCATTCCTTAGCAGCGCTGGTCTAACCTGCCCACACCAGGCTGACCTACAGCCAAGCGGAAGGGAGAGAGGAAGCCCCAGAGCTGGTGCCCAGGAGAAGCAGGAAGGCCCGCGGCCCTTTTGCATGCTTAGTGTTTAACGCCTTTCTTGGCACCGCTGTCCAACAAAATGCCGTGCCCTTGATCCTGGCTCATTGCTGCGGGAGAAGTAAAGGGATGGGGAAGTAAAAAGGGAGCATCCAGAGGCCAACCCCAAGTCACATCTCTCCTGGGACTTTGTTCTAAGAAGAAGAAGGTGGGGAAACACACACACACACACACGCATTGTATTAGCCTCTGAAAATGTTGAATGCAAGTTACATTAACTAAAAAATTGGAAAGAGCTTTGAATATTTGGCAATAATGAGAGGTTAAACAAATTACATAACCAACTGTACATGATACGCAGACAAATATAATTACAATAACGATATTTATAGGAGCATAAAAATATTTAAAGTAAAACCCACAAAGGAAGCACAGTAAAAATTATACTTTATAATTTACAATTACGTAAAACTTACATGCCATATATATGTATCAGCAGATATTTCAAAGGATTTTCTCAAACTGAAAATACTTGTATTTAGGTGGGAAAATTATAGATTTTTTTTTTCTAATTTAAAAAGTCCTTAAATCAATGCTGTCTTGTTTTTAGACTCTAAAAAAGCAGATTTTATATTCTTTTCCGGTCATATGAGCCAATGAAGGTTCTCTCTCTAGGTCAAAGTGTATTTGGAAGAGGGTTTCTCTGTTTTCCATTAAGCAGATAGCAGGGCCTTCGTCTGCTAAGGAGCCCTAGTGGCACAGTGGTTAAGAGCTGGGCTGTTAACCAAAAGGTGGGCAGTTTGAATCCAACAGCCGCTCCTTGGAAACCCTATGGGACAGTTTTACACTGTCCTGTAGGGTCACTATGAGTCTGAATGAACTCGACAAGAGTGGATTTTTGTCTGATATGAAGAGAGAAAAGACTAACCCAGAGAAAGAAGAAGGTTTAGAAAAGTGAAGTGTGTCCTGGTTGGATTTTAGATGTCTGTGAGTACTGACATGAGCCTGGGGAAGAAGTTTGAAGTGGAATTGGAGGTAGTTTGTTAACCAGCAGTGGAAGGCTAGTATTTTCTGTGATGTGTTTGGGGTCATAGACTTCATTGAGAAGCTGATGAAAGCTGAGAACTCTCTTCCGTGAAAATGCATATCCCCGAGGAAACACTTCCAGGTGGTTTGTGGACTGCCTTACCCATATCTCGATCCCTGAGAGCTATTCATGAGACTCAGAGTAAAGCTCCTGAATAAAAACTGGTGTTCGTGCAAAATCATTGGGTGACGTCTCCTGTTTGATGGCATAATTAAATAAAGGAGAGGTTGATGGCAAAAGTAGAAACACGGTCACCCGTGACCGATGAGAACTTTCCAAGGCTGGTGGAGGTTAGGATGCCGTGAGACCACATTGACCGCCAGCCGCAGGGAGGACAGGCAGGAAGTGGGCACCTGCTGTAGTGGGCAGGGGCCCGCCAGTGTCCCTCTGTGCTTGCTCCTGTGTGACCACTAACATCTGATTTCTCTGTCCTTGCAGCCCACTGACATGGACTGAGGAGAAAGGGCCTGGCCTAAAGCGCAACAGATACCTGAGCTTCCATTTCAAATCTGGGTCCCTGGAGAATGTGCCCAATGTAGGAGTCAATAAGAACATTTTCCTGAAAGATCAAAATATATTTGTCAAAAAACTCTTGGGCCAGTTCTCTGAGAAAGAGCTGGCTGCAGAGAAGAAGCGTATCCTGCACTGCCTGGGGCTTGCCGAGGAGATCCAGAAACACTGCCGCCCAAAGAAGTAAGATGACGGGGAGCCCTTGGCACTTCCGACACGGGGCCAGAGCTTTGTTATATCAAGACCTGATCTTTATCTTTATTCTGATAATTAAACACATTCTCTTGGGTGAACAGAATTTGCTTATGGTCACAAGCTATGTGTGGGGGTAATATTTGGGGATGGGGGCGTGTGCAGTGGTGACTAGGAAGTAGCTAACCTTGGGTGAGCTGAGTTGGATGCCTCATTTGCCTGGTTTCATTTACTTTTCCCTACAACTCTCTGAGGGGAACATTGGTGGTTCAGTGGTAGAATTCATGTCTTCCACGGAGGAGACCTAGGTTTGATTCCTGGCCAGGGCACCTCGTGGGAAGCCACCACCTGTCTACCAGTGGAGGCTTGTGTGTTGCTATGATGCTGAACAGGTTTCAGTGGAGCATTCAGACTAAGACTAGGAAGAAAGGCCTGGCAGTCTACTTCTGAAAATTAACCATTGAAAACCCTATGGATCACAACAGCCTGATCCACAACTGATCATGGGGATGGCACAGGACCAACAGTGTTGAGTTCCACTGTGCATGGGGTCACTGTGAATCAGGGGCTGACCTGGCAGCAGCTAACAACAGCCCTATGAGATAGGCTTGACCCTGCTGGTTTTGTTCAGGATATTAGAAAACCTTGCTGGAGGTCACCCATATACATAGTAAACAAAACCAGATTTTAAATCCCACCCATGCTCTGAACCACTGCAAACACTGCCTCGAAGCTCGCTCTTTCCTGCTTTAAGGAATTTTATTTTCCCCCACAAATTTTAAGTGGGCAACTCTGCTAGGTGCTGACAATTCTAAAAAATGGTAAGACAAGATGTAGTCACTATCCTTAGGAAGCTCCCTATGTCAAAAGGGAACCAGTCTCACAAACTGGTCATTATAGTGTGGTAGGTCTAGCAGACCTACCTGGCTTAGCACCTGGCCACTGGAAAGGGGTTCAGGGAGGACTTCAAAACTGTACCTTCATGATGACTAGGAGCAAGCCAGGCAAAGGTCAGGGGAGGGCCCACCTGGCCCCAGCAAAGGAAGGGAGGAACAGCTGCTGAGGGTGCGGGGAACACTGAGTGCTCCAAGGTTGCTGGAGCATGGTGTCTGTCATGGGAGTCTCAGGGAAATCTGTAAGCCAGGAGGAGGGGCTGGGGTTGTATTTACTAGGCAGTGTGTAGCCTCGGAAGGCTATTATTTAACAGGGGAGTGGCTGGTCAGATTTCTAATTTCCATCTAGCATGCAGAAGGCTACCTGGAGGAGACAAGATGTGAGAGCAAGGAGGAGGCAGCTATCCGGGGGAGAGCCAGTGGAGGTGGAGGTTTTTTTTTTTTTTTTT
Organism: Loxodonta africana; assembly: GCF_030014295.1. Taxonomy (NCBI): domain Eukaryota; kingdom Metazoa; phylum Chordata; class Mammalia; order Proboscidea; family Elephantidae; genus Loxodonta; species Loxodonta africana. The sequence goes on from NC_087349.1 coordinate 106,119,245, forward strand.
TTCTATTCCCTTATTTATTTATTTACAATAAAAACACTTTGATTATATTACTTTAGGTATTACTTTAGGTATTAGGAGTCAAATAATAACATATGGTCTCAAACTACAAATGGGGAAATGTAAGAAGAATATAGTTGTTGAGGATCCCACAGTTTATTAGATATCCTATCTGGTGGAACCAATATCATTCAATAGAAAACTAGCTAAAAATGAAAAGTACTAGAATTCCAGTCTCAAATGTCCTTCCTTGGGCACACTCTGTTCTCTAGCACCTCCATGCCTTTTCTGCTGGCCCCTGGCCCTTTGGAATGGCTTCCATTTCCTGCACACCTCTCTTCTCTGCTTCTCTGCCTGCTCCTTTCAGACCCAAGTCAAAGTCATTTTCTTGAAAGGAGCCTTGCCCAGTCCTCCAAATTAGTATTAAGCTCTTCCTTCTCTGTGTTTTCACAGGCATTTATTTTTCTGGTAGGTCTGGTTCCTTTCCCAGTCTTCAGCATCTTGCTCCAATGCTTATCCGTTCCACTCCACCTCATCACCCCACAACAGTGGAGGTGTTTGACTGCAGCCCTTGGCCTTTGTGGAGGAGCTGCTGTGCTGAGTGGACCCCTCTGACCTGGAGGCAGAGCTGAGCCTCAGGAAGCCGCTGCTGCATTTCACTGGTGGCCCTATTGCTTTTTCACAGGAGCTGGTGTTAGATTTCTTGCTCCAGTAACTGTTCCCCTCATGGTTTTTACCTGCTTCCCGTTGCTGCTGTGATGTTTAACCATTTCAGAAGCTGTGAGGTCAGTCATGGAAGCAAACCCTAGTTTCTACCTCTGTTTCTAATATTCCATCCCATAGTACCTCAAGGTAAAGCAGGGAAGTATGTTAATTTAAAATCTGAAAATCAAAATAATTCTAAAAAGGGAAAAGATCCTTAAGGTTATTCTCTTATATGCCTTGTAAATTATAAGTACCAGTCAATTGGTATCTTATTTTTACGGAGTCCCTGGGTAGTGCAAACTGTCAATGTGCTCAGCTACTGACCACAGTTCACCCAGGGGCACCTCGTAAGAAAGGCCTGGTGATCTACTTCCAGATGATCACAGCCGTTAAAAACCTTACGGACCACAGTCCTATTCTGACATACTTGGCATCGCTCTGAGTTGGAATCGACGAAGGCAACTGGTTTGGCATTTGTTCTTTTACTCTTGTTTCATTAGCCCTGCCATACGCTCCTTGGGGCCAGGGGGTGATGTGTCTGTTTCTGTATGCTCTGCAGCTTCTAGCACAAGGTAAGTATTCATCAACTATTTGATGATTAAGATGCAATACGATAGCCTCTCCCATTTGATAACTGCTGTCTCAAAAATACTGCCCCTATTTGATAATGGGCTAGGAGTGGACCATGTGATTACTACTTGCTATTGATAACTACTCTCAGCTTATTTTGTGTTTGGCCAGGAGAAAGAAAATGAAAACACCCACTGGTTTTACTAATTGGTAGGAATTGCAGATAGAGAGAGGGAAAGACATGGAGGAAAGAGAGCCCAGGGGGATGATGCCTTTTCTTTTCAACTGGCCTTGTCTTCCTTTGGGGCTGCTAGAGCACAGCCCTCCCCCACACCCCATGATGGCCTTCCCTAAATGCCCCTTTGAAGGCCATGCTCATCTCCCAAACCCCATCAAAACTTCCCCTCCAGAGTCACAGAAGTAAAAGAGCCAGCCGGAGTATCCTTCAGCCTTGTGTTCAAAGTGCCCACAGGCTGTAGCTTCCGTTTCTCCCCTGCCTGAGGCTCTCTTGACTTTCTTGGAGGCCCACAGCGAGAAAAGGGCGATTTGAGGTCTGAGGTTTCCAGATTCAGTTTGCTGTCCAAGTTGGAGAAAAGAAGCTTCTATCTTATTGCCCAAAAACTCCTGAGTGCTGGGGCTCCATGCAGGGCCTCATGTCCCCAGGCCCTGCCCTCACCCCCGCCTCCCTGTGGCAGGAGTGACCTCCTAACGGTAAAACTGCAAAAGGGGCTGAGCACAGGTGGTGCAGCCACCCTCCCTCTGGACTGACTCATCCTTAGGTGGTCCATGTGTGGGTGATGGGGGGTGAGTGATGGGGGGCAGCAGGCTCTTCCTCTGCAGCTGTGAAGAATAATGTCATGGATTGAATTGTGTCCCCCAAAAGTATCTGTCAACTTGGTTAGGCCATGATGATCAGTATTGTGTGGTTTTCCTCCATTTAGTGGTTGTAATTTTATGTTATGTTAAAGAGGATTAGGGTAGGATTTTAACAACCTTACTAAGGTCACATCCCTGATCCTGGGTAAAGGAAGTTTCCCTGGGATGTGGCACCACCTTTTATCTTACAAGAGAAAAGGAAAGGAGCAGAGAGTTGGGAACCTCACAACAGCAAGAAAGCAGTACTGGGAGCAGCACGTCCTTTGGACCTGAGGCTCCTGCTCTGAGATGCTCCCAGACCAAGGGAAGATTGATGACAAGGACCTTCATCCAGACCCAACAGAGCGAGAAAACCTTCCCCTAGAGCTGGTGCCCTGAATTTAGATTTCTAGCCTACTGGACTGAGAGAATAAATTTCTCTTTGCTAAAGCCATCCACTTGTGGCGTTTCTGTTATAGCTGCACTAGATGACTAAGACAAATAAGTTACTCTAAGAGAGGGCAGATTAGCAAACATTTGGCCGCAGATCCCAGCCATGTTCCCCAGTCAGCTTTAACAATAAAACTGACTTTTTTTTTTTTTTTTGACTTTGTCTCTCTCTTTCACTTGTATCTATAATCTATCCCCAAAATTGGAAGGGGGGGGAAGCAGTGTTACTTATCGGCCCCCTAAAATTCCTACAGTAAAGCTTGTCCTCTGCCTGAAGGAATCAGATGAAAAAAGAGGAGAATATTGTAGTAGGTGACTCTAGAGTTCCTCAGGAGGAGCTTCTCTTGGATAGACCCCTGATAAGCCAGCCCAATGGTGGTGGTAGTACTGGAGATGGAAGGATAGGGAAGGAGACTGACTCAGGAGGGGAAGCATAGGGGACTGAGGATGAGGGGTTGAAAGGAAACAGACAAGTCTTTCTGCAAAAGTAATAAACAGAAATTTAAGCAAGAAAGGAGAAAGGAATAAGAGGCCCAAGCAAGCTAAACCCTGATACTCAAAGCATGCTATGCTGACCAGCAGCCCCTACATTGGCCTGGACTGGGAGTCCTGTGTGAGAAATTCTGAGGCCCACTCCAGTCCTGCTGAATCAGAATCTGTGTTTTAAGAAGAACACCAGGTGATTCATATGTACATCAAAATCTCTTGAAAGGTGTTACTCAAATATAATAAGTGCAACTGTGAGGAATACAACAAAGAGTATTTTAAAAGTTTGCACTTGGAAATAGCCCAAAGGTGGAAGCAACCCAAAGTGTCTATCCAGAGATGGTATACCATAAAATGTGGGATATCCACACACGGGAAACTTATTCAGCCAAAAAAGAGAAATGAGAATCAAAGGAGAATGGAGAACACCAAGGACACAAGGTAATTACAAGCCCAAGAGACAGAAGGGGCCACATGAACCAGAGACTACATCACCCTGAGACCAGAAGAACTAGATGGTGCCCAGCTATAACTGATGTCTCCCCTGACATGGAACACAACAGAGAACTCCTGAGGGAGCAGGAGAGCAGTGAGATGCAGACCCCAAATTCTCGTAAAAAGACCAGGCTTAGTGGTCTGAGTGAGACTGGAAGGACCCCGGTAGTCATGGCCCCCAGACCTTCTGTTAGCCCAGGACAGGAACCATTCCCAAAGCCAACTCTTCAGACAGGGATAGGACTGGACAGTGGGTTGGAGAGGGATGCTGGTGAGGAGTGAACTTCTTGGATCAGGTGGACACTTGAGACTTTGTTGGCATCTCCTGCCTGGAGGGGAGATGAGAGGGTGGAGGGGGTTAGAAGCTGGCGAAATGGACACAAAAAGAGTGGAGGGAGGGAGCAGGCTGTCTCATTAGGGGGAGAGGAATTGGGAGTATGTAGCAAGGTGTATATAAGTTTTTGTGTGGCAGACTGACTTGCTTTGTAAACTTTCACTTAAAGCACTATGAAGATTTTTTAAAAAATGAAGTTCTAATACATGCGACAACAGAGGTGAACTCTGAAAACACGTTGAGTGAAATAACCAGACACAGAAGGACAAATATTCTGTGATTGACTGACATGAAATATCTAGAATAGGCAAGTGCATAGAAACAAAGTAGTTAGGGGTTACCAGGGTGAGGGGATAATGGGGGAACTGTTTGCTTAAGGGGCACAGTTTCTGTTTGGGGCAATGATAAAATTTGGGAAATAATGGTAAATTGTGAATGGAAATAATGCCACCGAGTTGTACACTTAGAAACTGTTCAAACAGGAAGTTTTATGTTATTTACATTTTGCCAAAATAATAAAAAAAAAAAAAAGCTTGTATTAGGAAGAGCTTTCCTAGGCCAGGAAGACTTCCCTAAAGAAGTACCCTGAAACCTGAAGGCTGGGAAGGAACTGAAGCAGTTGCAGGTGGAGGAAGTGGGGGAGGAAAACATTCCAGGCAGAGGGAACAGCATGTGAAAAATCCCTGTGTCCAGCCAGGCCAGAGGCCAGCGCTGCCACTGGGTTTAACAGATCCAGGTGCCTTAAATTCTGTTCTGGCAATTCCAGTTGGCTTTTCTAAACCCAGATTAAAAAAAAAAATTGTGGAATGAGAATGAGGTACTAAGAAACATTAGAAAGTCTCTTTTGCTGTTTTTTATTAAAAAATTGTAATACTAATTACCGTTCATTAAGCAAGCAATATGCTCCAGGTCTGATGCTAGGTTTTAATATTCTATTCAATTTACTTTTCACAACCCCCACATAGGCCATGTGAATCAGCACTATTTTCATGCACCTTTTTAAATACACAAGCTGAGATATGGAATTTCAGCAGCATAGCCAGGCTCCCTCACCTTCTGAGCCAGGGATTACTAAAACTATAGTAGACCTCTAGGCCAAGTCTGACCCACTGCCTGTTTGTAGCAAGTTTTATTGGCACAGAGCCAAGTCCATTCATTTATGTATTGTCCCTATCTGCTTTTACACAACAATGGCAGTAAGTGGAGTCATGGGGACAGAGACCTTGTGGCTTGCATAATCAAAATATTTACCATCTGGACCTTTACAAAGGAGCCCTGGTGGTGTAGTGGTTAAGCACTGGGCTGCTAACCAAAACATCAGAGGTTCAAACCCACCAGCCATGAGAAAGCTGTGGCTGTCTGCTTCCGCAAAGATCTCAGCCTTGGAAACCCTATGGGTGGTTCTACTCAGTCCTATGGAGTCACTGTGAGTTGGAATGGACTCAACGCCCATGGGTTTGATTTGGATTTGGCCCTTTACAGAAAACATTTACTAACCCCTGTTCTGAGTGGAAGGGCCAAGAGTGAGTTCAGGCATTTCAGACCACAGGGCTTTGCTCTTATCCCCATGCCCTGCTGGAGTCCAGGCAGAAAGTATAGACTCCGTTGTATCATTAAAAAACAAAACAGTGAGTTGCTTCCCACTCAGGGTGACCCCATGTGTATCGGAGTAGAACTGTGCTCTCTAGGGTTTTCAGTGGCTGATTTTTGGAAGTAGATTGCTAGACTTTTCCCTGAAATATAATGGCCTGGAAACTGCACAAGGGCACACAGGACACACTTGGAAATTTCCCTGTTAACTGTTTCTGGTTTTCTTATCAGTAGTTGATATTCAATGAACATTTAAAGAACGTATACAATGTGTGTGCTGGTGGTATGTGCTCTGGAGGATTGAGGTGAATAAGACCCGGCTGGCCTCAGGATGCCCATGGATGGCGCATGGAGAGACACTGGCACCAGCAGGAAAGGACGGTGTCCTGTGAGAACTTCAGCTGGGGAAGAGGACACTTCTGTGTGGGATGTGGGGGTGGGAGAAGGAAGCGGCCACTGGGTGGGGCCAACAAAAATGGATATTGTGAATACTGGGGAAGCCAGCACAACTTGACCAAGGCAAAGTCATAGAAGCTTCTTAGATATATCCAAACTCCCATAGGGGTTGAGTTGCTGGGCTGAGGGCTGGGGACCATGGTCTTGGGAGACATCTAGTTCAACTGGCATAACATAGTTCTACATCTTACTTTGGTGAATAGCACCTGGGGTCTTAAGCCTGTGAGAGGCCACCATCTGAGATATGTTTACTGGTCACACCCTGTCTGGAGCAAGGAAGAATGAAGAAAACCAAAGACACAAAGGAAAGATTAGTCCAAAAGACTAATGGACCACAACTACCACAGCCTCCACCAGACAGAGTCCAGCACAACCAGATGGTGCCTGGCTATCACCACATCTGCTCTGATGGGGATCACAATAGAGGGTCCTGGACAGAGCTGGAGAAAAATGCAGAACAAAATTCAAACTCACCAAGACCAGACTTACTGGTCTGACGGAGACTGGAGAAACCCTAAGAGTATGGCCCATGGACACTCTTTTAACTCAGTACTGAAGTCACTCCTGAGGTTCACCCTTCAGCTAAAGATTACCCAGGCCTATAAAACAAACTCATAGTTCAACCACGTATATGAGACTAAATGGGCACACCAGCCCAGGGACACGGATAAGATGGCAGGAGGGGACAGGAAACCTGGATGAATGGAAATGGGGAACACAAGGTTGAGAAGGGGAGAGTTTTGACACATTGCAGAGTTGGCAACTAATATCACAAAACAATATGTAACCTTAGTAAGATTTCTGGGGGTTCTGTTTTCTCACTTTACAAGATGGGGTAGGACCAGATGATCTCCAGGGTCCTTGCAGGAGGATTTGGAGCGAGAAGGACCATGAGTAGATCTTCTATCATGAAAAGAAGGTATGGGGGGAGGAGCCCAGGCCTCTGTCTCCAGGCTGAAGGCTGAAAGAGGGCTGTGCCCTGGGAGAATGTGGCCGAGATATAAATGGTAGTCCTCCGACTGTCCAACCCACCGGCCTGTATAACAAGGGGTTTCCTCCTCTCTGTGGAAGGGACTTAACTCTTGATCAAGAGGACTGGCTCTAAATGGAAATGTTATTCAGGGAGTTGCTATGGGGAGAATTTAAAAAGAAATACGCAGGATTAAGGCGAAAGAGTTTTGATCAGATGTCAGGAGGTTGGAACTTGGGCTTTGGCAGTAATTTTTTTTCTTCTTCTTCTTGGGAGTCAGAAAGCTCAGGCTAGGAGTGAGGTAGGAGTGGAGAAGGTCAGGCAAGAATGCAGACACCCCAAACGAGGCTGAGGCTGCAGGAGAGTGAGAATGTCTGAAAGTGTCTGTTCACTTCTGGAGACTGCCAAAGTCCTGGGATACTTAGCAACTGGCAACCACCTCCCTCCCTGTCCACGGGCAGATTTCTTCACACGGCTGTGCCCTGTATGGAAATTACGGCTGGAAACAAAGATCCCAAGCCAAGAACCCCCATGAACTTCCTAGCGTAAGCAGTCATTCCAGGGAGTTCCTGGGTGGTGCCAGTGGTTAAGGCACTTGGCTGCTAACCGAAAATTTGGAGATTTGAGCCCACCCAGTGGCACCTTGAAAGAAAGCCCTGGCAACCGCTTCTTAAAAATCAGCCACTGAAAACCCTATGGAGCACAATTCTACTCTGACGCACATGGGGTCTCCTCCATGAGTTGGAATCCACTAAAAGTAAGTTGGAAACCCTGGTGGTGTAGTGGTAAAGGTTGTCAGTTCAAGTCCACCATGTGCTCCTTGGAAGCTTTGTGGGGCAGTTCTACCCAAAAAACCCAATGCCGTCGAGTGGATTCCGACTCATAGCATTTTACTCTGTCCTGTAACGTCGCCGTGAGTCGGAATTGACTGGAGGGCAGAGTTCGTTTGGGAAGGGTGTTTTAGCTGTTCTATGCCAGGCCCTTTCTCATTCTTGCCAGCTGGTGGCGCCAAAGGCTTACCCGAGCGCTGGGAACTACAACTGGCGACAGAGCTGCCTTCTGTCCGCTGCCCGCCCAACAATGGGATCGCTTTTTAAAGTGATGGTGTCTGTGCCGTGATGAGGAGGAGAGCTAACTTTCATCAATTTATAGAATGAGGGACAATATTTCAGGCTTCTGGGCTCCTCAGAGACCATTAAATAGAAGGGGACCAATTATTTTTCTCAGATTTTCTAAAATCGCCAGCTGCTGAGTAGCATCTGGGGTCTTAAAAGCTTACGAGTAGCCATCTAAGATAAATCTATTGGTCCCATCATGTTCGGGGCAAATGAGAATGAAGAAAACCAAAGACACAAGGAAAATATTAGTCCAAAGGACTGACGGACCACATGAACCACAGCGTCCACCAGCCTGAGCCCAGAAGAACTAGATGGTGCCCTGCTACCACTACCGACCACTCTGACAGGGATCACAATAGAGGGTTTCGGACAGAGCAGGAGAAAAAAGTAGAACAAAATTCAAATTCACAGAAAAAGACCAGACTTGCTGGTCTGACAGACTGGAGGTACCCCTGAGACTACAGCCCCCTGGACATTCTGCTAACTCAGAGCTGAAGCCACTCCTGAAGTCCACCTTTCAGCCAAAGATTAGACAGGCCTATAAAACAATAACACACGTGAGGAATGTGCTTCTTAGTTCAAGTATACGAGACCAAGTGGGCAACAGCTGCCCAAAAGCAAAGACGAGAAGGCAGGAAGGGACAGGAAAACTGGACAAATGGACAAATACAGAGAACTTGGAGTGGAAAGGGAACGAGGGAGAATCCTGACACGTGGGGATTGCAACCAATGTCACATAATAATTTGTGCATAAATTTTTGAATGAGAAACTAATTTGTGCTGTAAATTTCCACGTAAAACACAATAAAATTAAAAAAAAAAAATCACCAGCTGCTTTGCACAGGGCAATAGATAAGAAACACTTGTCCTCACAGAGTTTCTGTTTGGATCAATGAACAAGTTTTGGAAATAAATAGTGGTGAAGTTTGTACAACGTGAACACAATTAATGCCACCGAACTGTATACTTAAAATGGTTAAAATGGCAAATTTTATGTTATATATATTTCACCACAATTAATAAGAAAAAAAGAAGACTAGATTAGAAACCTGAGGATTTCACCCTTGAGCAAAGGGAGTAGAAAGAAGATTCTAGAAGGAAGGCTTTGACATCAGTGGAAGGACCAGACAGACCCAAGTTGAGTGGACAGACATGTCGAATACCTGGGTGAACAAGGACAGGGAAGGGCAGCCCCCATGAGCTGCAGGGCCCACTATTCTCCTTCAGTTGGGGGCTGGGTCAGGATTGGAGGAAGGGGCCAGGAGTATATTTGCCACCCAAGAGCAGATATCTTGACCTAGCTACCTTGGATGTGGGCTAGAAACTGGTGTGGGAAAAGCAATTAATGAAACAGGCTTGGCAAGCAGGCAAGAGTGAGGGTGGCCAGGTTGCTTAATGAGGGACTAATTCCTGAGGAAGGGAGAGGAAAGGAATACTCCGGAGTGGACTTGTATAAGAAGTTTGACAGCTGAAGAAAAAAAAAAGCTGAGGACTTAAAAAATGAAATCAGCATTTACACAAAGATGGTGGCCTTAGGGCTTGCTGCTTTTCTGTGTCCCACAGGAAGTGGGTGGGCAGTCGGGTTGCAGGAGAGCTCCACTGGGCCCCCTGTAGTCTTCCTCTGTCCAGGCACGGGACATTTTGTGCTAATTAACTGACCCGCAAATTCTCTAGTCACTCCTGTCTGTAGGCTGCACTGCTTCTCTGGGCTTCTAGGAACAGGAACTGCTTTTCTGGGGTAACGAAGAAGCTGTGGCCCTATTTAAATGTTACATCAAAGTATTGAAGCTGCCTCCTCAATTCAGCTTCCAAGTTCAGAAATAAAACATAGAAAAAGGCGGGGAGCGAAAAACCTCTATTATGGATTGAATTGTGTCCTTCCAAAATATGTGTCATAAATCCTAACCCCTATACCTGGGAGTGTACTGTCATTTGGAAACAGGATTTTCTATGTTATGTTAACGAGGCCATATCGGTGCGTCCTAAACCTAATCTCTCCTGAGTTCTACGACTGGCATAGACACAGAGATGAGCAAGCACAGATGGGGAAGATAGATGCCACGTGAAGGTTGCCCAGGAACTGAGGAAAGCCTGAGGCTATGAGACAGACAGGGTTAACTGTGCTGGTGGCCGAACAAAAGAGTTTGTAAAAGATTATCATTTAGAAATTGGGTAAACAGGAACCCACTCTGTCAACATGAGATAGGACTGGGGCAGCCCATGAATTACTATCTCCTTCTTAGCGTCTTTCTAGTCCCCTCCTCCTTTAGCAGGCTCTGTATGCCCAGAGGAGCAGAGTGTGACTGCTGTTTGACCTTCCTTAGCTCTCCGAAGATGGCGATATAGCGTGCGCTATATCCCATGATAAGTGATGCCAAGGGCTGCTGAAAGGACTCCATCTTGAATATCAGCAGCTTCCATCTTAGATTCCAGATGCGTGTGCAACCTAATTAATATACACCACCATTCTGAGAAGTACCCGGCCCTTGAAAGAAGCCCACTAAATATTCATTATTGTCTCCACCGACCCCATATAAGACCTAATCTTGCTTCCCTTTTCAAGTTAGTCTTTTGGAGAGGCTAAGATCCCCGCTGACTCCTTTTGCTTGACTCAAGCAAAATAAAGCGTGCTGAAGATAAAGTTTGTCTTTCACGTGTATTCTTACCCAGGAAAAGACAACGACCCTTTGTGTCAGATTGGCAACTGGTAACAGTTACAGAAGCTGAAAGAAACAAGAATCTTCCCCCAGAGCTGACAGAGAGAGAGAGAGGCAGTGCCCTGAATTCAGACTTCCAGCCTCCTGAACTGTGAGAAAATCAATTTCTGTCCTTTAAATGCCTTTGGTCTTCCTTGTAGGCATATGGATATTACCCTATCACTGACACTGTTGAAGATTGAAGTTGTCAAGGATTTCATTTTACTTGGATCCACAATCAACAGCCATGGAAGCAGCAGTCAAGAAATCCAAAGACGCATTGCATTGGGTAAATCTGCTGCAAAGGACCTCTTCAAAGTTGTGAAGAGCAAAGATGTCACCCTGAAGACTAAGGTGCATCTGACCCAAGCCATGGTATTTTCAATTACATCATATGCATGTGAAAGCTGGACAGTGAATAAGGAAGACCGAAGAAGAATTGATGCCTTTGAATTGTGATGTTGGTGCCGAATATGAATATACCATGGACTGCGAAAAGAATGAACAAATCTGTCTTAGAAGAAGTACAGCCAGAAGGCTCCTTAGAGGCAAGGATGGTGAGTCTGCATCTTACATACTTTGGACATGTTGTCAGAAGGGATCAGTCCCTGGAGAAGGACATCATGCTTGGCAGAGTACAGGGTCAACGGAAAAGAGGAAGACCCTCAACGAGGTGGATTGACACAGTGGCTGCAACAATGAGCTCAAGTATAACAATAATTTTAAGGATGGCTCAGGATGGGACAGTGTTTCGTCCTGTTGTGCATAGGGTCACTATGAGTCGGAACTGACTTGACGGAGCCTAACAACAACAGCAAATACCTTTGTGATATTTCTTACAGTAGCACTAGGTAACTAAGACAATCACCCACCCTGTCCCCCACCCACCCAGTTTCTCCTGATTGCCACACAGGCAACTGGTGTTTAGTTACTTACGTGTCCAACGGTGGGTGACAGTGAATTCTGTTCTCACTCTGTCCCTCAAAAAAACACACATATAAATTGTAGCACACTATGTAAACTGATTTTTCACTAAACAAGTCTTGGACATTGTTACTGGGTTCTTTTTTGACAGGCCTGTATCTCCAATTTCCTGTGCAGTGGGGTAGTGTTCCATGATGGCTGGAGAGGCCCCTCTGTTGTATCTGTACGTGGGCTGCTTACAAGACACATCTGACTGCCCTGCTGAGGCACAGAACTGCCTCCAAAGGCTTCCTCGGTTCAGGCTGTGTCCTAGAGGGCTCCCACTCTCTCTGAGCACACCCCGGGCAGAGAAGTTACACAGACCACTGACTCCCAAAGACTGAAAGACTAGAGAAACAACACTTCCTGTGGGTTTTTCTGTGCCAGAAGAACTGCTCTTTGGGAGGGATAGAAAATTTCAAGTGAAGAAACAATTTCTGACTCTGACTCACATTTCCCTAGCAACAGCTTCTTGATTTCAACAATTTTCTAGACGAATTTCCCTGATCTTTAGAACATCCCAGCAGGCATGGGAAAGGAGAGATAATCACCCCCGGCCTGGATCAAAGCCCCAGAGCAGAGTTTGAGACATCGGGAGTGAATTCTTGGGGAGCCTTTCTTTGATGGGTAGGATGGGTGTCATTGTTATCATTATCAATAGCAGGTATCTCCTAGGCAACAAGTGACCTTGGACTCTGGAAGTCTGAGCCTACCTGAGAATACCAGGAAGTATAAGACTTGAAGGACTAAGGGCAAGTTTCTTTAATGTGTGGATGACTGAACCAGTGGGTACCTTCATGGAGTATGCAGTCTACTAGGTAGATAGAAACATAATATGTAAATAAAAGTGATATGTTAGTCGACTCTGACTCATGGCAACCTTATGTACAACAGAACAAAATAGTCTCGGTTCTGCATCATCCTCATGATCACTGGGATGTTCAAGTCTACCACTAAGGCTGTTGTGTCAATATCCATCTCACCGAGGGTCTTCCTCATGCTGTATGGCCCGCTACTTCACCAAACACGATGTTCTCCAGCCACTGATCGCTTCTGATGACATGTTCAAAGCAAGCAAGTTGGACAGCGTTCTCTTGTGATCCATAAGGTTTTCATTGGCTAATTTTTGGAAGTAGATTGCCCTTTCTTCCTAGTCTGTCTTCATCTGCAAGCTCCATTGAAACTGTCCACTGTGAAATAAAATGATAAGTTTTGCTTTATGAAAACAGAGTTCTCTTGCCTATGACACTAAAGGTCATCGTATTAAATATTAGAAACCTATGTGTTGTATAATCATATATAGATAATTTTATAGTTAGGCCTTAAACTGTAACTTTTAGAAGCAGCTTGTCTAGTTTCACATAATTGTACAAGGGTAAGTCAAAAAGTATTGCTATAACATATAGAAAGCTTTATTAAACAAAAATATCAAAATGTGAAGCTATTGTTTCTCAACATGTCCTCCTTCTAGGTCTATACACTTCTGAAGGCAGTGTTTGCATCTCTCTAACCCTTCCTCAAAGAATGCTACGCTCCTTGATTCACACCATGTCAAAACGGCAGTTTTGGCACCCTCAAGGGACTCAAATCACGTTGTTTTTAAATGTTCTTTGAGTTTGGGGAATAAACCGAAGTCTGAAGGGGCAAGATCAGGGCTGTAGAATGAATGGGGTAAGGTTTCCCAATGAAATTCTCATAGGACAGCACTTGCTACCCTCAAAGAATGAGCAGGTGCATTGTCATGATGGAAAAAATTCGTCAATGCAACTTTCCTGGCCTTTTTCTCACTAATGCAGTTTTCACTCTTCTTATAACTTCTTCATAATAAGCCCAGAATCATCCTGTGTCCTTTGAGAAAATCTATCAAGATTAATCAAGATTACACCTTTGGAATTCAAAAAACTGTCTCCATAACCTTCTGAGTGATCTTCCCTCTCTTGGCTCTATGTTTGAGGTCTTCCTGGCCTTCCTTAAAATGCTTGATCCATCTAAAATCTTTTGTTTTATGGGGGGCAGCATTCCAATAAACTTGGTGCAAAGCTTCAGTGATTTGGGAAGATGTCCGCTTCGGTTTTGTTAAAAATTTGATATTAGCCCTGACCTCAAAATCATGTTTTTCCCATGGCACAAAAAGTATTCTTTTTTTTTTGAAGGCACCCTAACGAGTTTGTGTATTACTGAGAGAACTTTTCTGCAGCCATCCACTGATCACAGAGACATGTTTAAACATGTTTTGTTTGGAATAAACCTGTGCATGTATGAACTGGAACCCCAATACCAATACTTTTTGACTTACCGTCATATTTAGGTGATCAGGCTCACTGAAACACTTGAAATTTATTCTTTCAGAAAACAATGGAAGAGTAATGAAGATGTCCTGTTTCCAAGACTGCAGAGGTCTTATGTTCATGGCTTACTGATCTTGTGATTGTCTTAGCAAGGTTTCTATTTTTCTGTTCTTTATAGTGTTTGAAAACATACTGCTGTCTTACAAGATTCATGTATTCTGACATAATTGTCAACCAATCATAATTTTTTGTTCAATGTTCCTGATGAAATTACATATAAGTACCTTGAAAATCTATTTAATTGGAGCACTGATTTACTTGATAATGATGTGATGCCCAACTTTAAAATTGCCTGTTAAACCTGCATAAACCCAAAAACCAAACCCATTGCCATCGAGTCAATTCCAGCTCATAGTGACCCTACAGGACAGAGTAGAACTGCCCCACAAAGTTTCCAAGGAGTGGCTAGTGGATTCCAGCTGCTGACCTTTTGGTAAGCAGCCAAGCTCTTAATGGCTTCACCACAAGTGCTCCTTACACCTGCAGAGCAATCTGTTAATGGTGTTCTGAGTTTATTTTTGACACCACTGTGTGTGACCCTACTGGTATTTGAAATACTCGTGGTGTAGCTTCCAGCATCATAACAACGTAAAAACCAGAATAGTATTACAAACTGACAGACAGGTAGTGGACCATAAGATAGTATGTCTTAAATGCTGATTAATTGGTATTGCCAGCAGGTTTTTTGGGAGAGCCTCAGGAATGTGAAACTGGGAAAGGGCTGTTTTATAAAGGGTGGTTCTAACTGGAACCCAAGGAGTGGATGCAGTATTTGGGGGCCTAAAGCTTATTAAATTTGTGGGAGTAGCTTTTTAAGAAAAAGAATACAAGCATATGAATACAAAGTTAGGTAGAAAAGTGAATATTTATAATAAAACAACACAGCAATCTACAAATTTGAAAAATTCCACAATATCACAAAATCTAGAAAAATAATATACCATTTCTATGAATTAACTACCTGTCTTGGTTATCTTTTTTTTTTTTTTCTTCGTTATCTAGTGCTGCTATAACAGAAATACCACAAGTGGGTGGCTTTAACAAAGAGAAATTTATTTTCTCACAGTTTAGGAGGGTAGAAGTCAAATTCAGGACACTGGCTCTAGGAGAAGGCTTTCTCTCTCTGTTGGCTCTGGAGGACGATCCTTGTCTCTTTGAGCTTCTGCTTCTGGGTGATCTTCCGGTGGCTTGGCATTTCTCTTCTTCCATCTCTTTCCCCTTGCATTTAACTATAAGCAGCAAGGAGAAACCATGGGGCCCCTTTAAGACCTTGCTTAGAAATCTCATCAACCAAGTTCATTACTTATCAGTTCTACCTTCCACCAAACATTTGAACATAATTCAGACAAGTTCTTTGCCACTGCATAAAATCATCACCCTTCCTCCATTGTGCAATCACATGTTTATCATTTTCTTTTAAGGCCTCACCAGAAGCATGTTAATGTCTACATTTCTAGCAACATTCTGTTGCTGGTGCCATATGTATTCTCTAAGAAGAAAAAGACTTTATAATCTCACAATTTTATGTGTCAACTTGGCTAGGCTATGGTATATACTTGTTTGGTCAAACACTAGTCTAGATGTAGCTATGAAAGTATTTTGTAAACGTGATTAACATTTACAATCAGTTGACTCTAAGTAAAAGAGATTAATCGAGTTAATATGGATGGGCCTCATTCAATCAGTTGAAGACCTTTAAGAGCAATGACTTAGATTTCGTAAAGAAGAAGGATTTTGCCTCAAGACTGCGACAAAGACATCCTACTGGACTCTCTAGTCTACCTGACTTACAGATTTTGGACTTGCCAGTTCCCACAATCATGTGAGTCAGTTCCAAAAAAAAAAAAGATACGTGTGTGTATATATGTATATAGTCTTAGTTTGCTAGTACTACCATAACAAAAAAATACCACAAGTGGGTGGTTTAAAGATCAGAAACTTACTGTCTTACAGATTTGGAGCCTAGAAGTCCAAATCAGGGCACTGGCTCTAGGGGAGGGTCTCTCCATGTTGGTAGCCCCAGGCATTCCTTGGTGTCCCGTGGCTTATAGATGATTTCTCACATGGTCTCCTCCTGTGAATACCACTGTGTTTATTCATCTCTTTCTATAAGACACCACTCAGGAGTGATTGGGTTTGGGATCCACCTTGCTCCATAGATCCTCATTAATATAATCAAATAAAACCCTTATTTCCAAACAGGGTCACAGGTACAGTGGTTAGGACTTCAACATATATTTTGGGGGGACACAGTTCAATCCATAACATATTAGGACTTTGGCATATATTTTGGGGGGGTACAATTCAATCCGTAACATATGCACCCATGACCCTGTTTGGAACTGTATGTATGGTCTGTTTTTCTGGAGAACTCTGACAAATACAACTCTATAGTTTACTTTTGTAATATTTTCTATAGAGAAGACAGAAACATAAGTCCTTTCTGTAGCATGGCTGATTCTGTCAATTTCACAACTAGCTTATTAGCAGCATCATGATAAAATGCCCGCAGACTCTGGGAACCATAAAACATGCAACTTGACAAACTGCTCTTTGTGGTGTGTCTACACAGACACAGCTATTTGCATCAATGTTCTTTTTTCAATCTCTTAGAAAGCATTTATTTGGCCCTTGAAATTTTATCAAAGGATACTGGTCACATCTTTCTCAAGGAAGCAACCACCTCACTTTATTTTTTAAAATTTATTTTATTCTTTTGCTGTTGTTGAGAACATACACAGCAGAACATTCAACAATTTCTACATGTACAATTCAGCGACATTGATTACATTCTTCAAGTTGCACAGTTCTCACCCTCCTTTTCCAAACTGTTCCTCCACTATTAACATGAATTCATTCACATCCACAATCTTTTGTACAAATCTCAACAAGGGAGCTCCTGGCTTCCTACATCTAAGCCTTGTTTCCCCTCCTCTATCCACAGATGTCTACTGCTGGGCTCATAGGATTCACTCCTGTTGCTGTAGCACCTGTGAACCTGGGCCTTTACGTCACCAAACTGCTCCTACAGGAGAACAGCCAACAAATTTAACCATGTGTGGAAGTGCCAGCAAAACACCTAAACGCTAAAACCAAACCCATTGGCTTTGAGTCAATTCCAACTCGTGGTGACCCCATGTGTTACATAGTAGAACGGCTCTGTAGATTTTCTTGGCTGTAATCTTTCATGGAAGCAGATCACCAGGGTTTTCTTCCAGGGTACTGCTGGGTGGGCCTAAACCACCAACCTTTTGGTTAGTTGTTGTTGTTAGGTGCTTTCGAGTCAGTTCCTACTCACAGTGACCCCATGTACAACAGAACAAAACACTGCCTCGTCCTGCACCATCCTCACAATCATTACACTTGAGCCCATTGTTGCAGCCACTGTGTCAACCCATCTCATTGAGGGTCTTCCTCTTTTTCACTGACCATTTACTTTACCAAGCATGGTGTCCTTCCCCAGGGACTGATGGCTCCTCATAACATGTCCACGGTATGTAAGACGTAGTCTCGCCATCCTCGTTCTAAGGAGCATTCCGGTTGCACTTCTTCCAGGACAGACTTGTTCGTCCTTCTGGAAGCTGTTTACACCACCTCTAACCACCTAAATATATTCCACTAAACTTGAGTGAGATATATCATAGACTAAACTTCCCTTTGGCTGGATCTCCAAAATAAGAGCACTCCAATGCCTCCCATTGTGAGGAGAAATGCAACAGAAGTCAACAGGAAAAGAGACACTAGTCCTAGTTTTACGAAAGCATATTCCCATATGAGCACCCTGCTAGGGCCCCTCCAGAGTCTGGAAGGCCAGTAGATGAGCGGCCCTGAAGATTAAGCTTCAAAGTAAATTGACTTCTGCTGAGTTCAAGGAAAGGAGGACAGATGGAGCCAGTAGACCCCAGAGTGTTTTGCATAGATATGCATTAATTTGCATGTTTCTGTGTGTGTATTAGGGGGATGGGGGGTGAGTAAGAAGGAGGTTGGTGCACAGCCTTTAGAGAGAGCAGTAAGATGGGTTGGTTAATGTCCTACATCTGGCCCTAAATGGTGTGCATGTGTGTGTTTAGCTTTTTATTATGGAAAATGTTAAGCATAACATCAAAGTTGAGAGAAGAGAATAATAAACCACAATGTATCCATTATCAGGTTTATCAACACATGGCCAATCTGGTTTATTTTGTTTCATTTATTCTGCTGCCCACCATACTTTCTTTCTTTTTTTTTCTCTTCCTCTTGCCTCCCCCTACTCCTCCCTCTTCCTTCTTCTAATTAACTTTATTGAGGTATAATTTAGATATTATAAAATTCACCCATTTTAAGTATATAATTCAGTGATTACTAGTAGGTTGACTGAGTTGTGTAACTATCACCACAATTCAGTTTTAGAAGATTTCCGTGGTCCAAAAAAATATCCTCATGACCATTTGCGGTCAATCCAGTTTCTACCCTTAGCTCCAGGCCATCAATGATCTACTTTCTCCACGTATTTGCTTTCTCTGGATATCTCATACAAATGCAATCATACAGTATGTGGTCTTTTGTGCTTGACTTCTTTCATTAGCATAATGTTTTTGAGGTAAATTGGTCCATGTCGTAGCATGTATCAGTACTTCAGTCTTTTCATGGTTGACTAGTATTCCACCATATGGTATACCACATTTTGTTTATCCATTTATGAGTTGATGGGCATGTGAGTTATTTCTGCATCTTGGCTATTATGAATAATGCTGCTATGAACATTTTCCTGCAAGTTTTTGTGTGGACATGTGTTTTCATTTCTCTTGGGCAGATACCTAAGGATGAAATAGCAGCTAACAACAACATGGTAAATTTGTTTAACTTTTTAAGACGCTGCCAAACTGTTTTCCAAAGCAGCTGCACCATTTTACATTCCTACCAGCAATATACAAGGGTTCCTATTTCTCCACATCCTGGCCAATATTTGTATTGTCTGTCTTTTTGATTATAGCCATTCTAGTGGATGTGAAATGCTATCTTATTGTGGTTTTAATTTGCATTTCTCTAATGACTCATGATGTTGAACATCTTTTCATATATTTATTAACTGGTTGTGTACCTTCTTTGGTGAAATGCTTATTCAAAGTTTCTGCCTATTTTTTAATTGAGTTATTAAAAAAAAATCCCAGATGGTAAATTATTTCATTTTTAAATATTTGCAGTGTGTTATCTAAAAGAGATGATGCCAGCAGAGTTGGGTTTACTCAAGGCAGCTGGGAGGCAGGAATATGCAGGCGCTTGAATACAGGTGAGATACTCTCTGGAAAGACATCAGCGTCCCTCAGAGGGAGCGCCTGGTACTGTGGAAGAAGATCATAGCCAACATGTTGGCAAAATTAGATTATTCGTGTAAATGTCACCAGGCTGATGTGTATGCCTGGGTCAGCCCTGCCCTGCACACAGGCATCTGGCAAGGGGCCCAAAAACCAAACCAAACCCTTTGCCGTTGAGTCGATTTCCACTCATAGAGACCCTATGGCACAGAGTAGAACTGCCCCATGGGGCTTCCAAGGAAGGGCTGGTAGATTTGAACTGCTAGTTTTTTGGTCAGCAGCTGTAGTTCTTAACCGTGGCACCACCAGGGCTTAGGCAACGGGTCAGTAGGGCTGAAATAGAGCTACACTTTGCTTGCCAGGCAGGGTGCCCAGAGCAGAGCTGTGTGAACCTGGAGAAAGGGGCATCTTTGGCTAATTTGCACAAAGGTGCTATAGGCACGAGTGGTGTCATCACATATGATTTCTTTTTCATCCATGGGTGGGTAAAGTTTAGGATTCAGGTTACAGCTAGATATATTCCTTTCTAAATGTAAAAACTATTGTCAGTGATTTCAGGTGACACTCTAGAACTTGTTGACTTTAGAGACAAGCCTGCTTCGAAGAACCTAGGATTGGCTTGGAGGATTAGGGTTTGAGTTTCATTGCTGACCTCCAGCTACATGACTGTCATGGATTGAATTATGTCCTCCCAAAAAGTGTTTCAATTGGGCTGGGCCATGATTCCTGGTGTTGCGTGATTTTCCTACATGTTGTAAATCCTGCCTTTATGATGTTAACGAGGGCGGACAGGCAGCAGATGTGTTAGAGAGAAAGGACTCAGCCTACAAGATTGGACTGTGTCTTGAGGCAATCTCATGAGATATAAAAGAAAAGGGAGCAGAGAGACAGGGGACCTCATTCCACCAAGAAGGCAGTGCTAGGAGCAGAGCATGTCTTTTGGACCCAGGCCCCTGTTCAGAGAAGCTCCTAGTCTGGGGGAAGATTGATGAGAAGGCCGAGAGAGAGAGAAAACCTTCCCCTGGAGCCGACACCCTGAATTTGGACTTTTAGCCTACCTTAATTGGAAACCCTCGTGGCGTAGTGGTTAAGTGCTATGGCTGCTAACCAAGAGGTTGGCAGTTTGAATCCGCCAGAGGCTCTGTGGAAATTCTATTGGGCAGTTCTCTTTCCTATAGTGTCGCTGTGATTCGGAATCGACTCGACAGCAATGGGTTTGGGTTTTTACTGTGAGAAAATAAATTTGTCTTTGTTAAAGCCATCCATTTGTGGTATTTCTATCATATATAGCAGTACTAGATGACTAAGACAATGACCAAAACAAAAACGAACCAGTTGCCTTCAAGTTAATTCTGACCCCATGTGTGTCAGGGTAGAACTATGCCCCATGGGGTTTTCAATGACTGATCTTTAGGAAGCAGATCACCAGGCCTTTCTTCCTAGGTACCTCTGGGTGGACTCAAACCTCTAACCTTTCAGTTAGCAGCCAAGTGTATTAAGCGTTTGCACCACCCACAGACCCCACATGACTTTGTGCTGTTGTTGAGTGCCATTGAATCGATTCCAACTTGTAGTAACCCTATAGGACAGAGTGGAACTGCCTCGCAGGGTTTCCAAGGCTGTAATCTTTACAGAAGCAGACTGTCACATCTTTCTCCCTTGGAGTGGCTGATGGGTTTGAACTGCTTTTCGGTTAGCAGCCGAGTCTTAATAACCCCTGCGCCGTAACTCTTTTTGCCTCATTTCTAGATCTCCCAAATACAAACTCAACATCTACACCTAACTGGGTAAATGCAATGCTGTATTACATTCCCATTCTAGATATTTGATTAGTAGTTAGAGAGTAAAACAAGAAAGGGCCGGGGAGTGAACCAGGGCTTCGAACCAGTTTATTACAGTTTGAAACCCTGCTAAGAATTTGCGTTTCTACCCCAGATACACTGAATCAGAGTCTACACTTTTTTATTGTGCTTTAAGTGAAAGCTTACTGCTCAAGTTAATTTCTCATACAAAAATTTATACCCACATTGTTATGTGACCCTAGTTGCTCTCCCTGTGATATGACAGCATACTCCGTTCCACCCTGTATTTCCTGTGTCCATTCAACCAGCTCCTGTCCCTTTCCGCCTTCTCATTTCACCCCCAGACAGGAGCTACCTGTTTGGTCTCATGTATCTACTTGAGCTAAGGAGCCCACTCTTCACAAGTATCATTTTTTGTCTTATGGTCCAGTCTAACCTTTGTCTGAAGAGTTGGCTTTGGGAATGGTTTTAGTTCTGGGTTAACAGGGAGCCTGGGGGCTCTTGTCTTCTGGGGTTCCTCTAGTCTCAGTCAGACCATTAAGTCTGGTCTTTTTACGTGAATTTGAGTTCTGCACCACACTTTTCTCCAGCTCCATCAGGGATTCTCTGTTGTGTTCCCTGTTACGGTGATCATTGATGGTAGCCAGGCACCATCTAGCTCTTCTGGTCTCAGGCTGATGAAGTCTCTGGTTTATGTGGCCCTTTCTGTCTCTCGAGCTCATAATTACCTTGTGTCTTTGGTGTTCTTCATTCTCTTTTGCTCCAGACGGGTTGGGAACAATTGATGCACCTTAGATGGCCACTTGCTAGCTTTTAAGACCCCAGATGCCACTCACCAAAGTGGGATGCAGAACATTTTCTTAAGAAACTTTGTTATACCTATTGACCTAGATGCCCCCCGAAACCATGGTCCCAGACCCCTGCCCCTGCTACTCTGTCCCTCGAAGTGTTTGGTTGTGTTCAGGAAACTTCTTAGCTTTTGGTTTAGTCCAGTTGTGGTGACTTCCCCTGTATTGTGTGTTGTCCCTCCCTTCACCTAAGGTAATTCTTATCTACTATCTAGCTAATGAATACCCCTCTCCCTATCTCCCCTCCATCGTAACCATCAAAGAAATGTTTTCTTCTGTGTTTAAACCTTTTCTTGAGTTCTTATAATAGTGGTCTCGTACAATATTTGTCCTTTTGGGACTGACTAATTTCACTCAGCATAATGCCTTCCAGATTCATCCATGTAATGCAGTGTTTCTCAGATTCATCGTTGTTCTTTACTGTTGTGTCGTATTCTATTATGTGAATATACCAGAATTTGTTTACCATTCATTCTTTGATGGGCACCTAGGTTGTTTTCATCTTTTAGCTATTGTGAACTGTGCTGCAGTGAACATGGGTGTGCATATATCTGCTCGTGTAAAGGCTCTTATTACTCTAGGATATATTCCAAGGAGTGGGATTGCTGGAGCATATAGTAGTTCTATTTCTAGCTTTTTAAGGAAGAGCCAAATCAATTTCCAAAGTTGTTGTGCCATTTTACATTCCCACCAGCAATGCATAAGTGTTCCAGTCTCTCCACAATCTCTCCAACATTTATTATTTTGTGTTTTTTGGATTAATGCCAGCCTGTTGCGGAAAAAAAAAAAAAAAGTTTTTTTTTTTGTTGGGGTGAGATGGAATCTCACTGTAGTTTTGATTTGCATTTCTCTTATGGCTAATGATTGTGGACGTTTCCTCATGGATTTGTTCGCTGCCTGAATGTCATCTTTAGAAGTGCGTATTCATATCCTTTGCCCATTTTTTAATTGAGTTATTTGTCTTTTTGTTGTTGAGGTTTTGCAGTATCTTATAGATTTTAGAGATTAGACAGCGATCGGATTCGTCGTAGCCAAATTTTTTTCCCCAGTCTTTAGGTCATCTTTTGATGAGCATAAGAGTTTGATTTTTAGGAGCTCCCAGTTATCTAGTTTCTCTTCTGTGTTTGTGCGTTGTTAATAATGTTTTGTATACTGTTTATGCCATGAATTAGGGATCTTCCTAGTACAGAGCCTATGTTTTTACAAAATCCCCAAGAGGGAAGCAGAACCTACATTTCAACAAGATACCTTGGGGATTTTGCTAAAATGCGGATTCTGTTTCAGTACATCTGTGTTGCAAATGTAACTTCGCAGCAGCAGGGAACGAGCCAGTAGGAAGCCCTGGAATGAACAGTCCTCGGCTGGCCAAGCGTTCAGAGTTACAAGACACAGCTTGCCAGCTTGGTAAAGGATATTTGTTACTTGCAAGCAGGTATGAGTTACCCAATAAGCAAAGTATGCAGGGGATTAATTGTGTTTTCTTACTACTCTGTGGTGTACCATTTCACATGGGTTTCACCAATTGTGTTTACATACTGTCATAGATTGAACTATGTCCCCCCAAATTATGTGTCAACTTGGTTAGGCCATTATTCCTAGTATTGTGTGGTCATCCTCCAATTTCTGATCGATGTAATTTTCCTATATGTTGTAAATCCTGATCTCTGCCTGTGGTTAATAAGGCAAGATTGAATTACGTTGAAGAGGATTAGGGTGGGATGTAACACCCTCGCTCAGGTCACATCCTCAATCCAATGTAAAGGGAGTTTCCCTATGGTGTGGCCTGGACCACCTTTTATATTACAAGAAATAAAAGAAAAAGGAAGTGAGCAGAAAGTGGGGGACCTCATATTCCCAAGAAAGCAGCTCTGGGAGCAGAGGGAGTCCTTTGGACTGGGGGTTCCTGCACAGAGAAGCAACTAGTACAGGGGAAGAGTGATAACAAGGACCTTCCTCTAGAGCCGACAGAGAGAGAAAGCCTTCCCCTGGAGCTGATGCCCTGTATTTGGACTTCTGGCCTACTAGACTGTGAGAAAATAAATTTCTCTTTGTTAAAGCCATCCACTTGTGGTGTTTCTGTTACAGCAGCACTAGATAATTAAGACACATACTAATCTGTAGTGCACCATTTCACCCATGTGCGTGCTGTGCTTACTGATTAAACTTTCCCTATTTACAAGAGTATGAAAAAGAATGGAGGAGACTTAAATGCATATTGCTAAGTGAAAGAAGCCAGTCTGGAAAAGTTGTTGTTGTTAGGTGCTGTCGAGTTGGTTCTGACTCACAGTGACTCTATGTACAACAGAATGAAACACTGTGCCATCCTCACAATCGTTGAGCCTATCGTTGCAGCCACAGTATCAGTCCAACTGGTGGAGAGTCTTCCTCTCTTTTATTGACCCTCTACTTTCCCAAACATGATGTCCTTCTCCAGGGACTTGTCCCTCCTGATAACATGCCCAAAGAACATGAGACAAAGTCTTAACATCCTTACTTCTAAGGAGGATTCTGGCTGTACTTCTATAAAGACAGATTTGTTCGTTCTTCTGGCAGTCCGTGCTATGTTCAATGTTCTTTGCCAACACCGTAATTCAAAAGCATCAATTCTTCTTCAGTCTTGCTTATTCATTGTCCAGCTTTTACATGCATGTGAGGCGATTGAACATACCATGGCTTGGGTCAGGAGCACCTTAGTCCTCAAGGTGACATCTTTGCCTTTCAACACTTTAAAGAGGTCTTTTGCTGCCAATTTGCCCAATGCAATGCATCTTTTGATTTCATGACTACTGCTTCCACGAGTGTTGATTTTGGATCCAAGTAAAATGAAATCCTTGACAACTTCAGTCTCTCTCCGTTTATCCTGATGTTGTTTCTTCGTCCAGCTGCGAGGACTTTTGTTTTCTTTATGTTGAGGCGTAATCCGTGCTAAAGGCTGTGGTCTTTGATCTTCATCATTAAGTGCTTCAAATCCTCTTTGCTTTCAGCAAGCAAGGTTGTGCCATCTGCATGTCACAGATTGTTAATAAGTCTTCCTGCAATTCTGATGCCACATTCTTCATACAGTTCAGCTTCTCGAATTATTTGCTTAGCTTGCAGATTGAATAAGGATATAAAACTGTGATACACACCTTTCCTGACTTTAAACTAGGCAGTATCCCCTTGTTCTATTTGAACAACTGCCTCTTGATCTATGTACAAGTTCTTCATGAATACAATTAGGTGTTCTGGAATTCCCATTCTTTGCAATGTTATCCATAATTCATATGATCCACACAGTCGAATGCCTTTGCATAGTAAATAAAACACAGGTAAACATCTTTCTGGTATTCTCTGCTTTCAGCCAAGATTTGTCTCATTAACAATGATATCCCTCATTCTATGTCCTTTTCTGAATTTGGCAGGAATTTCTGGAAGTTCCCTCTTGATGCACTTCTGCAACCATTTTTTAATTATCTTCAAAATTTTACTTGTGTGTGGTATTAATGCTATCGCTCAATAATTTCCACATTCTGTTGGATCACCTTTATTTAGAAGGGGCACAGATATGGATCTCTTCCATTCAGTTGGCCAGTCTTTTGGAAAAGCTACATATTGTGTAATTCCAACTATATGACATTCTGGAAAAGGTAAAACTGTAGAGAATAAAAAGATCAGTGGTTGCCAGGGAGTCAGGGCCGGGGGGGTGAGATGAACAGATGGAGCACAGCGAAACTCCTCTGTATCATACAGTAATGGTGGACACATACCATGCATTTGTCAAAACCTATATAAGTATTTTTTATATATATATAAGTATACAGCACAAAGAGTGAATCCTAATGTAAACTATGGACTTAGTTATAATAATGTATCAATATTGGTTCATCAGTTGTAACAATTGGGCCACACCACTGCAAGATGCTAATAATAGGAGAAACTGTGCAGGGAAAGAGAAGTACATGGGAACTCTGTATTTTTTGCATAATTTTTCTGTAAACCTAAAGTGGTTTGTGATGATTAAGGTTGTGTCAAATTTGCTGGGCTGTGTTTTCAGTGGTGTGGCAGTTATGAAGTAGTTTGTCTGACTTATAATGATGTAACCACTTCCATGATGAGATCTGATATACTGTGATCACCTCCATGATAGGATCTGCTGTGAGTAACCAATCGGTACAAAGGGAGTTTCCTTGGGGGTGTAGCCTGCATCCAATATATGTGGACTTTCTAGGCAAGACCCTTGGGCTTTTGCTCGCTCTGGATCCTGCATTGGGCTCCTCTTCATCTGACCTCTGAGTCTTGGAACTTGAGCTAGCAGCTTACCTGCTGTGTTTCCTGCTGATCTTGGGATTTGTCAGCCTCCACAGCCTGTGAGCCAGATGCCTGCTGTCTGACCTTCTCACCTTGGATTCGCCAGCCCCTCCAGCTATATTAGTCAAGAGAAGCCTCCAGCCCGACCCACAGACTTTGGACTTTGCAGCCTGTACAACCGTGTGAGCCATTTCCTTGACATAAATATCTCTCTATACATATTTATACACTACTCTGGTTTAGCTTCTCTAGAGAACCCAGCCAAAGACACCGTTCTAAAAATAAAGTCTATTACTTAAAAAGTTGCATGCACAACTGTAGGATTGACAAAAAAAAAAAAAGCATCATGTGTACTTATTCATATAAAAGATGTAAGCTGTGCATCTGGGTAGAAATTATAAAGGTCGATTTTAAGGGGTTGTGTATGTGTGTGTGCACACATGAGGACATATGTGCACTTTTCTGTGCTTCCAAATATGCAGTGCCTGGCATATTTGAAACTAGGGGAAAAAAAGTAATTAAAAAATAGATCTTATTTTCTCTGAAGGGGTCAGTCTCATTAAGGAGAAATATGTATTCCCCTCTCACCCACTCAGTTTTCTATGTCTGTTTCTGTGGACTCAGGACCTCACACCTCTCCCCAAGCCTTACTCCTCATCCTCTGTTAGCTGAAATGGCTTGGCAGTCACTGAGCCCAGGAGTGGATACTGCACGGGCTTGGTTCCACCTCCCTACTGGACACATGCCTTCAGGTCACTCACCTGTGATAAAGCTGAGGGCACATATGGCAGCTGATCTGGAGAGTTGTTCAAATTCAGAGACAAAGTATGAGCAAGCACTAAAGGTAAATCTTCTAATCCAGCTTTTATAAGTAATGAAGCTAAAGATTTTTATCAGTATCTGACCAGTCCGTGGAACCATCTCTCTATTGGTTCTAAAGTTGGGAGAGGAAGAAATGGATATTGTTGATTGTTCCTGTAAGCCCCCACTACGTCTGATTTCTGACTCGACTAAATCCTTCCTAGCCCCTTTACTCTTTGACCTTGTAGGGTTGTTGTTCTTGTTGGTTGCCATCAAATCAATTCAGACTCATGGCGACCCCAATGTGTTACAATTAACACTCATGGAAGCAGCAATCAAGAAATCAAAAGACACTTTGCATTGGGCAAATCGGCTGCAAAAGGCCTCTTTAAAGTGTTGAAAGGCAAAGATGTCACCTTGAGGACTAAGGTGAGCCTGAACCAAGCCATGGTGTTTTCAATTGCCTCATATGCATGCGAAAGCTGGACAATAAATAAAGAAGACTGAAGAAGAATTGATGCCTTTGAATTATGGTGTTGGTGAAGAATACTGAATATACCAAAAGAACAAATAAATCTGTCTTGGAAGAAGTACAACGAGAATGCTCCTTAGAAGCAAGGATGGCCAGACTACGTCTCACATACTTTGGACACGTTATCAGGAGGGATCAGTCACTGGAGAAGGACATCATGCTTAGTAAAATAGAGGGTCAATGAAAAAGAGGAGGACCCTCAACGAGATGGATTGACATAGTGACTGCAACAATGGGCTCAAGCAGAGCAACAATTGTGAAGATGGCTCAGGACCGGGCCATGTTTCATTCTGTTGTGCATAGGATTGCCATGAGTCAGAATCAACTCAATGGCACCTGACAACAGCAACATACCAAAAACCAGTTGCTGTAAAGTCAATTCCAACTCATGGCGACTCCATGTGTGTCAGAGTAGAGCTGTTCTTCACAGGGTTTTTGATGGCTGATATCTCAGAAGTAGGTCACCAGGACTCTCTTCCAAGGCACCTGTGGGTAAACTCAAACCATCAACCCTTCGGTTAGCAGCCAAGTGCTTAACCATTTACACCACCCAGGGACTCCAATAGAACTACCATATAACCCAGCAATCCAAATCCTAGGTATATACACAAAAGAATTGAAAGCAGGAACACAAACAGAAACTTGTACATCAATATTCACTGTAACACTCTTCACAAAAACAAAAAGGCATAAACAACCTAAATGTCCATCAGGAGATGAATGGATAAACACAATGTGGTATATCCACACAGTGGAATATCACTCAGCCATAAAGAGAAACGAAGTCCCGATACATTCTACTACATGGATGAACCCTGAAAACATCATGTTGAGTGAAGTCAGTCACGAAAGGACAAACACTGTATAGTCTCACTTCTATGAAATAGGCGAACATGTAGTGACCAGAGTTTATTGGTGGATTATCACTTGGGGGAGGGAGGGAGAAAGGGGCAGTCATTACTTAGAGGGCACTGAGTTTCTATTAATGGTGATGGAATAATTTGGAGCAAGATACTGGTGACAGCTTCACAACATGATGGACTTAATGGACATCTCTGAATTGTACAAGTAAAAATGTTGAATTGGCAAACGTTCCGTGATATAAATTTGCCTCAATAAAACGACAAAAATAAATAACCTTCCTTCCCTAAAAAAAAGAAAAGCCTTGCATCCCCTGCCCATCCCTTTGGGACGTTCCTGAAATCCAGCACCTTGCTACGGAGGCACCAGAGAAGGCCCAGGGAGAGTCTCACTGGAGAGGAGCTGTGGTCCTTGGCAACCGCCCTGGCTGAGCTCCGTGCTGACTCAGGTGAGGAGCCATCTTGGACCATACCACACAGCCCCAGGTAGGCTGCTCAGCTGACACTGTGCGGAGCAGCAACAAGCTGTCACCTCTGACTCCTGCCCAAACTGCAGGATGGCGATCAGTATAATTGGTTTTGTTTTGAGGCACTAAATTTGAACCGCTTTATTGTGCAGCAATGTATATAGCTCACTGAGAACTCAGTTACTTCTAAATAAATGTGAAACACTTTTTAAAAATACCCCTTTGAAGGAATTTCCAAAGTTCACACGTCTCAATGTAAAAATTTGGCTACATTATTTAACTTCCTTGAGCCTCAGTTTCCTCATCTGTAAAATAGGAATAGTGCAGGACCAGGGAGTGTTTCATTCTGTTGTACATAGGGTAGCTATGAGTCAGAACCAACTCAACGACACCTAACAACAACAATATAGCATATGGGATTACTGTGATAGTATGGGACCAGCTGATAATAAATATCAATGTCTAGGTAATTAAATCACCTTGTAAATCATCTTATCTATTTCCTCATTACTTTAAACAGAGTAAATGAAAACCAACTATGTGTTAGCACCTTTGCATGTTTGGAGCAATCACCTGTTCCAGGTAGTCATCTTGCCTCCATTTCACAGGTAAGGAAATGAAGACACAGAGAGATAAAGGAGGCCCAGGATCACATTGTAAACAATTGACAGAGGTTTCGCACCTACGCCTGTCTGCCCAAGCTCCACGCTCATGCTCGTTCACTGCACATTGTCTGGGTTGGAAGAGTCACCTCTATGTCACCCCACTCTCACGGCCACACCTTAGGAAGAAGATGGCCCAGGAAGTGTGGCCGGAGGGGGAGGGCGAAGTCAGGACGAGGAGCCTCATATGTTTCCCAGAGCCCTAGGATTACACCCTGAGAAATTGTACTCCACCAAATCGCCTGGGGATGTGGACAGAGAGATAGTAAGCATTGGATTCCAGGAAAACCTTTCAGCAGGAACCACAAAGAAAATATGTAACCTCTCTGAGCAGATAAAAATATAAACTCGCTAGACAGCACGGTGATAAAAACAAATGATGTCTAGGTGAGAGCCATTAAAATACACACTGGAGAAAAGGTGTCTCAGATCCTAGAAGCCTGGCATGGAGGTGTCATGCCCAGGGGGGCTTTGATTTGTGGTCCGGCAGGGCTTGGAGTGGCAGTCTGGTCTTTCTGAGGTCTCTCAGGGGAAACAGCTAAAAGATTGACTTGATTTGGAAACCTGCCCCTGCCCTTTGCCTGTGTGACCTTGAGCAAGTTCCTTCATCTCTCTACCCCTCAGTTTCCTCATCAGGAAAATGGGCAGAAGGGGCATCCAAATAAGGATCATCTCATAATATCAAGCAGGCAAAATATGGTGTCTGGCACCAGCCCCAGGGAAACTGGGACGTCTTTTTCTACAGCCTCCGTAGCATTCCTTTCCCATCACCTCTTCCCATGTATGTCTCTGATTCTCAGGGGAAGCGAGCTCTGCTGAGCCCGTGCAGAAAAGGGTTGCATGAATATCAGAAGATCAAAAAGGGGTTATCACGGGTCCATTATAGAAATGATGTAAGTGCCAGGCTTGTGGCGGTGAGGGCCAAGGCTCGACACAAGCAGAGATGGCTTTGCGGCAGGTTTCCCCAGCGACGCTGCCGCAGCTGCTGGTCACACATTAGCTGCCAGGCAATTGACGTGAAACCTCGTCATCCCATGTCTGCTGCATCCTGAAACTTGAGGACCAAGACAGCCATTAGCTTCCAAGTAGGACTAATGGGCTGTCCAGACGGGCTCTGTCTGCTCTGCGCCTCCACCCACACTCCCGGAGCTGCCAGACAGGCGGCTTTTCTCCCCGGGGGGAGCCAGTGGTTTACCCTAAAGAATTTCGCCACAGGAATCTGAGCCCTAGTTTCAATGCATTTCCATGAAGTTTCTTACATTTTCTTCTCCGCTGCAGGTAATTAACTAGGCTTTTGCACCCCGTGAAATAGGGGGCTGCCAAAGGGGCGCAACGCTTAGGGTTTGTAGGTGCTAATGAATTACCCCCCTCTGGGCTCAGAATTCTGAACCACTGGGAAAAAGTCGCAGGAATTAGGGACTTCACTAGTAAGAAATTTAGGCTGGAGGATGAAACTTGGACTCAAGGCTGAAATAGGCATGTGAGCCTGAAGAGAGGTTGGGTAACCACAGGCTCCTTGCCCTGGGGCTGTCACCCACGGTTCCGTAGTGCTCACTGCCTGGAGGAGGGGAGAATGTGTGTGCCCTGGGACAGGGCGTCACAGAAATCCAGAGATTGCCCTGCAGGCGCACTCAGCAATGCCCACTCAGCACCCCTGCCCTCTTCAGTCTCACCCCTCAAATCAATCCCTTATTCCCACACGGGGAGGAGTCAGTAAGGGGTAGAGGAAGGAACTATTAGTAACCCCTCAAAAATGTCCTTGCCTGGAGTCCCTGGGTGGTGCAAGCTGTCAAGGGCGGACTACTAACAGAAAGGCTGGCAGTTTGAACAAACCCAGAGGCGCCTTGGAAGATAGGATTGGAGAGCTGTTCACTAAATGGAGTCTCCATGAGTTGGGCTCAACAGCAACTGTTTGTGTGTGTGTGTGTGTGTGTGTAAGGGATAGAATAAAGCCCCCAACACTATGTAGAAAATACTGCTCTAATCCCCACCAACCAACAGAGGCCTGGGGGGAAGGGTATAAGTAGACAGTTGTTAGCTGGTGTTGAGTCAGCTCCCGAGTCGTGGTGACCCCAAGCACAATGAAATGAAAGACTGCCTGGTCCTGCACTATCTCCACGATCAATTGCAGATTGGACCATTGGTTCTACTACCACTGTTTCTCTGCCTCTGCTTCTGTCTCCAGTGTTATAGCTCTGGTTCCTAAGTCTAGGAGTTTCTTAGCACAGGGACCCAGGATCCAAAGGATGTGCTCCACTTCTGCCTCTTCTTCCTTGGTGGTAGTGAGGTGCCCTCTCTGCTCGGGGATTGGCTTTGTTTTAAGACTAGTGGTATGGCAAAACTGAACAATCCCCTCGTTAGGGTTCTGTATACCTTATTTGCATGGTCCCTGCCCCCCACAAGGATGCCATGCACCTTATTTGCATTAGTAGTAAGCTGTCCAATCTCCTTGGTGGCCCACGAGCATCTTACGTGCATAGTCCCACCCAATCATTGTGTGGGAATTACAAAGACTGTTTTTTATGGCTAGAAGAGCCATATAGAGTAATTCACTGTGCTGCACTGAATAATGGAAACAGAACAAACAGAATGGAAATAATGAAAATGCTGACAGTTGCAAAATTGTAACCAATGTCATGGAATGATTTGTACAAAAATTGTTAAATGGGAACCTGATTTGCTACGTAAACTTTTACCTAAAACTCAATAAAATGTTAAAAAAATAAATAAATAACACCATAAGAGATATCACCACATACAGACACACACACACTTATTAGAAAGGCAAAAACAAAAACAACTGACAATATCAAGTGCTGAAAGGATGCAGAGCAACTGGAATTCTCAAACATTTCTGATCGGAATGAAAATGGTATGTACACTCTGAAAAACATCTGGACAGTTTCTTGTAAGAGTGGGCATACATTTATCATATGACCTAGCAATTTCAGTTCTAGATATTTTTCCCAAATGAAATGGAGACTATGTTCTCAAGAAAGCCTATATGAAAATGTTTGTAGTAGCTTTATTCATGATGGCAAAAATGTAGAGACTATCCAAACGTCCCTCAACTGTAGGAGGATTAAACAAATTATGTTACAGCCATACCATGGAATAACTGCTAAGCAATAATGAGCCCTGGTGGCACAGTGGTTAAGCGCTTGGCTACCAACTGAAAGGTCAGCAGTCTGAACCCACCAGCAGTTCTACAGAAGAAAGATGTGTCAGTCTGCTTATGTAAGATTACAGCCTTGGAAACCCCATGGGGCAGTTCTGTTCTGTCCTGTGGAGTCGCTATGAGTCGGAATCTACTCAGTGGCAACGGGTACTAAGCAATAAAAAAGGAATGAACTGTTGATACATGCAACAATTTGAGTGAACTCCAGTTCATTATGCTAAGTGAAAAAAGCAGGGCTTTGAACTGGTTCTTTGGGTTTGAACCCCTGCTGAAAACTTGCACTTCTAAGTTTTCTGCTGAGAGTTTGCATTTCTAACAAAGAATCTCTTTAAGAAGCACCTGGGAATCTTGTTAAAATGTAGATTCTGATTCAGTATATCTGGGGTGGAAACACAAATTCTCAGCAGGGGTTCGAACGAGAACAAACTGGAAAAAAGCCAGACTCAGACTGTACGATCCTAGTTACATGGCAATCCAGAAAAGGCAAAACTATTATAGAAAACAGATTACAAATAGGTACAGGGAAATGTTTTGGTATAATGGGGTGCGGGGCAGGGAACCTATGCAAATTGTGGTACATAGGTCACCATTCTTATCTTCAGTAATAATACAAGGATTTCCTTTAAGATAGAAAACAGAAAGAGTGAGATTCATTTCATTGAGGAACGTGCCACCGCTTTCCTAGTCCACTGGAATTACAAATACTATAGGTGATTCAACGGTTAACCGCTCGGCTGCTAACCAAGAGGCTGGCAGTTCGAACCCACCAGCGGCTCCAAGGGAGAAAAGACCAGGCAATCTGCTTTCGTAAAGATCGAAACCTAGGAATCCCTAATGGGCAGTACTAATCTGTGATTTAGGGCCTCTATGAGTCAGAATTGACTTGAAGGCCCAGGACAACAACAACATAGCAAATATTTGTTGAGTGATTGTTATCAGCCAGGTATTGTGTAAGGACAGTCAAAGTACACTTTTCAAAATGTTAAAAATATGACTCTCATACAAATAGGCCTAGGAGCTTCTCAGGCGCAGAGACCCTGGGTCCAAAGGATGCGCTCTGCTCCTGGTGCTGCTTTCTTGGTGGTATGAGGTCCCCAACTCTTTGCTTGCTTCCCTTTCCTTTTATCTCTTGAGAGACAAAAGGTGGTGCGGGCCACGCCCCAGGGAAACTCCCTTTACCTTGGATCAGGGAGGTGACCTGAGTAAGGATAGTGTTACAATCCCACCCTAATCCCCTCAACATAAAATTACAATCACAAAATGGAGGACAACCACACAATACTGGGAATCATAGCCTAACCAAGTTGATAAACACATTTTTGGGGGTACATAATTTGATCTATGACAAACAGCAACTAACAACAACAATGTTAAGACTTGCAAGTTGGGCCTAAAATACCCGTTTTCTTGATAAACCTCAGACCACAAAACATGTTTTTTCCTGGACTTGACTACCATTAACTACCCCGCACCCCCCCACACACACTTTCCTGTTCTTGTTTTCCTTTTTCATCATCAACCTAAGTACCTGTAACAAAGCCCTGTCAAGACCAAACCAGTTGTCATCAAGTGGATTCTGACTCATGGAGACCCTATGTGTGTCAGAGTAGAGCTGTGCTCCTTGGGTTTTCTTTCTTTCTTCTTCTTCTTTTTTTTAATATTTTATTTTATTTTTGTTGTTGAGAATAGACACAGTGAAAAACACACCAATTTAAGTTTCTACATGTACATTTCAGTGACACTGATTATATTCGAGGTCCTTTTGCTAACCAAATGGTCGGCAGCTCGAATCCACCAGGCGCTCCTTGGAAACTCTATGGGGCAGTTCTACTCTGTCCTATAGGGTTGCTATGAGTCGGAATCGACTCGACGGCAATGGATTTGGGTTTTCTGAGTTGTCCCTCTCCATGAACTGCCCCATAAGGTTCCTATCTAATCTTTCTAGCTGCTCTTGGCACTTTGATCCCATATACCCAACCCACCCATATAAAAATATCTCTTAAAAGAGCACAATTCTCAAAGCAGACATTCTGTACTAGTTAAGTTAAACTATTGTTTGGTTTCAAAAAGACTTCAGGGGATATTTTGGTTCAAGGTTTAAAGATTATCTTAAGGCAATAGTTTTGGGGGTTCATGTAACCTCTGTTCCAGAAAATTTGGATTCCATGAGAATTTGGAACTTTTCTCCTCATTTTTCCCCTTTTGATCAGGATTCTTCCATAGAGCACTTCGGAAAAACTAGCCAACGAAAACTCTGTGGAACACAGTTCTACCCTGGCACATGTGGGGTCGCCAGGAGTTAAAGTCAACTGGAAGGCAACAGGTTTGGTTCCCTTCCCTGAAGAAGGACAAAAGCAGAATTTCCAACATTCAGGAAAGAGGATCAAAGCTGATTCAGAAACATTGAGGCTACTGAATCAGTAAATGTGCACTGGTCCAGCCCTCCTGGAGAGGCCACCTAGGACCCTTCCGCTGCTTGCAGGTTGGGTGTGTCCTAAGCCGGCTCTCCTCAACTCTTCAGTCCACCAGGTAGCAGAGACGGGCCCCCCTGCTGCTGGACTGCTGTCCAAGGTGCTGAGACCTGGACAAGGACAGCTACCAGGCCCAAGAGTATCATCAAGGATAACATGACCTGGTAAACATATATTTGCTTTCCACGTATTTTTCTCAGAAACACGACCGAAGTCCAAACTGTACCTAAGCTTCAGAGAGAGCCCGAGTCAAATTTTCAGGTAACCAGGTTTCTATTTGACCGAGGCTCACCATCCCGTCAATGTCCCCTTCATGGACCCCAACCCTAGGGTGGCCCTCCCAGGCTCCAAATCAATCCCTATGACCCATTCTTTAGGACCAGCAGAACAATAATTAGCCTGACAATGGAGGCACTTGCATTTCAAAACAAGATAGCCACATATGGACATCTGAACTGTGTGAGGCACAGGAGGGAGAACTTTGGGGAAATTGGTCCTTCCATAAGTTTCCAGGTGGCCTTAGAGCTTCAGATTCTTTTATGCATATTCACCTGGTGAATCCAAGGCAGTGACTGGGCACTGGGCTTGTTACTGGAAATACAAAATACCTAAGATGCCCCTCTGTTCTTGAGAAGCTCTGCCCAGGTCTTCTAACACCTAAAACTATGATCCTTTCCCTGCTCCTGTGGTACCTGCATTAGACTAGGGGTTCTGAAGACAGAGATGCTGCTTCATCTTCTGCTGTTCCCCTCTCCAATTCCTGCCGAGGTGAGTTATGTTACAGGCTAAAGTCTCAAGAGGTTCCTACCCCCTTTACCCTCCTTGGATCCTAAACCAGAACACAGCCTGGGGAGTGATCCCCTTCAGCTCCCTTTCTGGGATTCCATCAAGCTGAGCCTGGAAGACCTGCTAAAGCACAATGTTGCCTCTTACCTAAAAAGGCCTCACTCGGCTGACTTCAGGTGAGTGAAGGAAATGACTCATGTGCAGTGCTGGGCACATTTTGGGATTTATTAACTTTTTTAATCAAGAGAAAGAATCACTGAACAGAGTATTTGACAGCTTGAGGGGAAGTACATATAATTGGTGTGACCTGACATTTTTTCTTGGCGTTATGAAAGTAACCTAAAGCCCGGTTAGGATCACCTGTACTCAGAGAAGGTCAGGCAACAGGCAGGTGGTTAAGCCTAGTGCCTTCAACTGTCCACAGCCAAGGACCCTGTTCCATCATGCTTGACCCTGGCTCAGCAAGAGCCTCTTCTGACCCATATGCCTCTGATCCCAAGGTTAATAAGATAAATACAGCTCAGCTCATGTATTTATAGCTCAGTGGTAAATCTCTCCCAGGTGACCTTTCTATCATTTATGGAAGCCTCCACAGGAAGCCGTGACTAATGCTGGAATTCCAGGCACTGGCTGGCCTAGGACAGAACCCAGGGAGCCAAGCTTGGGGGCAGCCTGAGATTACACTAATTTTTTCCTCAGGCCGGTGTGTGTGTATGTATGTGTGTTTGTGAAAAGACCAGTTTCCTTCGCTGATTGGCAAATGGGAAGTTGACTGCTCATTTTGGCACTTCAGTTCTAAAACCCATAGTTTACTTAAATAACACTATCTCACATGCATATTTTCACATGCGTATAAAAAAAATTTTTTTTTTTATACTGACTTAGAGTTTGCAAAGCACTTTTAGATTCACTCTCTGGAATCCTCACAGAAGCCCAGAGGCAAGAGTCAGGTAGTATTATTATTATCCCTGTTTTATAAAAAGGAACCAAGAGTTTGAAAGGCTAAGTTACTCGCAAAGAGCATTAGTTGTTTGAGTTCCTACCTTTCCCAAATTACAGCCTTCTTCAGCTTCTTACCCTAGTTGTTTAGTTCCTGAGAGAGAAGACATTTTCTTGGAAAATTCCTACTACTTATTCCGGCTGGGGCTTCTGTTTCCAGGTCCTACTCTCTTTACTCCCTCTTAAAGCAAGCCCTGTGACTCCCTTTCTGGAGTTCCATCGTGCTGAACTTTGAATATCTGTTGAAGCACAATGCTGCCTCCTTCCTAAAGAGGCCTCACCTGGCTGATTTTTTGTGTGAGTGTAAGAAAGAGAGGATTTGATTCTGATGAGCCCTTCCTTCTTCCTACCAAAAGTTCGCCCTCCTAGGCCTAAGGAAGGGATGGTGGGAATAACAACTCTGAGCCACACCTTCCATCTCATTGCTCAAGGCTTACCTGGCTAATTAATCAGGGTGCTTTCTCCTGTGGCCCAGATGCAGTCTTAATCCAATCCTCCACGTAGACACTGTCAATAGGTCAGAGTTGGCATGGGGTTGGAAGCTAACACAGTGTATCATATCTAAGACACCATCGGTCGTAAGTTGCCTTATGATACTAAGAAAGAAAAAATACTCCTGATATAAATATGACTCCACTGATTGTAAGATGCATCCCAATTTTAGAGATGTTAAAATGTGGGGGGAAAGTGAAAGCCTTAGAACTGAAATAAGGATATTTATTATTTTTAGGCTGTGATGGTCCTGCTGGGCATCCACAATGCTTTCTCTGTCTAAAAATGTTGGGTTGACCAGTGGTCACTAGGAGCCAATGGATAGAATAGCAAGTTGAAAAGTCAAGAATAGAACCCAGTTTAACAATTCAACAAATGCTGAGTGAAACCTTAGGCAACACCAAGTACAGTGCTAGGAGCCAGCAGAAATAAAGTTCCATAAGGTGCCACTGAGAAGGTTTCTACTCAGGTCTCCAAGTTGTAGACTAAAGCTCTGAATTCTACACCTTTAACAACAATTGCACATTTGACCATAAACATGTTGAGAGCAAGGGCTGGGTCCTGTTTTGTGCTGTAACTCCAAGGTCTAGCACAGTGCCTAGAAAAACAGAATACAGAAAGTGCTCAATACATATTTATTGAACAAATGAATCGCATTTAAAATATGAAGAACAGGAGGCAGTCTAAGATGGTAGAGTAGTCAGATGCTTCATAACATCCCTCTTACAACAAAGACCTGAAAAAAACAAGTGAATTGGATATAGATGAAAACTTAGGAACGCTAAGCATCAAAGACAAGCCTGAAGAATCAGACTGAGCACCAAGGGGAAGGGGAGGCAATACAAAAACATAGGTAATGGAGAATTACGGATTGCTGATGTCTTGCTAGCTGAACCTGAACAGTGTGAACATATTGAGACAAAGTAAGCAGCATTCTCAGCTGGAACTTCCATCATCTGGTGCAGTCAAACAGAAAGCGACTCTACACACAAGTCGAAGTCAGACCAGACTGTTTCCCACTCTGAAAGTTAAGTGCATGCACCCCACTCGCCGTACCCACCCCAGCTCCCTGTGCCGGAGGTATGCAGACCTGTGGGATGCTCCTACTGTTCTTGTCCATGCCCCCTCCTCACTTGCAATCATAGCCCAGTAGCTCTCACCACTGCCCTGCCTCCTAAGCCAGGAACCCATGGTCTGGAGATACTGTCCCTTTGCTCAGCTACTTGCACTGGGGGCCCATGATCCTGCACTGCCTTCTGTCCCCTCTGGTCACCCATACCGGTGCCCTGCTAGCTGAGCCTGCGCACGTGGCCCTATTGAGATAAAGCAAGCAGTATTCCCAGCCACAATCCCCATCAGCTGGCATGGCCAAGTAGGAGTGACTATACACTCATGACCAGAGTGAAGCAGGAGTGCTTCCCGCTCTGTAAAAATCAGGGACACACACCCCACTCACTGCGCGTACCCCAGCCACTCATGCAGGAGGCATGTGGGTTTGAGGGGTATCTCCAACCTCCTCACCCACCCTCCCTCCCTGCTCTCAAGTGCAGTTTGGTGGCTCTCACCACCGCCCAGCCACCTAAGCTGGGAGCCCATGGTCTGGAGGCACCTGCTCCTTCACCTAGCCCTTTTGTACTGGAAGTACATGGTCTTGCACTGCCTTCTGCCCCCTCCAGTCACCCACGCGGGTATCCTGCTAGCTGAGTCTACACAGTGTGGTCATAATGAGACAAACCAAGCAGCGTTCCCAGTCAAAACTCCCATCACCTGGTGCAGCCAAGCAGGAGAGACTCTGCACTCATGGCCAGAGCCAGTCACCTGTGCCAAGGTCCAGAGGACCACCTGCACTGCAGGTCTGAGGACTGGGTTTCACATACTCTCCCACAAAGTGCTCTAATGGACAGGAGTACACCCTCCAACTGGGCACCCGTGGACAGGTGACTTCTCCTGCCTCATTGCCCTTCATCCTGCAACAAAGAGCTTGTGTCTACTCCAAGCACCCACATGTAGCTCTTCCTGCCCAGGACTATCAGTGAAAGTTTCTGCGCCACCCACCCAGTGACTGACGACCTGGGCACCCTCGTCCCCGACCACCTGACATTTCACAGAGTGCACACACAACACCGAACCCAGCAACCAGGGAGAATGTCCCCTGCACTCATAGCCAGGTGACCCGGACAAATACACTACCTCAACAGAAACACCACCTTCATCCTCAGCAGCCCCACAAGACCAGTGAAAAGAGACCCGAGCTCACACACCTAGTCACTGCTCCATCCACCTGGAGACAGGAAGTGAGAGCTTCAAAGCAGCCAGACTAGTGACCAAAGTAACACACAGGCCCAACCTACTCACACATATCAAAAGAAAACAAAAATTCAGGATGCAGCAACAAATATACAATAAATAAATAAATATAATAACTTCTTGATGCCTTGGAGACAATAGAAAATATGAAATCACATAAAGAAGAAGAACAAGATGGCACCAGCAAGTGATCGAAATAAAGAACCAGAAAACCTCCTGGAGGGAGAAACAGCAATGGAAGTACCTGACAAAGAATTCAAAGACTAATACGTAAGGCCCTCTAAGAGATCAAGAAAGAGTTCAAGAAAAACACAGACAAAACCAAGGAAAGCACAGACAAAGCAATAGAAAAATTCAGGAAAACAATACAAGAACAAAACAACAAAATAAATAGACAACTAGAAACCATACAAAAACAGCAACTAGAAATCCAAAAGATTAACAATAAAATTTCAGAAATAGAAAACTCAATAAAAGGATATAGGAGCAAAATTGAAACAAGGGCAGACAGAGTTAGCAAAATTGAAGACAAGTCTCTTGACACCAGTTTGTTTAAGAAAAAAGAATGAAGAAAAATTAAGAAAACCTAAGAATTAAGTGGGAGACTATCAAGAGGAAAAGCTTGTCTGTGATCAGAGTTCCAGAATGGGGGGGGTGGGGTGGTGAGAGTGGGGTCAGACGATGGACAACACAGAGAGAATTGTTGAAGAATTGCTGGCAGAAAACATCCCTAATATCATGAAAGATGAGAAGATATCCATCCAAGAAGCTCAACAAACCCCATACAGGATAGACCCTAAAAGAAACTCACCAAGACATATCATAATCAAACTTGCCAAAGACAAAGAAAGAAATTCTGAGAGCAGCTAGGGAAAAAGCAAAAAATCACCTACAAAGGGAAACCAGTAAGACTAACCTCTGATTATTCAGCAGAAACTGTCAGGCAAGAAGGCAATGGGATGATATACATAAAACTTTGAAAAACAAAGAACAAACAAACAAAAAACTGTCAGCTAAGAATTATATATCCAAAAAAATTGTCTCTCAAATATGACAGCAAAATTAGGACATATCCAGACAAACAGTAATTAAGAGAAATGAAGCTCAACGTACAAACTTACATGAAATAGTAAAGGGAGTCCTTTGGATAGAGAATGAATAACATTAGACAGCAATCTGTGATTAGGACACAGGACAGACCACTCAGGTACCAACACAGCTAAAGAATTCTCAAAAATAAAACAAAGTTAAAAGTCTGAAAACAGGGAACCAGATATGTCAATATGTAAACGATGACAACGTCAAAACAAAAAAAGAAATAAATGACATATTTATAGAACTTTCACATGGAGAGGAAGTCAAGGGAATACCGAGAAATAAAAGACTACTTTAAACTTAGGAAGATAAAGCTAAATTTCAAAGTAGCTATGAAGAAAGTTAACAAATCTACCCATCAAAATAAAAAAGAAGAAAAACATAAAGACTTAGTAAACACAAAATCAACAATAATGAAAGAAATGAAAAGAAAATCCACAAACAAAAAGAACTCAGCACAGAAAATTGAGTGGAACGAAGAAACTATCAACACTACAAAAAGAAGTACAACCAAACGGTAGCAGTAAACTCATATCTATTGATAATTACACTGCATGTAAATGGATTAAATGTACCAGTAAAGAGACAGAGAGCTGCAGAATGGATTAAAAAATGTGATCCATCAATATGCTGTTTACAAAAGACACACCTTAGACACAAAAACATAAACAAACTAAAAATCAAAGGATGGAAGTAATACACCAAG
Organism: Loxodonta africana; assembly: GCF_030014295.1. NCBI lineage: Eukaryota > Metazoa > Chordata > Mammalia > Proboscidea > Elephantidae > Loxodonta > Loxodonta africana. Next base: position 106,160,865 of record NC_087349.1, read on the forward strand.
TAAACAATTAACAAAAAAATAGCAGGAGTGGCAATATAAATCCCTGATAAAATAGACTTGAAAGCAAAATCCACCACAAAAGACAAGGAAGAACACTATATAATGATGAAGTGCCTATCAGCCAGAAGGCCATAACGACAATAAATATGTACGGACCCAATGCTAGGCCTCCAAAATAAATAAAAATAACTCCTAACGGCATTGAAAATAGAAATAGACAGCTCTACAATAATAGTAGAAGACTTCAACACACCACTTTCAGTGAAGTACAGAAAACATCCCTAATATCATGAAAGACAAGAAGATATCCACCCAAGAAGCTCAATGAACCCCATACAGGATAGACCCTAAAAGAAACTCACCAAGACATATCATAATCAAACTTGCCAAAGACAGACTTCTGAGAGCAGAATTCTAGAGAGAAACTCAACAAAGATACAGAACGTCTAAATGCTACAATCAACCAACTTGACCTCATAGACATATATAGAACGTTCCACTCAACAGCAGCCAAGTATACGTTCTTTTCCAGTGCACATGAAACATTCTCCAGAATAGACCACATTTTAGGCTACAAACCAAGCCTTAACAAAATCTGAAACATCAAAATAATACCAAGTGTCCTCTCTGATTACAACACCATAGAAGTAGAAATCAGTAACAGGGAAAGCAAGGTGGGGGAAAAAAGCAAATACTTGGAAAATAAATAATATCTTGCTTAAAAACCATTGGGTAATAGAAGAAATCAAAGATGGAATCAAAGAATTCCTGAAATCTAATGAGAATGAAAACACATCTTAGCAAAAGTTTTGGGACACAGCAAAAGCAGTACTTAAAGGTCAAATTATAGCAATAAAAGCACACATGAAAAAGAAGAAAGGGCCAAAATCAATACATTAGCCCTATAATGCAAACAAATAGAAAGAGAACACCAGAAGAAGCACACAGTCACCAGAAGAGAAAAAAAAAAAAAGATTAAAACAGAAATAAATGAAATAGAGAACAGAAAAACAAAAGACAGAATCAGCGAGACCAGAAATTGGTTCTTTGAAAGGATCAACAAAATCAACAAACCATTAGCCAAATTGACAAAAGAAAAACAGGAAAGGAAGCAAATAACCCAACTAAGAAATGAGAAGGGTGATATCACAACAGAACGAACTGATATAAAAAGGATCATAACAGAATATTATGAAAAATTATACTCCAAGCAATTTGAAAACCTAGGGGAAATGGACAAATTTCTAGAAACACACTACTTGCTTAATCTAACACAAACAAAGGTAGAAAAACTAAAGAGACTTGAAAGAAAAGAAGAAATTGAAGAGGTAATAATAATTAAAAAAAAAAAAAAAACTCCCAACAATAACAGCAAAAAAGCATTCATAGAAGAGCTCACTCCAATACTACTCAAACTATTTCAGAGCATAGAAAAGGAAGGAATCCTCCTGAATTCATTCTATGAAGCCAACATAACCCTGATACCAAAGCCAGGTAAAGACGCCATAAAAAAAAAAGAAAATTACATACCAATATCCCTCATGAATACAAATGCAAAAGCTGTCAAAAAATTTCTAGCCAATAGAATTCAACAGCATATAAAAAAAATGATATGTCATGACCAAGTGGGGTTCATACCAGGTATGCAAGGCTGGTTCAACATTAGAAAATCATCAGTGTAATCACCACATAAATAAAACAAAAGATTCACATGATCATCTCAATCAACACAGAAAAGGCATTTGACAAAATCCAACACCCATTTCTGATTTAAAAAACTTCCAGAAAAATAGGAATAGAAGGGAAACTCTTTGCATTACAAAGGCATTTATACAAAACCAACAGCCAACATTATTCTCAATGGAGAAAGGCCGAAAGCATTCCCCTTGAGAATGAGAACTAGACAGGATGCCCTTTATCACCACTCTTATTCAACATTGCACTAAAAGTCCTTGCTAAAGCAATAAAGCAAGAAAAAGAAATAAAAGTTGTCCATTTTGGTAAGGAAGAAGTAAAACTATCCCTATTCACTGATGATATGATCCTATACATAGAAAACCCCAACAATTTCACAAGAAGCTACTGAAACTAATAGAAGGATTTAGCAAAGTAGCAGGATACAAGCTCAGCGTACAAAAATTATTTGGATTTCTTTACACCAACAAAAAGAACTTTGAAAAGGAAATCAAGGAAACTATACCATCTGCAATAGCCTTCCCCCCCTCACCTGCCCCCGGCAATCAAAAGATGAAATACTTAGGAATAAATCTAACCAGGGATGTAAAAGACCTATACAAAGAAAACTACGAAATACTATTGCAAGAAATGAAAAGAGACCTAGATAAATGTAAAAACATACCATGCTCACGGATAGGAAGACTCAACATTGTGAAAATTTCAGTTCTACCCAGTGATCTACAGATATAATGCAATCCCGATCCAAATAACAAGAGCATTCTTTAACAAAATGGAAAACCTAATCACCAACTTTATATGGAGAGGAAAAAGGTCCTGGATAAGTAAAGCATTATTGAAGAAGATGAACAAAATAGGAGGTTTCACACTACCAGATCTAAGAACCTACTATACAACCAAGGTAGTCAAAACAGCTTGGTACTGATACAGTGACAGACACATAGACCAATGGAACAGAATTGAAAGCCAGATGTAAAATCCATCTGCTTATGGGCAGCTGATCTTTAACAAAGGCCCAAAGTCCATTAATTGGGGACAAAGCAGTCTCTTTAACAAATGGTGCTAGAAAAACTGGATGTCCATCTGTAAAAAAATGAAACAGGACCCATACCTCACACTATACACAAAAACCAACTCAAAATGAATCAAAGACCTAAATAGAAAATCTAAAACGATATAGATCGTGGAAGAAAAAATAGGGACAACTATAAAAAACCAAACCAAATCCATTGCCACTGAGTTGATTTGGACTCATAGCGACCCTAGAGGACAGAATAGAACTGCTCCATAGGGTTTCCAAGCAATGCCTGGTGGATTCGAACTGCGGACCTTTTGGTTATCAGCTGTAGCTCTTAACCACTATGCCACCAGGGTTTCATATATGGTATAAATAGAATACCACACATAACTAACAATGCACAAACAGCAGAAAATGAGCTGGATAAATGGGACTTCCTAAAAATTAAACATTTATACTTATCAAACCAAAAAAAGAAACAAATCCATTGCCCGTCAAGTTGATTCCCACTCATACCGACTCTATAGGTCAGAGTAGAATTGCCCCAAGAAGCACCTGGTCAATTAGAACTGCTGACTTTTGGTTGGCAGCTGTAGCTCTTAACCCCTACACTGCCAGTGTTGACTTCACAAAAAGAGTAAGAAGAGAGCATACAGACTGGGACAAAATTTTTGGCTACAACATATCAAACAAGGGTCTAATCTCTGAAATCTATAGAAATCTTTGAAGCCTCAACAACAGAAAGACACACAACCCAATTATAAAATGGGCAAAGTATATGAACAGACACTTCACCAAAGAAGACACTTGTACGGGTAACAATCATGTGAAGAGATGTTTATGATAATTAGCCACTAAAACCAACACCAAACCTTGGCTGATGAGTCAATCCCGACTCATAGCAACACTATAGGACAAACGAGAACTGCCCCATAGGGTTTCCAAGGAGTGGCTGATGGATTTCAAGTGCACTGATTAAAAAAAAAAAAACTAGAAAACAAATGCCTGAGAGGTTGTGGGGAGATTGGAACTCTTGTACACTGCTGGTGGGATTGTAAAATGGTAAAACCACTATGGAAAATGGTGTGGTGCTTCCTCAAAAAGCTAGAAATACCATAAGACCCAGCAATCCCATTCCTAGGTATACACCCGAAAGAAATGAGAGCTGTGGCAGCAATAGACATGTGCACACCCATGGTAACATTATTCACAATAGCTAAAGGTGGAAACAACCTAAGCGCCATGTTATGGATTGAATTGTGTCCCCCAAAAATGTGTGTCAACTTGGCTAGGCCATGATTCCCAGTATTGTGTCATTGCCCCCCATTTTGTAATCTGATGTGATTTTCCTATGTGTTGTGAATCCTACCTCTATGATGTTAATGAGGCAGGATTAGAGACAGTTATGTTAATGAGGCAGGACTCAATCTACAAGATTAGGTTGTGTTTTAAGTTAATCTCTTTGGAGATATAAAAGAGTAGTGAGCAGAAAGACAGGGGGACTTCATACCACCAACAAACAAAAGCCAGGAGAATAGTGCCTCCTTTGGACCTGGTCCCTGCACTGAGAAGTGCCTCAACCAGAGAAGATTGGTGACAAGGACCTTCCCCTGGAGCTGGCACACGGAGTTTGGACTTCTAGCCTCCTAGACTATGACAGAATAGATTTCTCTTTGTTAAAGCCATCCACTTGTGGTATTTTTGTCATAGCAGCACTAGATAACTAAGACATGCCCAACAAGACATAAACGTATAAAGAAATTATGGTACATACATACAATGGAATACTACACAGCAATAAAAAGTGATGACTAATCTGTGAAACATCTCATAACATGGATGAACTTGGAGGACATTATGCTGAGTGAAATAAGTCAATCACAAAAGGACAAATATTGTATGAGACCACTATTACAAATAAACAAGGAAAAGTTTACACATGGAAAAAAATTTTTTTTCTCTTTGAAGGTTACCAGGAATGGAGTCGGGGGAGAGACAATTACCAAATAGGTAGAAGACACGTGTTAATTTTGGTTAAGGGAAAAGCAATGTAAAATATGGGGGAAGTCGGCAAAACATGACCAAGACATGGGAGGACACTGAAAGGAACACAGAACAAAGGACAACAGTGGTAATTTCTATAGCATAGACAATCCTGGAACAATAGTATTAACAAACACTAATTTACAAATGGATACATAGCTAGGTGGAGATGACGAGAGGTGTGGGAGGGTATGAGGGAACATACCCATTCGCAGATATACGTGTGGTGGTGGATATTCCTACATATATATAACTACAGGTGATGTTTACATATCAGTATAGACAATAGAGCACACAAGGGCCACAGTCAGGATGACTTCTTAGACATAGCCAAATACCTTATGGGATGAAATTCCTAGGCTCAAAGGCGAAGGACCATAGACTCAGGTGACACCTATGTCAATTGTCACAACATAGTACATAAAGACAAAGTTCTGCATCCTAGTTTGGTGAGTATCGCCTGAGCTTTTAATAGCTTGGGAGAAGCCATCTAAGATACAACTATTGGTCTCTTATCATACAGAGCGAAAGAGAATTAAGAAAACCAAAGACACAGGGAGCAATTAATCCCGAGGACTATTGAACCACATGAAGCACAGCCTACATGACCCCGAGACCAGAAGAACCTGATGTGCCCAGCTACCACTACCAATCACTGGGATCACAGCAGAAGGTCCTGCATAAAGTGGGAGAAAAATTGGAGAACATAAAATCAAATCCACAAAAAAGACCAGACTTACTGATCTGGTAGAGACTGATGGAACCCCCAAGATTATGGCCCTAAGACACCCTTCTGAACTGGAACTGAAGCCATTAATGGAGACCACATTTAAGCCAAACCATAGACAGGTCCATAAAATAAACACCACCACCAGGGAGGAATGTGTTCCTTAGAACAACCTATTATATTAGATCAAAAGGTCAATATTTGCCCAAAAGCAAAGATGAGAAGGCAGGAAGGGGTAGCAATTCAGGAGGAAAGGAAACAGGGAACCTAGGATGGAAATAAGGGGAGGGCAGGTACATTGTGGGGAATGGAACCAATGTCATGGAACACTTTGTGTACAAACTATCAAGTGGGAAACTAATTTTCTCTGTAAACTTTCTCCTGATGCACATTAAAAATAAATAAATAAATAAATACAAGGTTGGAAAAAAAAGAGGTGAGTGTGACAGTTAAGGTTGTGTGTCAACTTGGCTGAGCCAGGATTTTCAGTGGTTTGACAGTTATGATACAGTTTGGAAGCTACGTGATTATGTAATTACCTCCATTATAAGATCTGATATAATGTAATCCCTTCATGATTAGATCTCTTATAAGCAGCCAATCAGTTGGAAGGGAGTTTTGTTAGGGTTATGTCCTGCATCCAATATAGGTGGACTTCCTGGCCAAGCTCACTGGCTTTGTTAGCTCTGGATCCTGCAGCTGGCTCCTGTTCATCTGACCATTGGTTCTTGGGACCTGAGCTAGCAGCTTACCTGCCGATCTTGAGATTCATCAGCCTCCGCAGCCTGTGGGCCAACAGCCTGACATTTTACCTGCTGATCTTGGGATTCCTCGGCCTCTGCAGCCTGTGAGCCAGAGGCCTGTTATCTGATCTGCCAATCTTGGTTTGCCAGCCCCTGCAGCTATGTGAGTCAGGAGGAGCCTTCAGCCTGACCAACAGACTTGGGACTTTCCAGCCTCTACAACTGGGTAAGCCATTTCCTTGATATAAATCTCTCTACATATATTTATATGCTTCACAGGTTTTGCTTCTCCAGAGAACCCAAACTAAGACAGTGACATTTTTGTCTTGTTTCCAGTTTTAAGGGAATCACTATTAAGTATGATGCTAGTTGTAAGTATTTTATGGATACCTTTTTATCAAAATGTGAAAGTTTCTTTCTATTCCTAGTTTTTGGAGAGTTTTTATGTGAATGACTTTGAATTTTGTCACGTATATCCCTCACTCTATTGACGATTCTGTTTTTTCCCCCCATATCCTGTTAATGTAGAGAGTTACATTTATTTGTGAATGTTAAGCCAATCTTGTGTTCCTGGGATAAACCCCACTTGGTCATGATATGTTACCTATTTTATAAATTTCTGGACTTGAATTTCTAATAATTGGTAAGAATTATTGCCTCTATGGCCTCTACAGTCTGTAATTTTATTTTGTTGCCAGATCTTTCACAAGTTTTGCTAGACTCATAAAACAAGTTGAAAAATGTAAAAAACTAAAATAAATAAAATATGAAGAATATATAAGCTACACTTTCCTACAATTGCCTTTGGAATCCTGAAAATAAACAGAAGCAAAATTTAGTATTATAACTCAAAAAGGCTGTGCAGAAATATCCCCTTGTAGTTGTTAATACTAATACTAAGGTGCCAGCTAACACTTGTCTAAATAAAAAATTCAGCAAAGAATATTTGGTGTCTCTCCTTTGAACCTGGACAAAATGGAATTCCAATTCTGAAAAAAGGGAAAACATTGTTTTCATGCTTTCCAGATCAATTAGTGTAAAGTCTCATTGTCTGTGGTACCCAAGACCCTCCCTGGGTAAGTTAGATGTTTGACCTCGACAGGCTTTAAGAAACCATCTGTTGCAGTTCTAATGATGTGTTAAATGTTTGTCAAGGTAGGCCACGTGACAGTCTGATTCTTTGAGTCATTGTAATACAGACCTCTCTATCTACCACCCCCAAGAATTAATCATTACATTTATAACTCTGCATCTTGAGTAGCAGCTACAATTTCATCCACCCATCCACATATTCATCAAACATCAGTGAGTGATCAAGTGTGCCAGCACTGGTAGTTGCCAGGGATATAAAGAGGGTAGGTGGGTCCCCGTCCTTGAGGTACTCATGCTCTGGTGGAGGCTAACCTGCAAACAGGAAGTGACAATTCAGTGCGATAAGTGCCAGTGTAACACATGGACAGAGTGCTGTAGGTACATAGAGAAGGGGCCTGTAACTCTGTCCCAGGGATCAGGGAAGACTTGAAATCGTTATAGGCCAAATACTTTCAGTGAACGTTACCAAAAATGATGATTGAATAGAGGAGAGACGATCTTCAGCCTTTCTTTTTATAACTTTGTATATACTGAGCCACTGAGTCCTTACACCCCCAGTGCCCTAAGCAGCTCCCTTCCTGGTCATGGGCAATGCCTGCTATCCAGAACCCAGTGGCTCTGTCTTGAACTTGTTTTCCTCCACTCTGCTAAATTTCTTTTATGTTGGTAGTTCGTGGATCTATCCCTTTGGTTCCCAGCTATGATACTGCCCTGAAATCATAGGCCAGCCTCTTCCTGGATGCCTCCTATCCTAAGCCAATCTCCAGGAAGTACAGGTCAGAGCCTTCAGCTCGCTGCTTGCTTAAGAGGGGATCAGACTTAGTTTCCAGGGTCTCCTATGCCTCTCCAACCCTAGATCTAAGATGAGGTATTCCCATTAACAGATTACATCTCCACTAGACGCCCCCCCGCAAAAAAAACCCCAAAAAAACCAAACAAACGGCTGTTGAGTTGATTCCAACTCATAGTGACCATATAGGACAGAGTAGCGCTGCCCCACGGGGTATCCAAGAAGAGACTGGTGGATTTGAACTGCCCATCTTTTGGTTAGCAACTGAGCTCTTAACCACTGCACCACCAGGGATCCCCACCAGCCCTCCAGATGGCCAAAAAGAATAAAGGCTCCAATTGCTCCAACTGGATGAAGTTGTAGGTATCACTCAAGATGCAATTTTGTCATATATTTATGTATTATTGACATTTGCTCCCAGTCTGGGGCTTGCCTTTTCATTTTCTTAACTGTACTTTAACGGGCAAAAGTTTTTAATCATAGTGAATTTCAATATATCTTTTTTCTTTTATGTTTTGTCCAAGAAAACTTTGCCTACACAAGCTTGCAAAGATATTCTCTTATGCTTTCTTCTAAAATCTGCATATCTTTACTTTAATGCTTAGGTCTATGATCCATCTCAAATTAATTTTTTGTGTGTGGTGTGAGGTAGAGGTCAAGGTTATCATTACTGTTAATAAATCTATTCAGCTGTACTACCACATTTGTGGATAAGACTTTGCTTTTTCCATTGACTTGCATTGGCATCTTAATTGAAAATCACTTACCCGTACAAATGTGGATCTATTTATGTCAGTTTGTCACAGTGTGGTGGCTTGTGTGTTGCTGTGATGCTGGAAGCTCTGCCACTGGCATATCAAATACCATCAGAACCACCCATGGGGAACAGGTTTCAGCTGAGCTTCAGACTAAGAGAGACTAGAAAGAAGGACCTGGCTATCTAATTCTGAAAACATTGGCTACTGAAACCTTTATGAATACCAGTAGAACGTTGTCTGATATAGTGCTGGAAGATGAGCCCTTCAACTTGGAAGGCACTCAAAATATGACTGAGAAAGCTGCCTCCATAAAGTAGAAAAAAAAAAAAAACCCAAGTAGAGCGGACCTTAATGACGTGGATACAGTCAAGCTTTCAGGGCCTTCATTTGCTGATGTAGCACTGCTCAAAATGAGAAGAAACAGCTGCAAACATCCATTAATAATCAAAACGTGGAATGTACGAAGTACGAATATAGGAAAATTGGAAGTCATCAAAAATGAAGTGAAATGACCGAAGATACAATATCCTGGGCATTAGTGAGCTGAAATGCTTACTGGTATTGGTCATTCTGCATCAGATAATCATATGGTCTATTATGCTGCGAATGATAAATTGAAGAGAAATGGAGTCACATTCATTGTCAAAAAGAACATTTTCAAGATCTATCCTAAAGTACAACCTATCAATGATGGGATAATATCCATCTGCCTTTACAAGGAATACCAGTTAATACGACTATTATTCAAATTTATGCACCAACCACTAATGCTAAAAATGAAGAAACTGAAGATTTTTACCAACTTCTCCAGTCTGAAATTGATCAAACATGCATTTAAGATGCATTGATAATTACTGGTGATTAGAATGCGACAGTTGGGAAAAAGAAGAACGATTGGTAGGTGGAAAATATGGCCTTGATGATAGAAACAATGCCAGAGATCGCATGATAGAATTTTGCAAGACAAACAACGTGTTCATTGGAAATATCTTTTTTCAACAACATAAATGACCAAAGAAGAATTGATGCTTTGAATTGATTGTTGGCGAAGAATATTGAATATACCATGGACTGCCAGAAGAATGAATAAATCTGTCTTGGAAGAAGTACAACCAGAATGCTCCTTAGAAGCAAGGATGGCGAGACTGTGTCTTACATACTTTGGACATGTTGTCAGGAGAGATCAGTCTCTGGAGAAGGACATCATGCTTGGCAAAGTACAGGGTCAGCGGAAAAGAGGAAGACCCTCAATGAGGTGGATTGACACAGTGGCTGCAACAGCAGGCTCAAGCATAACAACAACTGTAAGGCTGGCACAGGACCAGGCAGTGTTTCATTCTGTTGTGCATAGGGTCGCTATGAGTTGGAACTGACTCGACGGCACCTAACAAAAACAACAACAATATGTGGACATTGCCAGATGGAATACATGGGAATCAAATTGCCTGCATCTGTGGAAAGAGACAATGGAGAAGCTCAATATCATTAGTCAGAGCAAGGCCAAGGACCATCAATTGCTCATATGGAAGTTCAAGCAGAAGCTGAAGGAAATTTTAAAAAGTCCACGAGATCCAAAATACGATCCTGAGTATATCCCATCTGAATTTAGAGACCATCTCAAGAATAGATTTGACACATAGGACATTAACAATCAAAGACCAGATGAGTTGTGGGATGACATCAAGACATCATACATGACGAAAACAAAAGGTCATTAAAAAGACAGGAAAGAAAAAAAAAGACCAAAATGGATGTCAGAAGAGACTCTGAAACTTGCTCTTGAACATAGAGTAGCTAAAGTGAAAGGAGGAAATGATGAAGTAAATGAACTGAATAGAAGATTTCAAAGGGTGGCTTGGGAAGACAAAGTAAAGTGTTACTGTGAAATGTGCAAAGACCTGGAGTTAGAAAACCAAAAGGGAAGAACACACTCAGCATTTCTCAAGCCGAAAGATCTGAAGAAAAAATTCAAGCCTTGAGTTGCAATACAGAAAGATTCTGTAGGCAAAGAGTTGAATGATACAAGAAGTATCAAAAGAAGATGGAAAGAATACACAGAGGCACTGAACCAAAAAAACTGGTCAATGTTCAACCATTCTGGGGAATAGCATATTATCAAGAACTGATGGTACTGAAGGAAGAAGTCGAAGGTGAACTGTAGACAATGGCAAAAAACATGGCTCCAGGAAGTGACAGAGTATCAATTGAGATGTTTCAACAAACATGCAACACTAGAACTGCTCACTCATCTATGCCAAGAAATTTGGAAGACTGCCACCTGGCCAACCATCTGGAAGAGATCCATATTCATGCCTGTTCCAAAGAAAGGTGATCCAACTGAATGTAGAAATTATTGAACAATATCATTAGTACCCCCCATGTGTCTGTTAGTTTGTCGTACTCTGGGAGCTTGCATGTTGCTGTGATGCTAGAAGCTATGCCACCAGTATTCAGATACCAGCACGGTCACCCATGGAGGACAGGTTTCAGCTGAGCTTCCAGACTAAAAAAGACTCGGAAGAAGGACCTGGCAGCCTACTTCTGAAAAGTGTTAGCCAGTGAAAACCTTATGAATAGCAGCGGAACATTGATATACTGCTGGAAGATGAGCCCCCCGGGTTGGAAGGCACTCAAAAGATGACTGGGAAGAACTGCCTCCTCAAAGTAGAGTTTTCCTTAATGATGTGGATGGAGTAAAGCTTTCGGGACCTTCATTTGCTGATGTGGCATGACTCAAAATGAGAAGAAACAGCTGCAAACATCCATTAATAATTGGAACCTGGAATGTACAAAGTATGAATCTAGGAAAATTGGAAATCATCAAAAATGAAATGGAATGCATAATCATCAAAATTCTAGGCATTAGTGAGCTGAAATGGACTGGTATTGGCCATTTTGAATCAGACAATCATATAGTCTATTATGTTGGGAATTACAACTTGAAGAGGAATGGTGTTACATTCATCGTCAAAAAGAACATTTCAACATCTATCCTGAATTACAACGCTGTCAGTGATAGGATAATATCCATATGCCTACAAGGAAGACCACTTAATATGACTATTATTCAAATTTACGCACCAACCACCAGGGCCAAATGTGAAGAAATAGATTTTTATCAGCTGCTGCAGCCTGAAATTGATCAGACATGCAATCAAGATGCATTGATAATTACAGGTGATTGGAATGCAAAAGTTGGAAACAAAGAAGAAGGATCAGTAGTTGGAAAATATGGCCTTCATGATAGAAACAATGCTGGAGATCAAATGATAGAATTTTGCAAGACCAACAACTTCTTCATTGCAAATACCTTCTTTCACCAACACAAACGGCGACTATACACATGGACCTCGCCAGATAGAGCACACAGAAATCAAATTGATGACATCTGTGAAAGAGACGATGGAAAAGCTCAATATCATCAGCCAGAAAAAGGCCAGGGCCCGACTGTGGAACAGACCATCAATTGCTCATATGCAAGTTCAAGATGAAACTGAAGAAAATCAGAGCAAGTTCATGAGAGCCAAAATATGACCTCGAGTACATCCCACCTGAATTTAGAGACCATCCAAAGAATAGATTTGACGCATTGAACACTAGTGACCGAAGACCACATGAGTTGTGGAATGACACCATCCATGAAGAAAGCAAGAGGTCATTGAAAAGACAGGAAAGAAAGAAAAGACCAAGACGGATGTCAGAGGAGACTCTGAAACTTGCTCTCGAACGTCAAGCAGCTAAAGGAAAAGGAAGAATTCAAGAAGTAAAAGAACTGAAGATTTCAAAGGGCGTCTCGAGAAGACAAAGTAAAGTATTACAATGACATGTGCGAAGAGCTGGAGATGGAAAACCAAAAGGAAAGAACACTCTCGGCGTTTCTCAAGCTGAAAGAACTGAAGAAAAAATTCAAGCCTCGAGTTGCAATAGTGAAGGATTCTATGGAGAAAATATTAAACGACGCAGGAAGCATCAAAAGAAGATGGAAGGAATACACAGAGTCATTATTTCAAAAAGAATTAGTCGATGTTCAACCACTTCAACAGGTGGCATACGATCAGGAACCGATGGTACTGAAGGAAGAAGTCCAAGCTGCTTTGAAGGCATTGGCGAAAAACAAGGCCCCAGGAATTGATGGAATATCAATTGAGATATTTCAACAAACAGATGCAGTGCTGGAGGTGCTCACTCATCTATGCCAAGAGATATGGAAGACAGCTTCCTGGCCAACTGACTGGAGAAGATCCATATTTATGCTTATTCCCAAGAAAGGTGATCCAACCGAATGTGGCAATTATAGAACAATATCATTAATATCACACATAAGCAAAATTTTGCTGAAGATTATTCAAAAATGGCTACAGCAGTATATTGACAGGGAACTGCCAGAAGTTCAGGCCGGTTTCAGAAGAGGACGTGGAACCAGGGATATCATTGCTGATGTCAGATGGATCCTGGCTGAAAGCAAAGAATACCAGAAGGATGTTTACCTGTGTTTTATTGACTATGCAAAGGCATTCGACTGTGTGGAGCATAACAAATTATGGATAACATTGCGAAGAATGGGAATTCCAGAACACTTAATTGTGCTTTTGAGGAACATTTACATAGATCAAGAGGCAGTTGTTTGGACAGAACAAGGGGATACTGATTGGTCTAAAATCAGGAAAGGTGTGTGTCAGGGTTGTTTTCTTTCACCATGCCTATTCAATCTGTATGCTGAGCAAATAATCTAAAAAGCTGGACTATATGAAGAAGAATGGGGCATTAGGATTGGAGGGAGACTCGTTAACAACCTGCATCATGCAGATGACACAACCTTGCTTGCTGAAGGTGAAGAGGACTTGAAGCACTTACTAATGAAGATCAAAGGCCACAGCCTTCAGTATGGATTGCACCTCAATATAAAGAAAACAAAAATCCTCACAACTGGACCAATGAGCAACATCATGATAAATGGAGAAAAGATTGAAGTTGCCAAGGATTTCATTTTACTTGGATCCACAATCAACTCCCATGGAAGCAGCAGTCGAGAAATCAAAAGACGCATTGCATTGAGCAATTCTGCTGCAAAGGACCTCTTCAAAGTGTTGAAGAACAAAGATGTCACCTTGAAGACTAAGGTGCACCTGACTCAAGCCGTGGTATCTTCAATCACATCATATGTATGTGAAAGCTGGACAATGAATAAGGAAGACCGAAGAAGAATTGACGCCTTTGAATTGTGATGTTGGCGAAGAATATTGAATATACCATGGACTGCCAAAAAAACGAACAAACCTATCTTAGAAGAAGTACAACCAGAATGCTCCTTAGAAAAGCTAGGATGGCAAGACTGTGTCTTACATACTTTGGACATGTTGTGAGGCGGGATCAGTCCCTGGAGAAGGACATCATGCTTGGCAGAGTACAGGGTCAGCGGAAAAGAGGAAGACCCTCAACAAGGTGGATTGACACAGTGGCTGCAACAATGAGCTCAAACATAACAACGATTGTAAGGATGGCTCAGAACCAGGCAGTGTTTCATTCTGTTGTGCATGGGGTTGCTATGGGTCAGAGTCGACTCGATGGCACCTAACAACAACAACATCATTAATATCACATGCAAGTAAAATTTTGCCAAAGATCTTTCAAAAGCGGCTGCAGCAGTACATGGATAGGGAACTACTAGAAATTCAATCAGGATTCAGAAGAAGACATGCAACAAGGGATATCATTGCTTATAGCAGAAGGATCTTGTATGAAAGTGGAGAATACCAGAAAGATGTTTACCTGTGTTTTATTGGCTATGAAAAGGCATCTGACTGTGGATCATAACAAATTATGGAAATTATTGCAAAGAATGGTAATTCCAAAACACTTATTTGTGCTCATAAAGAAGCTATACATAGACCAAGAGGCAGTCTTTCGAACCAAACGAGGGGATTCTGCGTGGCTTAAAATCAGGAAAGGTGTGCATCAGGGTTGTATCCTTTCACCATACTTATTCAATCTGCCTGCTGAGCAAATAATCTGAGAAGCTGGACTATATGAAGAAGAATGTGGCATCAGGATTGGAGAAAGACTCATTAACAATCTGTGTGATATGCAGGTCACACAACCTTTGCTTGGGGAAAGTGAAGGGAACTTGAAACACTTATTGATGAAGATCAAAGACCACAGCCTTCAGTGTGGATTAGACCTCAACAGAAACAAAAGTCCTCATAACTGAACCAATAAACAACATCATAATAAACAGAGAAAGGACTGAAGTTGTCAAGGATTTCACTTTACTTGGATATACAATCAACTGCCAGCAGTCAAGAAATCAAACGATGCATTGCATTGGGCAAATCTGCTGCAAAAGACCTCTTGAAAACATTAAGAAGCAAAGATGTCACTGTGAGCATTAAGGTGTGCCTGACCCAAGCCATGGTATTTTCATTCTCCTTATATACATGCAGTAACTGTGCAATGAATAAGGATACCGAAGAAGAATTGATGCCTTTGAATTACAGTGTTGGTGAAGAATATTGAATATACCATGGACTTCCAGAAGAACGAACAAATCTATCTTGGAAGAAGTACAGCCAGAATGCTCTTGAGAAGCAAGGATGGAGCGTTTCATGTACTTGGACATTTTATCAGGAGGGAACAATTCTTCAAGAAGGACATCACACTTGGTAAAGTGGAAGGTCAACAAAAGGGAGGAAGACCCTCAAAGAGATGGATTGACACAGAGGCTGCAATGATGGGCTCAGACATAGCAACAATTGTGAGGATGGTGCAAGACCACGCCATGTTTCATTCTATTGTACATAGGGTCGTTATGAGTCAGAACTGACTCAATGGCACCTAACATTTCCAGATTCTCTTCTATTCCATTGATCTCTTTGTCTATCCCACGTCCATACTTTGCTGTTTTAATTATTGTAGCTTTAGAGTATATCTTGATCCAGACAGGATCTGGAATGGATACAATAACATGTACTCCCAAAAAGGATTGAACTGTGCATTAGATCAGTTGATCACTAGACGAAATGGCCTTACATTAGGTAGCCTCTTTCTGACCAAACCATCTTTCTGTTAGCTGTCTTCAAGTGTGCCCCTGACTCATGGTGACCCCATGCACAATGGAACAAAACATTTCCTGGTTCTGTACCATCCCAATGATCAGTTGCAGATCCGATAGTTGTAATCCATAGAATGTTCATTGGCTGATTTTCAGAAGTAGATTTCCAGGCCTTTCTTACTAGTCTGTCTTAGTCTGGAAGCTCCACTGAATCCTGTTTGGCATCATAGCAATGCTCAAGCCTCCACTGACAGATGGGTAGTGGCTGCACATGAGGGGCACCAGCTGGAAATTGAAACCAGGTCTCCCTCATGGAATCAAGAATTCTACCACTGAGCTTCCAGGGTCCTCTAAACCACCTTGACCACTGCCAAAATATTTTCCCTAATCCACCAGGCGCTCCTTGGAAACTCAATGGGGCAGTCCTACTCCATCTTATAGGGTCGCCATGAGTCGGAATCGACTCGAGGGCACTGGGTTTGGGAAATGACCTATAAGACTAAAAGTCAAAAAACATGAATAAGAGGAGCCTCTCTTGATGGAGAGTAAGAGGACAGAAAACAGTGGGAATGTGGGCCCCAGGGCGGTTATTTGGGAGGAGGTCACAGAGGGTGTCCTTGGAGAGAAGAGGCAGATTATAACAGGAAAGGGGAGAAGACATTCATACAAGAAGAAAATGCACGTGGGAGAGTGCGTAGGGGAAGGTGTGAGGGGAACGGCGTCCAGTGAGATGTCTCTGTGGTGGTCTGGTGACTCTCACCAAAGAAGGAAGCAAGGAGGCCTCCCTTCTCCCTCCCAGACAGGCCCTCTCCAACAACCATTCCCACACTGTAAAGTCTGGTGCAAAATGATGGCAGCTGCTGTGGAAAAAACATTTTAGCTGTTTCTCAAAAAGTTAAACATAGAACTATCATATGACCCAGCAATCCCAATCCTAGGTATATACCCCAAAGAATTGAAAGCAGGAACACAGATACACCAATGTTCAATGCAGCATTATTCACAATAGCCAAAATGTAGAAACAACCCAAGAGTTGTACATTCATACTGTGGAATATTACTCAGCCATAAAAAAAAAAAATGAAGTCCTGATTGTTGCTGGCGTTAGGTGCCGTTGAGTCAGTCTGGCTCACAGCAACCCTATGTACAACAGAACAATACACTGCCCAGTCCTGCACCACCCTCACAATCGTTATTATGCTTGAGTCCATCGTTGCAGCCACTGTTGTCAGTTCATCTCGTTGAAAGTCTTCGTCTTTTTCACTGACCCTCTACTTTAGCAAGCATGATGTCCTTCTCCAGGGACTGATCCCTCCTGATAACATTTCCAAACTAAATGAGACATAGTCTTTCCATTCTTGCTTTTAAGGAGCATTCTGATATATTCACTATTCTTTGTCAACGCCACAATTCAAAGGCATCAGTTCTTCATTGGTCTTTATTCATTGTCCAGCTTTCACAGGCATATGAGGCAGCTGAAAATACTATGGCTTCGGTCAGGCACAACGTAGTCTTCAAGGTGACATCTTTGCTTTTCAGCACTTTAAAGAGGTCGTTTGCAGCCTATTTGCCCAATGCAATGTGTCTTTTGATTTTTTTTAATTTTTATTGTGCTTTAAGTGAAAGCTTACAAATCAAGTTAGTCTCTCACACAAAAATTTATATATACCTTGCTACATGCTCCTAGTTGCTCTCCCCCTAATGAGACAGCACACTCCTCTCCACCCTCAATTTCTGCATCCATTCAGCCAGCTTCTGTCCCCCTTTACCATCTCATCATCCCTCCAGACAGGAGCTGCCCCCATAGTCTCATGTGTCTACTTGATCCAAGAAGCTCACTCCTCATCTGTATCATTTTCTATCCTATAGTCCAGTCCAAACCCTGTCTGAAGAGTTGGCTTTGGGAATGGTTCCTGTCTTGGGCTAACAGAAGGTCTGGGGACCATGACCTCCGGGGACTCTTATAGTCTCAGTCAGACCATTAAGTCTGGTCTTTTTATGAGAATTTGAGGTCTGCATCTCACTGCTGTCCTGCTCCCTCATGGGTTCTCTCTTGTGTTCCCTGTCAGGGCAGTCATCAGTTGTAGCCAGGCGCCATCTAGTTCTTCTGGTCTCAGGCTGATGTAGTCTGTGGTTCATGTGGCCCTTTCTGTCTCCTGGGCTCATAATTACCTTGTGTCTTTGGTGTTCTTCATTCTCCTTTGATGCAGGTGGGTCGAGACCAATTGATGCATCTTAGATGGCTGCTTGCTAGCATTTAAGACGCCAGACGCCACTCTCCAAAGCGGGATGCAGAATGTTTTCTTAATAGATTTTATTATGCCAGTTGATCTAGATGTCCCCTGAAACCACGGTCCCCAAACCTCTGCCCCTGCTACGCTAGCCTTCTAAGCGTTTGGTTTATTCAGGAAACTTCTTTGCTGTTGGTTTAGTTCAGTTGTGCTGACCTCTCCCGTATTGTGTGTTGTCTTTCCGTTCACCTAAAATAGATCTTCTCTACTATCTAATTAGTGAATATCCCTCTCCCACCCTTCCTAGCTCCCCACTCTCGTAACCATCAAAGGGTATTTTCTTATGTATTTAAACTATCTCTTGGGTTCTTATAATAGTGGTCTCAAACTATATTTGTCCTTTTGCAACTGACTAATTTCACTCAGCAGAATGCTTTCCAGGTTTCTCCATGTTATGAAATGTTTCACGGATTCGTCATTGTTCTTTATCAATGTGTAGTATTCCATTGTGTGAATATACCATAATTTATTTATCCATTCATCCATTGATGGGCACCTTGGTTGCTTCCATCTTTTTGCTATTATAAACAGTGCTTCAATGAACATGGGTATGCATATATCTGTTCGTGTAAAGGCTCTTATTTCTCTATGATATATTCCAAGGAATGGGATTGCTGGATCATAGGTAGTTCTATTGCTAGCTTTTTATGGAAGCATCGAATTGGTTTCCAAAGTGGCTGTGCCATTTTACATTCCCATCAGCAGTGTATAAGTGTTCCAGTCTCCCCACAACCTCTCCAACATTTATTATTTTGTGTTTTTCGGATTCATGCTAGCCTTGTTTGAGTGAGATGAAATCTCATTGTAGTTTTGATTTGCATTTCTTTAACGTCTGATGATCGTGAGCATTTCCTCACGTATCTGTTAGCTACCTGAATGTTCATGTCCTTTGCCCATTTTTTAATTGGGTTGTCATTTGTAGTTGAGTTTTTGCAGTATTATGCAGATTTTAGAGATCAGGTGTTGATCGGAAATGTCATAGCTAAAAACTTTTTCCCAGTCTGTAGGTAGTCTTTTTACTCTTTTGGTGACGTCTTTGGGTGAGCATAGGTGTTTGATTTTTAGGAGCTCCCAGTTATCTAGTTTCTCTTCTGGTGTTTGTGCGTTGGTAGTAATGTTTTGTGTACTTTTCATGCCATGTATTGGGTCTCCTAGCACTGTCTCTATTTTTTCATCCACAAACTTTTTTGTTTTAGATTTTACATTTCTGCCTTTGATCCATTTTGAGTTCATTTTTGTGCATGGTGTGAGGTATGGGTCTTGTTTCTTTTTTTTTGCAGATGGATATCCAGTTATGCCAGCACCATTTGTTAAAGAGACTGTCTTTTCCACATTTAATGCACTTTGGGCCTTTGTCAAATATCAGCTGCTCATATGTGGGTGGATTTATGTCTGTATTCTCAATTCTGTTCCATCGGTTTATGTATCTGTTGTTGTACCAGTACCAGGCTGTTTTGACTACCATGGTAGTATAATAGGTTCTAAAATCAGGTAGAGTGAGGTCTCCCACTTTGTTCTTCGTTTTCAGTAATGCTTTACTTATCTGGGGCCTCTTTCCCTTCCATATGAAGTTGGTGATTTGTTTTTCCATCTCATTAAAAAGTGTTGTTGGAATTTGGATCAGAAATATGTTGTATCTATAGATCGCTTTTGGTAGAATAGACATTTTTACAATGTTAAGCCTTCCTATCCACGAGCAAGGTAAATTTTTCCATTCACATAGGTCTCTTGGATTCTTGCAGTAGTGTCTTATAGTTTTCTTTCTATAGGTCTTTTATGTCTCTGGTAAGATTTATTCCTAAGTATTTCATCTTCCTGGGGGCTACTGTAAATGGTATTGATTTGGCAATTTCCTCTTCGATGTTCCCTTTGTTGGTATAGAGGAATCCGGCTGATTTTTGTGTGTTTATCTTGTATCCTGATACTCTGCTGCACTCTATTAGTTTCAGTAGTTTTCCTGAGGATTCTTTAGGATTTTCTGTGTATAAGATCATGTCATCTGCAAATAGGGATAGTTTTACTTCTTCCTAACCAACCTGGATGCCCTCTGTTTCTTTATCGAGCCTAATTGCTTTGGCTAGGACCTCCAGGACAATACTGAATTACAGTGGTGATAAAGGGCATCCTTGTTTGGTTCCCATTCTCAAAGGTTTCAGACTCTCCACTTAGGATGATGTTGGCTGTTGGCTTTGTATAAATGCTCTTTATTATGTCGAGGAATTTTCCTTCTAGTCCTATTTTGCTGAGAGTTTTTATCATGAATGGTTGTTGGACTTTGTCAAATGCCTTTTCTGCATCAATTGATAAAATCATGTGGTTCTTATCTTTTGTTTTATTTATGTGATGGATTACATTAATTGTTTTTCTAATGTTGAGCCATCCCTGCATACCTGGTATGAATCCCACTTTGTCATGGTGAATTATTTTTTTGATATGTTGTTGAATTCTATCAGCTAGAATTTTGTTGAGGATTTTTGTATGTACATTGAAGAGGGATATAGGTCTGTAATTTTCTTTTTTTGTGGTGTCTTTACCTGGTTTTGGTATCAGGGATATGCTGGCTTCATAGAATGAGTTTGGGAGTATTCCATCCTTTTCTATGCTCTGAAATACCTTTAGTAGTAGTGGTGTTAACTCTTCTCTGAAAGTTTCATGTAACTCTCCAGTGAAGTCATCTGGACCAGGGATTTTTTTTTTTGGGAATTTTTTAGTTACCTTTTCAACCTCTTCTTTTGTTATGGGTCTATTTAGTTGTTCTACCTTTGTCTGTGTTAGTTTAGGTAGGTAGTGTGTTTCTAGGAATTCATCCATTTCTTCTAGGTTTTCAAATTTGTTAGAGTACAATTTTTCGTAGTAGTCTGATATGATTATTTTAATTTCATTTGGGTATATTGTGATATCACCCATCTCATTTCTTATTTGGGTTATTTGCTTCTTCTCCTGTTTTTCTTTTGTCAGTTTGGCCAATGGTTTATCAATTTTGTTAATTTTTTCAAAGAATCAGCTTTTGGTCTTGTTAATTCTTTTAATTGTTTTTCTGTTTTCTATTTCATTTAATTCTGCTCTAATTTTTATAATTTGATTTCTTCTGGTGCCTCAGGGCTTCTTTTGTTGCTCTCTTTCTATTTTTTCAAGTTGTAGGGATAATTATTTAATTTTGGCTCTTTCTTCTTTTTGTATGTGTGCATTTATTGATATAAATTGACCTCTGAGCTCTGCTTTAGCTGTGTCCCAAAGGTTCTGATAGGAAGTGTTTTCATTCTCATTGGATTCTCTGAATTTCTTTAGTCCATCCTTGATGCCTTCTATAATCCAGTCTTTTTTGAGCAGGGTATTGTTCAGTTTCCAAGTGTTTGATTTCTTTTCCCTGCTTTTCCTGTTATTGATTTCCACTTTTATGGCCTTATGGCCAGAGAAGATGCTTTCTAATATTTCAATGTTTTGGATTCTGCTAAGGCTTGCTTTATGACCTAATATGTGGCCTATTCTAGAGAATGTTCCATGTGCATTAGAAAAGAAAGTATAGTTGGTTGCCGTTGGGTGGAGTGTTCTGTATATGTCTATGAGGTTAAGTTGGTTGATTGTGGCATTTAGGTCTTCCGTGTCTTTATTGAGCTTCTTTCTGGATGTCCTGTCCTTTACCGAAAGTGGTGTGTTGAAGTCTCCTACTATTATTGTGGAGCTGTCTATCTCACTTTTCAATGCTGATAGAGTTTGTTTTATGTATCTTGCAGCCTTGTCACTGGGTGCATAAATATTTAATATGGTCGTATACTTCTAGTGTGTTATCCCTTTAATCATTATATAGTGTCCTTCCTTATCATCTGTGGTGGATTTAACTTTAAAGTCTATCTTGTCAGAAATTAATAATG
Source organism: Loxodonta africana (assembly GCF_030014295.1). NCBI lineage: Eukaryota > Metazoa > Chordata > Mammalia > Proboscidea > Elephantidae > Loxodonta > Loxodonta africana. The sequence goes on from NC_087349.1 coordinate 106,182,942, forward strand.
CCACATCTGCTCTTTTCTGATTGCTGTTTGCTTGATATATTTTTTTCCATCCTTTGAGTTTTAGTTTGTGTCTCTAAGCCTAAGGTGTGTCTCTTGTAGGCAGCATATAGACGGATTGTGTTTTTTTAATCCATTCTGCTACTCTCTGTCTCTTTATTGGTGCATTTAGTCCATTTACATTCAGGGTAATTATGGATAGGTATGAGTTTCGTGCTGTCATTTTGATGCTGTTTTTTGTGTGCTGTTGACAGTTTCTTTTTCCCACTTAATTTTTTGTGCTGAGGAGCTTATCTTTATATGTTGTCTTTTCCGCTACTGTTTATTTTGTTTTTGCTGAGTTTTTATTTTTCTCTTGTATTTTATTTTGATGAGTAGGATCGTTAGTCTCCTTTGTGGTTACCTTAATATTTGCCCCTATTTTTCTAAGTTTAAACCTATCTTTTATTTCTTTTTATCACCTTGACTTCCTCTCCATATGAAATATCTATGACTACATTTCTTAGTCCCTCTTTATTGTTTTAATATTGTCTTCTTTTACATAATAACATAGCTGTTTCCCTGTTTTGAGCTTTTTTTAATCTTGATTTATTTTTGTGATTTCCCTGTCTGAGTTGACATCTGGTTGCTCTGTCTTGTGTTCTAGTCTTGGGTTGATAGCTGATATTATTGATTTTCTAATCAGAGAACTTCCTTTAGTATTTCTTGTAGTTTTCATTTGGTTTTTACAAATTCCTTGACTTCTGTTTATCTGAAAATGTTCTAATTTCACTTTTATATTTGAGAAAGAGTTTTGCTGGATATATGATTCTTGGCTGGCAATTTTTTTCCTTCAATGCTTTATAGAAGTCATTCCATTGCCTTCTTGCCTGCATGGTTTCTGCCAAGTAGTCCGAGCTTACTCTTATTGACTCTCCTTTATGGTTGACTTTTCGTTTATCCCTAGCTGCTCTTAAAATTTTCTCTTTATCTTTGGTTTTGGAAAGTTTGATTATAATATATCTTGGTGGCTTTCTTTTGAGATCTACCTTGTGTGAATTTTGATGAGTATTTTGGATAGATATCTTCTCATCTTTCACCACGTCAGGGATGTTTTCTGCCAATAAATCTTCAACAATTTTCTCTGTATTTTCCGTTATCCTCCCTGTTCTGGCACTCCAATCAGTTGTAGGTTATTTCTCTTGATAGAGTCCCACATGATTCTTAGAGTTTCTTCATTTTTTTTAATTCTTTTATCTGATTTTTCTTTGAATATATTGGTGCCAAGTGTTTTATCTTCAGTCTCACTAATCCTGCTTTTCACTTTTTCAGTTCTGCTCCTCTGACTTTCTACTGAGTTTTCTAATTCTGTAATTTTATTGGTAATCTTCTGAATTTCTGATTGCTGTCTCTCTGTGGGTTCTTGCAGCTTATTGAATTTTTCATTATATTCTTCAATAACCTTTTTAATTTCTTCAACTGTTTTATCTGTGTGTTCCTTGGCTTGTTCTGCGTATTGCCTGACCTCCTTCCTGATCTCGTTCCTGATGTCTTGAAGAGTTGTGTATATTAATCTCCTGTATTCTGCATCCAGTAATTACAGGGATGCACCTTCATACAGAAGATCCCTTGATTCTTTGTTTTGAGAGCTTGTTGAAGTGATCACAGTCTGTTTCTTTATGTGATTTGATATTGACTATTGTCTCCGAATAATTTATACAATAATCTATCAATTATTGTATTAGTTTATTTTATATTTGCTTACTGTATCCTAGCCTCTTGACTTGTTTTCTTTTGATATGCCCAAATAGGCTGCTTGAGTGAGCTAGCTTGATTATTTTCACCTTTGAAGCTCTAACGGCCTGTCACCAGATGGCTAGAGTTGTTACCATGTATATGAGCCTAGGAGTCCATTCACTTTTCTTGTATAGATTCAGCTCAGGTGTCCAAGTATTTGGTCATCAAGTGTGTGTTACAGGCTCTGTCCTACAGTCTTAGAGGGGCAGGGATGATTGGTGTAGGTACAGGTATCTGGTTGCAGCAGGGGGTCATGCTCTGAACAAGGCAGGGGGCTGACAACCATCCCCTGAGTGTCTGTGAGGAAAGGATATCCCTGTTCCCTCAAGCACACAGGTGGGCGGGTTCTGCAGATCGACCATGGGCACTCAGTGCTTTTGGTTGTAAGGACTGGACCCCTGTAATGGATTGGCTAGGTGACATGGGTGGAGCCATCAGTTCTTAGGCCCCTCATGTGGGTAGGTGAGGACTCTGTTTAATAGGAAAAAGCAATGTCAAACATCAAACACCCACTTCTCCACAGCACAGCTGAAGCAGTTGCAGTCTGCCAACAGGGCCCACACATGTCCATGCAGGGGTAAAACATATTCAAAGTCCACAGACCATTTATACCTGGACAGGAGCCACTTCTGTCCTGAGCTCCCCAGCTTAGTGGAGCTGGCAGATTATCTTTTCCTCCAGTTGTGAGTTTATTCCTTCTCCAAGGCCGGGAGAATGGCTCAGGACACACAGCAGGGCCTATCTCAGTCCTAGGGAAATCGACAACCACTGAATCACACCTGAGGGTTGGAGGCACAGTGAAATAAAAGCAAGTACTTAGTTTTTGCTGAGAGCGCCATTCTTCTCCAGTTCTGGAGATGTGAGCAGGCTGTGCAGCTCGCTGTCTCTCCCTGGGGAAACTGCCTCCGGGATGCTACCACCAGCCCTTTCCCAGCTGCTCCAAGGAATGCTTCCTGAGTGTTCCCAGCAATTCAGGTCCGGCAACTCCTCTCCGCTTCTGAACTGACTCTCCCTCTCCCTGCCGTTCAGTCCACTTTCTAATCTTGCCTTTGTTCAGGGCCCTAGCTTGTCATATACATAATCATTTCACTTGTTTTTTTCAGGTCTTTGTTGGGAGAGGGATCACCAGAAGCATCTGACTTCTCTGTCCTTTTGGTCCCACCTCTATCTTTTGATTTCTTGACTGATGCTTCCATGGGTGTTGATCGTGGATCCAAGTAAAATGAAATCCTTGACAACTTCAATCTTTTTTCCATTTATCATGATGTTGCTTATTGGTCCTGTTGTGAGGACTTTTGTTTTCTTTAAGTTGAAGTGTAATCCGTACTGAAGGATGGTCTTGATCGTCATCATTAAGTACTTCAAGTCTTCTTCACATTCAGGGAGCCAGGTTGTGTCATCTGCAAAATTCAGGTTGTTAATGAGTCTTCCTCCAATCCTGATGCCCTGTTCTTCTTCATAAACTGACAGATAGGTGCGGGGAAGTCCTGATACAAGCCCCAAAATGGAAGGACCTTGAAAACATCATGCTGAGTGAAGTTAGTCATAAAAGGGCAACTAGTGTATCATCTCAGTTACATAAAATATCTACAAAAGACAAACAATAGAGACCAAAGCTTGTTAGCGTTTACTAGAGGTGGGAGGGAGGGGTAAAATGGGTGCTGTTGCTTAGAGAGCCCCAAGTTTCTGTTAATGGTGGTAGAGTTCTTTGGAAAAGGACAGTGATGATTGTTGCACAACATGATGAACATAATCAATGTCACTGAATTATTCATGAAAAATCGTTGAATTGGCAAATGTTTTATTATTTTTAAAAAACAACCAAACAAGGAAGTTTGTGCTTGCTTCGGCTGCTCAAGTATCAATTGGTGCCTTGGTCAAGGGTGATTTGGTGGATGTCATGGATTGTATTGTGTCCCCCCAAAATATGTGTCAAATCGGCTAGGCCGTGATTCCAGTATTGTGTGGTTGCTCTACATTTTGTCATCTGATGTGATTTTCCTCTGTGTTGTAAATCCTACCTCTATGATGTTAATGAGGTGGGATTAGAGGCAGTTATATTGATGTGGCAGGACTCAATCTACAAGATGATAGTGTCTTAAGCCAATCTCTTTTGAGGTATAAAAGACAGAAGTGAACAGAGAGACTTGGGGAACTCATACCACCAAGAAACAAGAGCCAAGAGAATAGCCCATTCTTTGGACCTGAGGTCCCTGTGCTGAGAAGCTTCTTGACCAGGGAAGACTGATGACAAGGACCTTTCCACAGAGCAGACAGAGAGAAAGCCTTCCTGTGGAGCTGGCACCATGAATTTGGACTTCTACCTCCCAGGCAATGAGAATAAATTTTTCCTTGTTAAAGCCATATACTTGTGGCATTTCTGTTATAGCAGCACTGGATGCCTAAGACAGAGGACATTGTTGCAAAATCTTATGCAGAAACTAAGGAAATGGAGAAAATTCCTGAAACCTTTTTGCTATTTTTCATTCTTTCAATATTTTTCTTCACTTAGACTTAATTTCATTCAGCACATACGCAACTATTTTCCCTCCAGACAAAAACCCCAAAACCGAACCCAGTGCCGTCGAGTCGATTCCGACTCATAGCGACCCTATATGACAGAGTAGAACTGCCCCATAGAGTTTCCAAGGATCGCCTGGTGAACTCGAACTGCTGACACTTTGGTTAGCAGCCGTAGCACTTAACCACTACACTACCAGGGTTTCCATCTCCAAACAAGGGAGGACATAATGCTTAATTTTAGTAGTTCTAATGTTTTTCGATGGCACTGGGTTGTTGGTTAATGTTTTTCCAAAGCACTGTGAAAAGCAGTCCCAGCAGGGATTTGAAGAACCTAACATGAGGTGACAGGATATTCTGGAAAGAGCCAGAGTGTGGCCCTAGGTTTGAATTTTAGGCCTACGGAGCTCAGTGTGATCCTGTGGCAAATTATTTCCCTCTTCTGAGCCTGATTTTCCCCTTCTATTTAGTAACCAGGAACCCTGGAGTCACAGTTGTTAAAAGCTACAGCTGCTAACCAAAAGGTTGGCAGTTCAAGTTCAACAGGCACTCCTTTGAAAGCCTATGGGGCAGTTCTACTCTGTCTTGTAGGGTTGCTATGTGTCAGGATCGACTCAAATGCAGCGGGTTTATTCAGCAACCGCTTCGTAAGCCTGTTATGTGGATTAAATGATATTGACTCTAAAATGCCGAGCACACAAAAGACCCTCATATCCAAAAGCTATTATTATTCCCTTGAGAATTTTTTCTCTGTTCATTTATTTAGTTTTACCTGTGATTGCTTTGTTGAGGTTTCTTTCTGTTAAAAAGACTTTTCTCAACTGAAAGTAGTACATGCTTTATTTTTCAAATTTGACTCATTTTTAAATTAACTATAAGGATAATATATTAAACTTGATTGTTGTATAGACTTAAGCAATACAGATTAAGGTAATATTCTGCTTCCCTCTTCCACTTCCCACTCCCCTCACAAGCAATCAGCACTGTTGTCAGTTTGACGGGTTTCACAAGCCTCTTCCTATGCATTTACATATACACATATTTTACATATATGTACATATATACATGTATGGAAATACAGTTTGAGTTTGTGTTTTGTTTGTAATTTTTTAATTTTATAAATGGTATCAAGCTGTATTTATTTTTGTGCAACTTGCTTAAAATAATATAACTTGAAGATTTTTCCATGTCAGCACATACCTCATATGTTCATCTGCTTCCTTGTATTATTTTAAATAATTCAGACACCCCAAAAATTCATATTGTAAAAAGTGGAAGTCTGCTCCTCGCTCCCGAGGTCTCCCACTCTGGACTCATTCACCTGAGGTAAATGACTTTTCTCTTTGACTTTCATGCTTTTATTTTCATCATTCTCTCTTTAGAAATAGCTCTTTAGATGAGAGGTAGAAAGAGACTTCCCCAAAACTCTTCCTCAAGAGCAATTGTCTAAGTGGAGCCCCTGAAGGAACCTCTGTAATGTGTGGGCTGCTGGGGCAGGTTAGGCAAAGGAAGTGGGGCCCAGGCCTCCCCAGCAGGGTTCCATCCAGCTGTACTCCACATGCACAAGTCTTCCTGCCTTTCCCAAACCCCTGGTGCAGGCAGTTAAGAGTTCGGGTAAAAACCCAGTGCCACAGTCTGAATAATTTGCTTGTAAAATAACCTCAGAATTAAATTGTTCCAGATGCATAATTGGAAACCCTGGTGGCCTCGTAGCTAAGAGCTGAAGCTGCTAACCAAAAGGTCGGCAGTTTGAATCCATCAGGAGCTCCTTGGAAACTCTATGGGACAGTTCTACTCTGTCCTATAGGGTTGCTACGAGTCGGAATCGACTTGACAGCAATGGGTTTGGGTTTTTTTTTTTTTAATTGCATAAATACACTCTTTCCACCATTCCGATGTACATTAACTCTACTCATTACCAAAGCAGAGTGCCACTCGATTGACTTGAAGTGAAGGACTAAAAAAAAAAAAAAATTATGGGATGAAAATTAACCAGGTTTGCCTAGAAGGGGGGTGGATTATTACCACTTCTTTGAATTACATGCCATGTTGAATAAACTAACTTCACTTTAACAAGATTCAACTGTATTGGCTCTCCAGCAACAGCACTGTCATTGTCATCCTTGCTTCCCCTGAAAATTTTATCTGCCAGAGAGAATGTGAATTTGCATAATTCATTTCAAAACTTAAATACTTATGAAAGACACAGGCAACCCGTCGCAACTGCCAGCATTGAGGCCTCCAGTACCCACTATCTATCAGCTTTTCTTAATAGACTGCATTTTCCCAGTTTCTGTTTTGGTGGGAAAAAGGAGCAAAGCTATGATTTGGCTGAAAAGTAAGCACAGGAGATGGTTTGGCAATCTTGAGACGATGAAGAGGACATTTTCACGGAAAGACTGGAGAAGGGAGGGGCAAAGGAAAATTATTTTCTTGGACAGGTGAGGAATTTCAGGGCTCCGTGGAAACCTAGGGAACCTCCTGAAGGTTGTTGGAGCCTCACTGGGGACTTTGAAAGCATCTGACTACAAACAGCTAACTTGTGGCAACTATCGCAGGGACTCAGAAAGACCTCACAGAGGCGATCTGCATGAGTTTTTCATAAACATGGATTTTGTATTTGTGTTATCATAAACCTTAAATTCGGTATGGAGTTTCTCTCCATGAAAGTTCCAACCCACACACCATTCTATTAAAAAACGGAATGTTCTTGAAATTGATGTTTAGCCAAACAGTGGTCAAGACACCATTGAGCAATATTGGTATTAACATTACGCATTGAACACTTACTGTATTGAAAACTTGTTTTTACATTAATCTTCTCCACTCCTCCTAACAGCCAGGAAAGTTGGTACTATGGACTCCATTAGCAGGAGTCCTGGAGAGGCTGGGTGATTTGTGTACGGCCACATTGTCAGTAGTTGAGTTGGGATTACAACCCAGCTTCCTGACTCCCAAGGCCAAGACTGCATCTCTCAAGTATTTCTCTGACATCCACATTCCAAGAGTATAAAACTAAAAATCCATATGCCCTTTATTTTATCAAATATGGAAGTGTACATTTATTATTTTTACACCTAACTGGATGGCTGTCAGCCTACCATTTTTTTTTTTTTTCTTTGTGAACCAAGTTTTTGCTCCTGTAGTTGCTGCTGTGCCTCTGGAAATAAAGGTTCAGGATGTGCCACAGTGAATTATGGGATCACTGGGGCCTCCTAGGTGACCTTTTACTTTAAATACGTGGCTTCTCTGAGCTGCAAGAATACAGAGCTCATAGTGTGAAACTGAGTGCTGAAAATACGCTGCTACCTCTGGGGCCACAAAGAAAGGCAGACACTCAAGAGTGAGCACACAAGGGGATAAGCAGAAAATGCAATCGTTGGAATAAATAAAATAAACCACTAGCAAAGATGGAAAAGTCAGATGCTCCAATTCTCCCGAATCCTTCAGATTTCATTAACTGCCTTTGATCAGCCAACCTTAGAATCTTTCCATTCCTGTTTGCTTTTCTTAAATCTAGTTTGGAGTCATAGAGTCTGTGATTCTGTGCTCTTCTGTGAACTCAATATTACAAAGTGGTGGGATGAGTTAGAGTCCCCTCAAAACCAAATGCCATTTCCACCCAGCCATACGTGCAGGCCACCAGTGTTCATGTTGTGTTAGTGTTCATGTTCTTACAAAGCAACAGAAAATTACTACAACTCCTAAATCCATTGTCTAATCAATCCCAAGCCCTGATGATTTACCTGCTAAATATTTCTTTTTTTTTAAACAGCTTTATTGAGATATAATTCACATACGATTTGTTGTTGTTAGGTGCTGTCAAGTTGGTTCCGACTCACAGCGACCCTATGTACAACAGAAGGAAACACTGCCTGGTCCTGCACCATTCTCACAATCGGTGCTGTTTGAGCCTATCGTTGTCACATGCTACACAATTCCCTCATTTACATTATACAATTCAATGATTTTTAGTGTATTCACAGTATATTCACAATCCATACTGAAGGCTGTAGTCTTTGATCTTCATTAGTAAGTGCTTCAAGTCTTCATCACTTTCAGCAAGCAAGGTTGTGTCATCTGCATAACGCAGGTTGTTAGTAAGTTTTCCTCCAATCCTGACGCCACATTCTTCTTCATATAGTCCAGCTTCTCAGATTATTTGCTCAGCACACAGACTGAATAAGTATGGTGAAAGAATACAACCCTGACGCACATTATCCTGACTTTAAACCACGCCGTATCCCCTTGGCCTATGTACAGGTTCCCCTGTCTGACTTTCACTTAGTATAATAGTATTTGAGTTTCCTCCATGTTGTAGCATGTATCAGTACTTCAATCCTTTTTACAGCCAAAGTATGCCACATTTTGTTTACCCTTTCATTAGTTGATAAACATTTGGGTTGTCTCCAGCTTTTAGCTATTATGAATAATGCTATTACAAACATTCATGCACAATTTTTTCTGTGGACGAATGTTTTCACATCTCTTGGGTGTATATACCTAGGAATGAAATTATTGGGTCATATAATCCTATGTTTAATCATTTGTGTAACTGCCAGGCTGTTTCCAATGTGGCTGTACCATCTAAATAGTTGTTGAATTCAACCCTTTCTACCTGAATTCATTGTATCTGTCAGGCAGTATTTAAATAGGTGCCTAAAGGGTTTCCCAAGTCCCTGTTCTTGCCCTTATCAAATCTACCCTCCACACAGCTGCCTGAAGGAGCATTCTAAAATGCAAATTTGGTGCAAGTCTCTCTTCTTTCAGGCCTTATCACCAACTAAGCAATAATGTCCAAGCTCCTGAGGAAGGCTTTCCAGGGCTGGGCCTCTAATCAGGGCCTCACCTAGACCTGTGCTTTGCTAATCATAATGTAGTTTCAAGCTTCTGTACCCTCAGTTGGCCTTGTTTTTTTTTTTTTTGGTTTTCCTTTGCCAGGAACACACTTCCTCTATTTTTTCACCACTCCAGCTCCACTCAGGGTTAAGGGTATACCAGCGTTCACTGCAGCATCACTCACAATAGCCAAAATGTGGAAACAATCCAAGTGTCCATCAGCTGACGAATGGATAAACAACATGTGGTACATACATACAAAGGACTGTTACTCAGCAGTAAGGAGAAATGAAGTTCTGATACATACTAAAACACGGATGAACCCTGGAAACATTATGTGAGACACAAAAGGACAAATATTGTATCGTCCCACTTGTATTGACAGTCGAGCTCTTAACCACTGTGCCACCAGGGCTCCATAAAGTATCTAGGACAGGTACATGCACAGAGACAGAAAGTATATTAGTGGTTCCCAGGGGCTGGGGGGAGGGGGAATAAGGAGATAGTGCTTGATAGGTACTCAGCTTTGGTTGGAGTGATGAAAAAGTTTTGGAAACATAGTGGCGATGGTTGTGTGACAACATGAGTGTGGTTAATGCCACTGGATTATACACGCGAAAAATGGTTAAAATGACATATTTTATGTTGTATATATTTTACCACAATTAAAAAAAGGAGAGAGATTCCAACAGGGGTGATGCAGTGCCCTGGAGCTAGCAGCACCCTGAGGACGCTACCACCCCAGGGCCTTATGGGGCAAGGGGAGGGGCTGTTCTTAGAAAGGGCTCTGAGGTGAGGCTGCCTGGCTGGGACTATGGGTTTTGCCAACCAGCAGTGACCTATAGAGCAAGAGCAGGAGAATACACCCCCTGGCTTCCCTCTCCTCCCTCCCTCTAGTCTCCTTTCAGTTCCAAAGCCTAAACGAAAGCCTGAGGGAAAGAATTCTGTTGATAGAATCTACAAAGGCTGGCCTTCTGGTGCATGGGGGGTGGCGGGGGGGGGGGGGGCGGAGAATAGAGCCAGAGAGGCAAGTAGAAATGTCCAGCACAAACCAAAAACCAAACCGGTTGCCATTGAGTCAATTCCAACTCGTGACCACCCTATATGTCAAAGTTGGACTGCGCTCCGAAGAGTTTTCAATGGCTGTTTTTTTGTTTTTTGGAAGTAGATAGCCAGGCCTTTCTTCCGAGGTGCCTCTGGGCAAGTTCAAACCACCAACCTTAAGGTTAATAGCAAGTAGTTAGCTGTTTGTGCCATTCAGGGACCCTGAAATATCCCGCAGTGGTGTTTTGAGGACAGTTGCATCCCCAACACTTAGAACAGTGCCCTTTTGAGAAAAGCAACCACGTGAAACCAGGGAAGAGAAAAGTCAGAGTACCACTTTTGGAGCTGGTTTTCACTCCAGCTGTGTAGATCCTTTGCCAGGACTGTTTAGAAAAAAAAATTCTAATACATGTAGTCATACAGTATTGTGGAAAAGCTAAACATGGACCTCTGAGAGAAAAAAAATCTTTGAAATTATATAATTTAAAAGACTATAGAGAAATAAGCAAGTAAAGAGAAAAACAGATTTTTTTTTAAAGTGCATTAAAATGCATCCTTTTCTTTCTTTTTAATAGCTGAGATAACTGCAACCTTTTTTAAAACCCCTGGGTGTAAATGAGAGGCTATCAGGCCCTAGAAGACGTTGTCCATGCTTTATGCCGCCATTTCCAACCCCATCCGTATGCTTTCAGGTTTTCTTCCAATTGACTTAGAGAGACCATCACTTTCCTGCTTATTTATTTTAAAAGAGAGAAAATGAATTCTGTTTGACAAATGAGATAAACAAAACAAAGTCATAAGTGTATATTCCAAAGATTGTGTAAGGTTTTTGGTAAAAAAAAAAAAAAAATACGTATATATTTTTTCTTTGTGTCTCTCTTTTTTTGCTATCTTTCAATCTTTTTTTTATTAACTTATAAAAATCTTTTAAAAAAAGAGGAAACACCGCTCTTCCTCTTCTAGTAAGTGGCCGAAGGTGATCTCTCAAAATGGTTCGCTACTCCTGCGACTCGGAAACCCCCTCAGAATCATGCAAATTGAGAGGTTCAAATCTTCAAGTCCATTTTAAAAACCTCTGTGAAGTTACCCAGGCCATCAAGGGTGTGCATACCTGAAAAGCCACCACTTACCTGAAAAATGTCACTTTGCTGAAGCAATGAGCACTGTTCCAATGTTCCAATGGTAGAGTTGGTAGATGTGCCCAGGCCAAACAGTGGGGAGGGGTGCACGCAGGGTTGGTGGCCCCAAAAGACGGCTAAATTTTTGCTGCACATGCTTAAACATGCAGAGAGAGTAGTGCTCAACTTAAGGGGTTAGATGCAGATTCCCTGGCCAACGAGCTCATCCCGGTGAACAAGGCCCCCGGGATGCACCGCCCTACTTACAGAGCTCACGGCGAGATTAACCCATTCTTGAGCTCCCCCTGCCGCATTGAGATGATCCTCAAGGAAAAAGAACAGATTGTTCCTAAACTAGAAGAAAAAGATATTCCAGAAGAAACTTGAGAAAAATGGATGGCTTGGGAGTAAATTCAGCATCAAGTAAAATGCAAATTAAAAAAAAATTTTTATTTGACTGTGGAAATCTGTATGCTGTTTTCTCATCTATGGTCTAAACCAGCAGGAGCTCCAAGGAGGTGGGGGTGAGGAGGGTAGGTGGTGGTGGTAGCGGGGATTCGGGCTCACCGATGGCTGCTTGCATCGGAACCAAGCTTTACATAACGGCTTCTGCAAGGGCCTTTGCACAAACCAATCCTGGGAGACTAAGATCACATACCTCTGACATCAGATTGTATAGAGATAACAAATCCCACTCCACACACCAACTATGTCCTGTGGAAATCTTAGTTTCTCTTCCCTGTTCACTTCGGACCTCAGCTGCCCTCAGCCCTTCTCTCTTATCCCCTGCCACCCAGCTGCAGGCTCAAGAGTCCACATGACTCCTTCTACTTCAGATAGCCCAGCTCACCCTGCCCCTTTGGGTCTGATAGTTCAGTGACACTATTCACAGAATTCACAGAGAGGATACCATATCTGCAATATTATCTTTACTATAAGAACAACAACGAAAACAAAAACCACTGTGGATGAGTCAATTTCAACTCATAGTGACCCTATAGGACAGAGTAGAACTGCCTCATAAGGTTTCCAAGGAGCAGCTGGTGGATTTGAACTGCTGACCTTTTGGTTAGCAGCTGAATGCTTAACCAATGCGCCACCTGGCCTCCAAAAAAGGATGCAAGTGAGGAGACCCATAGGTTGAGGTCTGGGAGGGATCACAACATGAAGCTTCATGTCCCAAAGAGGGACACATTACCTTTTCCCGTGCATGGTCACCAACTAGGAAGCTCATCTGAGCCCCAGGGTTCAGGACTCTTATCGGCCTCCTCACACAGCTGTGATAGACATAAACATCATGCCTCTGAATTTCAGTCAGCATTGGGCCTCCAGGTGGTCCCTCTCCGTCTGGCCAGCCCCAACTCATTAGGTTCAGATGTTGGTATGGCTCAAGAGAGAAAGAAGAAAAGGCCAAATTGCTTTGTGTGAGGGGATTCCACATTTCCAAGCCTTCCTCTGAAAAAGAGGCTCTACAGATAAAAGCAAAAGAGTTCGAGGGCTTTGGTACTCCAGTTTTCACACCGATCACCCAATCAAGGCTTCTAATGAGATCCTGGCATGCTGCAGAGTGTGGGGTGGGGCTCAGAGACTGAGGTTCCGGCTTGTGCCTTCACAATAAGTGGCTAAACAATCCTGGGCAATCTTTTCATTGCTTTGAGTCTGAATTCCCTCACTGGTAAAATGAGGGGACTGAATTAGCTGACATCAAGGGGGTATTCTATTTCTAACTTCTTTCCCGAGGGGTCCTAGGCCCAGAAAATCAGGGAGTGTGACAGGCACCAGAAGATGACTGGGGAGAGAAGAGAGATGTCACCTAAACATGATAGGGAGGAGTAGCAGCTAAGTCCGAGCCACCCTGTTAGGTCACCAATTGTTACTACTACTGCTTAGTTATGCTGTAAATGTGGCAGTCGCTACTTTTTTTTTTAATTGAACTTCAAATGAAGGTTTACAGAACAAATTAATTTCTCATCAGTTAGTACACACATTGTTGCATGACATTGGTTAACAACCTCAACTCTGGGTTCCCTATTACCAGTTTTCCTGTTCCCTCATGTCTTCCAGTCCCTGCCCCAAGGCTGGTGCTCCCCTTTAGTCTTGTTCTGTTCCATGGGCCTGTCCAATCTTTGGCTGAAGGGTGAACCTCAGAAGTGACCTCATTACTGAGCTGAAAGGGTGTCCAGGGCCATACTCTCAGGATTTCTCCAGTCTCTGTCAGGCCAACAAATCTGGTCTTTCTTTTTGAGTTAGAATTTTGTTCTACATTTTTCTCCAGCTCTGTTCAGAACCTCTATAGTGATCCCTGTCAGAGTAGTCAGTGGTGGTAGCTGGGTACCATCTAGTTGTACTGGGTCAGTCTAGTGGAGGCCATGGTAGATGTGGTCCATTAGTCCTTTGGACTAATCTTTCCCTTGTGTCTTTAGTTTTCTTCATTCTTCCTTCCCCTCAAAGGGGTGAGACCAGTGGAGTATCCTAGAAGACCACTCACAGGCCTTTAAGACCTCAATAATTTATTTTTTAATTGAGGTAAAAATTCACATATAAATTCATCATTTTAGCCATTTTAAAGAGTACAGTTCAGTGGTTGTTAGTACATTCACAATGTTGTGTAGCCGTCACTATTTAATTCCAAAACATTTTCATCATTCCCCAAAAAGCTTCATACCCATTTCTCCCTTCCACCAGCCCCTGGCAACCACTAATCTACTTTCTGTCTCTGTGGAGTATATATGTATATATATATATATATGTACATACATATAAATGTATATGTGTATATAAAAAATATATATATATATGTATAAATCCACTGCTGTTGAGTCGATTCTGACTCATAGTGACCCTATAGGACAGAGTAGAACTGCCCGATAGTGTTTCCAAGGAGTGCCTGGCAAATTTGCACTGCTGACCTCTTGGTTAGCGGCCATAGCACTTAACCACTATGCCACCAGGGTTTCCAATATATATATATACCAAGCCTATTTCTGCTGAGTCAATTCCGACTCATAGCGGCCCTATAGAACAGAGTAGAACTGCCCCATAGGGTTCCCAAGGCTGTAATCTTTACAGAAGTAGACTGCCACATCTTCCTTCCAAGGAGCAGCTGGTAGGTTCGAACTGTTGACCTTTCGGTTAGCAGCCGAGCACTTCACTGTGCCACCAGGGCTCCGTATATATACAACATTTCATATAAACAGAATCATACAATATGTGTTTGGCTTCTCTCACTCAGCATAATGTTTTCGAGGTTCATCCATATCATAGCATCCATATCAGAACTCCATTTCCCTATGGCTGAAGAATATTTCATTGTGTGGCTATACCACATTTTATCACTCGTCTGTGGAAGGACATTTGAGTTGTTTCCTTTTATTTTATTTTATTTTTTGGCTATTATGAACAATGCTGTTGTGAAGACTTGTAAACAAGTTTTTGTTTCAACACCTCTTTTCACTTCTCTGGGGTATTTAGCTAGGAATGGAATTACTGAGTCATATGATAATTCTAAACCCATTGCCCAAGAGTTGACAGGTGGTTTTTATGCTAATTCTATGACTAACTTTTTGAGGAACTACCGATCTGTTTTTCAAGGGCAATTGCTAGTCAAAAAAATTGTTTTACAATGATCGTAGAACATGAGAATATATAGACAAACAGAAGAAAAATCACTCTGCTTCTTCCCCATAGAAATAACTGCTACTAATGTTTTAATGTATATCTTGCCAGATTTTTTCACTGAATATTACATTTTCTTCTTCTACAAACTTAAAATCATGTCTTGCATACTCTCTGTAACTTGTTTTTTCATTTAACAAACATTGTGACCTTTTCTATGTCAATAAATGTAGATCCAAATAATTTTAAATTGTTGTCTACTATTCCATATACCAGGCAAACTCATTGCCATGAAGTAGATCCTGACTCATAAGAGCAAAACTGCCCCATTGGGTTTCCAAGGCTATAATCTTTACAGAAGCTGACTGCTGGTGAATTCCAACCACTGACCTTTTGGTTAGCAGCTGAGCACTTAACTTCTGAGCCACCAGATTTCCTTCCATTATGCCACATAGCAGGGAAAAAAATGAAACATTTTCTTCTTAGTAATATAAAACTAGGCCTGTTTGTTTTTACCTTATGAGTACATGGAAGTCATGAGTGATCCTGTCTTGCTTTCTGGATTACCTACTAGAAAGCCCAGGGTCCAAATTGCAAACTCTTATAGTGAATATGGGGTTAGTGGTGGTTCAGTGGTAGGATTCTTGCCTTCCATGTAGGAGATCTGGCTTCTAATCCCTGCCAGTGCACCTCGTGTGCAGCTACCACCGTCTGTCAGTAGAAGCTTGCATGTTACTTTGATGCAGAACAAGCTTCAGCAGAGCTTCTAGACTAAGACAGGCTAGGAAGAAAGGCCTGGTGATCTAGGTCTGAAAATCAGCCAGTGAAAACCCTCTGGCTCTCAGCGGTTCAATCTACAACTGATCATGGGGATTACACAGGACAGGGCAGTGTTTTGTTCCACTGTGCATGGGGTAACCAAGAGTTGGGGGCCATGGCAGCTAACAACGACAAGGTGGTGAACATAAGGAAATTTATGGCATGTGTTTTATTAACTCCAAACCTTGATTCAGCTTGTCTTTCTTACTTTCATTCTCTCTGTCCAGCCTTTCTGGAGTAAGATGGTGGGGTGGATGGTGGTAATGCATGCAAGTAAACCCACAGACCAATGAACAAATGGATGTAAATGAAAAGGACAAGATAGGAAATACTGTTTCTGGGTAGGGAAAAACGATGCATATAAATCATTGGCTGAAGAGAAAAAAGGAAGCAAAAAGAGAAATATTGCAGATCAGAGTGAGATAGGGGACAGTTCCTGTAGTAGGGTTCTGGGGGAGGCAGAAGAAGGTGTATTCCAAAGCTTTGGTGGAGGAATTAGCTGTGGAAAGGGGACGGATTCTTTCTCAGAGGCAAAAAGGAAAGAAGGAAGAGGGATAAGAGATCAAGAAATGAATCGAAATACAGAGGAGAGAAACAAAGTCCTATGGTCTCCAGGGCCTCTGGTCAACCCAAGTGTACACCCGTACACAGTGTCCCCCTTCCTGCAGGTGGATAGAATTGAAGTTGTAGCAACATCTACACATTTTCTGTTTTAGCCCTCATGGAAATATATATGGGATTTCCAACATCCCGAAAAGCCCTCCTACCCAGACGGTTTTACCAGATGGGAACTTGACAGACTACTGGCCAGTGAGCGTCAAGTTGATTCTGGCTCATGGTGACCACGTGTGTGTTAGAGAGCAGAACTCAGCTCCATAGGGTTTTCAATGGCTGATTTTTCAGAAGGCGATCACCAGGCTTTTCTTCTGAGGCACCTATGTATAGACTCGAACCTCCAACCTTTCAGGTAACAGCCAAGTGCATTAATCATTTGTATCATTGAGGGACTCCTAAATGGGAATTTCAGTGGAGAATAAAGAAGGAATGAAGAAAGGATGGGTTTTGGTTTCATATATTTATGTAAACGCAAGCAAGCCCACCTTGCTGAGAACTTCTAGGCCCTGAAGGTCTGTTGTGTCTTCTGCTGACTGACTCTCTCAGCATTAGGAGATTCACTCTACTCCTCCTTTTCTACCTTTCTCTACACCATTTTAAGGACAGGGGACGGAAGAGTTTGGCCCTTGGCAGTGCGAGTGCTTGGGTCATGATGGTCAGGTGTGTAGCTACTTCACCTGCTGAGAGCTGGGGGCCACAGCTGGGGCTGGTAACAGCAAGAGTGTGCTTCGTTGATAAATACGCAAAGTATAGCTGTGTTGTATAGGAGAGTTAAATATGTACAGATGTGTAAGGCACAACTAATTGCCAAAGGCCAATTTAAGTAATCTAACTGACTTCATTAAATTTCTAAAATGGGAAATTCTAAGAAAATAATACCTCTTTTGTTGTTTGCTATTTGTTTACATATGCAAGCACACACATAATCCTATTCCACGAAAGGATTTAAGAGGGCTTTTAATGTTACCTGTATGGAACGTCGTGTACACACAATGTTAAACCCAGACCAAACCAAATCCAGTGCCGCCCAGTCGATTCTGACTCATAGCGACCCTATAGGACAGAGTAGAGCTGCCCCATAGGGTTTCCAAGGAGCACCTGGCGGATTGGAACTGCTGGCCCCTTGGTTAGCAGCCATAGCACTTAACTACTATGCCACACAGTGTTAATACACTATATATTGAATTATAAATAAGAAAATGAGGAGAATTGACTAAATGATTCCACTGCAAGGGATTTATCTAAAGGAAAAAAACTAGAGAAAAGTGCAAAAATTTACGAATAACTAGGATGATCCTGTACGGTTTGTTATGGTTAAAAAACAAAAGGAAGTGGTATTCAAAAATTACCTGTTGCCGTGGAGACCATTCCGACTCATAGTAACCCTATAGGACACAGTACAGCTGCTCCATAGGGTTTCCAAGGAGCACCTGGTGGATTTGAGCTGCCGGCCTTTTAGTTAGCAGCCGAGCCCTTAACAACTCGGCCACCAGGGTTTCCCTCTGCAGATGGGAGAGAAGCCTAAAGCAAGTTAAGCCTAAATGTATATTCCATCTGGCGAGTTCCACATGTGTGGTCACCATTTATGTTGTTGAAAAAGGTATTCGCAATGCAGAAGCCATTGGTCTTGCAAAATTCTATCATATGATCTCTGGTGTCATTTCCATCGCCAAAGTCATGTTTTCCAACTACTGAGCCTTTACGTTTCCAACTTTTGCATTCCAATCACCAGTAACTATCAATGAATCTTGATTGCATGTTTGATCAATTTCCAAAATGGAACCAACCCTGCCAACACCTTAATTTCAGACTTCTGGCTTCCTGAACTATGACAAAAGAAATTTCTGTTGTTTAAAGTCACTCCATTTGTGGCAATTCGTTATGGCAGCCCTAGGAAACTAATATAAGATCATTATCTACATCTGTATCCTAATTTTCCATTAATATTATTATTGTTGTTGTTCTTAGGTGCCATCAAGTCAGTTCCAACTCATAGTGACCCTGTGTACCACAGAACAAAACACTGCCTGGTCCTGCACCAGTCTCATAATCGTTCACAGTGTTTGAGACCATTGTTGCAGCCACTGTGTCAATCTTTCTTGTTGTCTTCCTCTTTTTCACTGACCCTCCACTTTACCAAGCCTGATGTCCTTCTCCAGGAACTGGTCCCTCCTGATAACATACCCAAAGTACATCAGACGAAGTCATCCCATCTTCCCTTCTAAGGAACCTTCTGGTTGTACTTCCTCCAAGACAGGTTTGTTCGTTCTACTAGCCAGTCATGGTATATTCATGATTCTTCACCAACACTGTAATTTAAACACATCAATCCTTCTTTTGCCTTCCTTAATCATTGTCCAGCTTTCACATGCATATAAGGCGACTGAAAATACCATGGCTCGGGTCAGACGCACTTTAGTTCTCAAAGTGACATCTTTGCTTTGTAACACTTTAAAGAGGTTTTTTACAGCAGATTTGCCCTCTGCAGTAAGTTGTTTGATTTCTTGACTGCTGCTTCCATGGGCTTCAATAAATGAAATCCTTGACAACTTCAATTCTTTTCTCCATTTATCATGATGTTTCTTATTGGCCCAGTTGTGAGGATTTTTGTTTTCTTTATGTTGAGGTGTAATCCATACTGAAGGCTGTAGTCTTTGATCTTCATCAGTAAGTGCTTCAAGTCTTCAAAACTTTCAGCAAGCAGGATTGTGTTATATGCATAATGCAGGTTGTTAATGAGTCTTCCTCCAATCCTGATGCCTCGTTCTTCTTTATATAGTCCAGCTTCTCTGATAAATTACTCAGCATACAGATTGAATAAGTATGGTGAAAGGATACAACCCTGACACACACCTTTCCTGATCCATGTACAGGTTCCTATGAGCACATTTACGTGTTCTGGAATTCTCTTTCTTCACAATGTTATCCATAATTTGTTATGATCCACAGTCAGATGCTTTTTCATGGTCAGCAAAACACAGGTAAATATTTTTCTGGGTGCTGTTCTCTGCTTTCAGCCAAGATCCATCTGACATCAGCAATGATATCTTTGGTTCTTCATCCTCTTCTGAAACCAACTTGAATTTCTGATAGTTCCCTGTTATTGTACTGCTGCAACTGCTTTTGAAGGATCTTCAGCAAAATTTTACTTGCCCGTGATATTAATAACGTTGTTCGATAATTGCCACATTTTGTTGGATCACCTTTCTTTGGAATGGGCACAAATATAGATCTCTTCCCGTCAGCTGGCCAGGTAGCTCTCTTCCAAATTTCTTGGCATAGATGAGTGAGCACCTCTAGTGCTGCAATCGTTTGTTGAAACAACTCATTTGGTACTGTCGGTTCCTGGAGCCTTGTTTTTTTGCCAATGTCTTCAGTGCAGATTGGATTTCTTCCTTAAATACCATCAGTTCTTGACTATACACTACTTCCCAAAATGGTTGAATGTCGACCAGTTCTTTTTGGTACAGTGACACTGTATATTCCTTCCATCTTCTTTTGATGCTTCCTGAGTCATTCAATATTTTGCCCATAAATCAAAAAAACCAAACCCACTCTTGTCGAGTCAATTCTGACTCATAGCAATCCTACAGAACAGAGTAGAACTTCCCTACAGAGTTTCTAAGGAATGGCTGTGGGATTCAAACTGCCGACCTTTTGGTTAGCAACCAACAACTTAACCACTGTGCTGCCAGGGCTTCATTTTGCCCACGGAATCCTTCAATATTGCAACTTGAAGCTTGAATGTTTTCTTCAGTTCTTTCGGATTTTGTACTGTGGTGGCTTCTGTGTTGCTGGGATGCTGGAAGCTACACCTCCGTTGATTCCAATATTAGCAGGGTCGCCCATGGTAGACAGATTTCAGCAGAGTTTCCTGACTGAGACAGGAGGTGAAGAAGGATTTGGCGATCTACTTCTGAAAGAATTGGCCAGTGAAAACCTTATGGGTAGCAGTGGAACATTGTCTGATACAGTGCCAGAAGATGAGGCCCTCAGGTTGGGATGTGCTCAAAATACAACCGGGGAAGAGCTGCCTTCTCAGAGTAGAGTCGACTTTAATGATGTTGATGGAGTAAAGCTTTCAGGACCTACATTTGCTGATGTGGTGCAACTCAAAATGAGAAGAAAAAACTGCAAACAGTCACTAATAATAGGAACAAGGAATGCATGAAGTATGAATCTAGGAAAACTGGAAATCATCGAAAATGAAATGGAACATATGAAGATCGATACCCTAGACATTAGTGAGCTGAAATGGACTGGTCGTGGCCATTTTGAATCAAATGATCGTATGGTCTACTATGTTGGGAATGACAAATTGAAGAGAAAGGGTGTTGCATTCATAAGCCAAAAAGAATATTTCAAGATCTATCCTGAAGTACAATCCTGTCACGGATAGGATAATAGCCATATGCCTACAAGGAAGAAGAGTTAACATGACATTTTTTGAATTTATGTTTTTTGCCAGTACCTTCAGTGCAACTTGACTTCTTCCTTCAGTACCATTAGTCCCTGATCATATGCTACCTCTTGAAATGGTTGAACGTCAACCAGTTTTTTTTGGTATAATGACTCCATGTATTCCTTCCATCTTCTTTTGATGCCTCATGCATCATTTAATATTTTCCCTATGGAATCCTTCAGTACTGCAATTCTAGGCTTAAATTTTTTCTTCAGATCTTTCAGCTTGACAAATGCTGAGCTTGTTCTTCTCTTTTGGTTTTCTATCTCCAGCTTTTTGCATATGTCATTATAATGTTTGTCTTCTCGTGCTGTTCTTTGAAATCTTCCATTCAGTTCTTTTACTTCATCATTTCTTCCTTTTGCTTAGTTACTCAATGTTCAAGAGCACATTTCAGAGTCTCTTCTGACATCCATTTAGGTCTTTTCTTTCTTTCCTGTCTTTTTAAATGACCTCTTGCTTTCTTCTTGTATGATGTCCTTGATGTCATTCCACAACTTGTCTGGCCTTCAGTCATTAGTGTTCAACATGTCAAGTCTACTCTTGAAATGGTCTCTAAATACAGGTGGGATATAGTCAAGGTCGTACTTTGGCTGTCGTAGAATTGTTCCAATTTTGTTCAATTTCAACTTGAACTTGCATATGAGCAGTTGATGGTCTGTTCCACAATTGGCCCCTGGCCTTGTTCTGACTGATGATATTGAGCTTTTCCATTGTCCTTTTCAACAGATGTAGTCGATTTGATTCCTGCATATTCCATCTGGTGAGGTCCATGTGTGTAGTCGCCATTTATATTGATGAAAACAATTATTCACAATGAAGAAGTTGTTGGCCTTGCAAATTCCATCATGTCATCTCCGGCATCATTTCTACCACCAAGGCCATATTTTCTAACTACCGATCCTTCTTCTTTGTTTCCAACTTTCACATTCTAATCACCAGTAATTATCAATGCATCCGCATTGCATGTTCAGTCAGTTTCAAACTGCAGAAGTTGGTTAAAATCTTCAATTTCTTCATCTTTGGCCTTAGTGGTTGGTGCATAGATTTGAATAATAGTCGTATTAACTGGTCTTCCTTGTAGGCAAGTGGATATTATCCTATCACTGACAGCATTGTAGTTCAGGATAGATCTTGCAATGTTCTTTTTGATGACGAATGCAATGTCATTCCTTTTCAAGTTGTCTTTCTGGGCATAGTAGACCATATGATGGTCCTGTTCAAAATGACCAATACCAGTCCATTTCAGCTCACTAATGCCTAGGATATCAATGTTTATGCATTCCATTTCATTGTTAACAACTTCCAATTTTCCTAGATTCATACTTTGTACATCCCAATTGCAACTAGTTTTTTTTTTTTTTTTTTTTTTAAGAATGAAGTTAGGCCACAAAATGAAAACCATGCAATGTAGCACCCTTGATGGGCAGAGGACAGAAATTTGCCTCTGAGATGGAACAGCCATCTCAACAAGGGAAACGCTGTGAAGGACAAGATTCACATCCGTGACATGAAAACAAAGCAGCATGAAGGAGAAGCAGATTATTCTTTTATTATTGTGGTAAAATATAAATAACAAAACATTTGCCACTTCAACCATTTTCACATATACAACTCAGTGACATTAATTACATTCACCATGTTATGCAACCATCACCATAACTCATTTCCAAATTTTTCCATCACCCTTAACAGGAACTCAGTGCCCCTTAAGCAGTAACTCCCTACTTTTCCCTCTGTCTTAGTTATCTAGTGCTGCTGTAACAGAAACACTACAAGTGGGTGGCTTCAACAAACAGAAATTAATTTTCTTACAATTTAGGAAGCTAGAAGTCTGGATTCAGGGTGCTGGCTCTAGGGGAAAGCTCTCTTTATATTGGCTCTGGAGGAAGGTCTTTGTCTCTTTCAGCTTCCTTGGAGATCTCATGTGAAGGTCCATCTATCTTCCCCCATCTGTGCTTTCTTTCTTGTTGCTTAATCTGCTCTTTTTATCTCTCAAAAAAAAGATTGACTTAAGACATACCCTACACTAATACTGCGTCTTTAACATAACAAAGAAAACCCATTCCTAAATGGGATTGTAACCACATGTATACAAAAAACTTGTTGCTGTCAAGTCTATTCAGACTCAAAGTGACCCTATAGGACAGAGCAGAACTGCTCCACAGTGTTTCCAAGGAGTGGCTGGTGGATTTGAACTGCTGACCTTTTGGTTAACAGCTGAGCTCTTAACCACTGTGCCACCAGGCCTCCAACCACAGGTGTGAGGGTTAGGATTTACAACGCATACTTTGGGGGGACACAATTCAATCCATAATACCCTCCCACCTGCCCCTGGTAACCACTAATACACTTTGGTCTCTGTGCATGGCAAATCATTCTTAACATTGACACCAGAGAGAAATCTCTCCCCCTGGGTCCTCATAGAAACAATGTGTGATTTAATAAACTGCATGTATTCTAAACTCTACCTTTGGCTGTAAACAAAGAAATGGTTTTATGTTGCTGTGTCTTATGACTGCCTGCAATATAGCTCCTGACACCCCACCGAAGAGCACTTTCAGTGCAGCAATAGTGAGTCAGGTACATGGATTTTTTATTGTCATATACTCACCCAGACACCCCAGGTGTGCAGCGCTGCCCCTCTCCATTCAGGTCTTGGCTCAGAGGCCATCTTTTGGGAGAGAACTTCCTTTATCACATGACCTTCAGTGTTTATCCCTGTCGTCACTTTTTATCTTGTTCTGTTTTCTTCCTTACATTCCTGACATTGTTTAGTTATTTATTTACTTGTGTTACTATTCGGGTATGAACATAACATCCCCTCCAGTTGTATTTTATTAAATTCTCCCTTACCTGATAGGTTTCAAGACATTTTGTGACATCTTGGTCATATTCCAGAACTTTCCAGTTATCTTTGTTCCTAGGACAGTCTCATTTCAATAATCAAAAGACTCGTTCTGTTTATTTTTAAAGCCTTCATCGCAATTTTTGTTTAGAACTTGCCTCCTCTTCTCTCTTGAGAGTCAGGAGTCAGTAAGCTGAGTTCCTTGGCATGGGCCCATCTCTTGCTGGTGGTCTCACTGGTAGCTGGCCCCAAGCAGGCAGGGTATATGGTTTTCTTGGGGCAGTGCTCTGCTTCCCCTTGATTCTCCCTTCAGGGAGGGTCTCCTCATACCGGTGGCCCACATCAACCTGAAGCCGCCAGCAGTACACGCTTCCTTCTCAAGGTTGGACACTCACCTTGGCTGCCCTCTGGCTCTGATACTTTTTCTTAATCTCTGGGCTCCTTCACATGGAACCTTGAGAACTTCAGGTATTCTTTCCCAATCTTTCCGAGGGCAAAAGCAGACTATGACAGGGTGAGAGGTACTTTATTTTATTCCTCAACTTTCCAACTTCAGATATATAAAACATAAAGAAAGGAACAAGTCCCTTTAATTAGGTACAGTGCTAACTCTCAGGGACATATGGCAAGCAAAAAAATCAAACTACATGCCATCGAGTCAATGCTGACTCATGGTCACTCCATGTGTGTCAGAGTAGAACTGTGCTCCATAGGGTTTTCAATGGCTATGGTGTAAGAGGCCTAGGGAACCTGCCCAGAACTTACTCATACTCAGTCTAGAAGTATGAGGGGTAACACGTGACAAATGAAGAAGGGAGCCCATGAAGAAGTGTGCTCCTTCTGTCCCCAAGTGGACAATTTCAGGCACATTCTACACGGTTGCTTTGAAGGTCCCAGCAATGACAACCTGACCATGCCCTTTTGCAATGGCTTCCCTTCCTTTTGGGTTTATTCTCCTGGTCCCTTCCTTTCTCTCCTTGGGCTCATTTTCCAAACAAACCATCTTTGTGCAAGCCCCTGACCAAGCTGTGATTTCTGGGGAGCCCAGGCCACAGTCCCACCATGCAGCATTGCCCTGCTTCACCCTGGACCCAGCCCTGGCCCCTTTGAACTTGCCAGAGCTAAAGTTTATTCCTAAGTGGAAGGTACCCAAGGTCTCCAAGTCTATTTTTAGCCAAGTCCAGGAAGAAGAAAAAGGAAGCTTTCTCAGGCTCTGCTCTGAGAGCTGAGGGTGTCAGACATTAATCTATTCTTGTATGTCCTTGTCTGAGCCCTCCCTAGTGAGCTTAAGGACCGGCTAATCACTATTAGAGACAGACGTCTATGAAAGATGTGCCTTCCACATAGTACTGATTAACTAGTATTAAATTTAAAGAAACGTTATTCTAAAGTGGTTGGTTTGTTAAAAGAGATTGCTGAGTCCCACTCCCGGAATTTCTGATACAGTAGGTCTAGGATAGGGCCAGAGTATTTGCATTTCCAACAAATTTCCAGGTAACACTGATGCTGCTACCCTGGAAATCCCATTTTGAGAATCAGTGCTCTAAAACATTATTTTTCAAAGGAATGTTTCATTGAAATCAGCCGGTGTGCTTTTTAAATTTTCAGATTTCTGGATTTTGTCATAGATCAACTACAATCTTAATCTTTGGTGGTTTGGTCTAAGAATTTGTATTTTGAATAAGAACTTTAGGCAATTTTTTTGCATAGGAAATTTTGAAAAACACTTCTCTAAAGACTCCTTCAAACTAGGTAACATAATAAACGTTATTGTAATCTCATGGTCCAGCTTTTCACAGGCATGCAAAAGCTGGGCAATGGAAAAGGAAGATTGAAGAATTGAAACATTCGAATTGTGGTGTTGGCAAAGAATATTGAATATACATGGATTTCCAGGAGAACAAACTGGTTTTAGAGGAAGTACAGTCAGAATACTTCTTGGAAGTGAGGATGGTAAAGCTTCATCAGGAAAGACCAGCTACTAGAAAAGAACATCATGCTTGGTAAAGGGCCGCATCAGTGAAAATGAGGGAAACCCTCCATGAAATGAATTGACAGGGTGGCTGAAAGAAGGGACTCAACCATACCAAAGATTGTGAGGATGGTGTAGGACCAGACATTGTTTCATTCTGTTTAACATAAGATTGCCATGAGTCGGAGCCAACAACAACACCAACCTCATGACCAGGGACTAGGTCTCATTGATTTTGAGTTCTTCCCTCGATCCCATACTTAGCTCAGCAAAGGCTTACAAAAAGTAGGCACTCAGGTAAAATGGAGTAACCAATGCAGTAGATGTCAGATAACTTTCAAAATATCTATGAGATTACTCTGCCTTTCTTTCTTCATAGGGAACAAGAGGGTACTCCAGCTCAAAGACCTTTTAAACTTCTTAGTGGATTGGCAGGCCACTAGAGTCCCTTGGATTCCCTGGGCAATAACCAGTCATCTTAGGATGTATTGGGCCTTAGCCTTAATTCCCAGGGGGCTGGGGCTGGCCCACAGAATGCTATACCATAACCACAGCCCCCATCTCTGCCTTATTCTCACTCTGTTCCTGGGTAACAGGGTCAAAGAATCAGTAAAATAGCCATGCAAAGAACCACTGCTTCCAGTTGCGAGAGTGAGATAAATACCCTGACTTTCTACTCCCCAGTATCAGGCCAGACTAACCGATGCCAGTTTTCTCTGTTCTACTGGGAGAGCAAATCTGCCAGCCCTTCTCATATCACCTGAGAAGGGCATTCAAAGGTGGCCGTCAGTCCCTTAAAAATGGCATTATAATGTTCTGATACTTAAAGTAAGGGTAAATTGTCCTCTGAAAATTTAATTTACTCATTTATTCATTCAATAAGCCTTTATTGAAGGCCTATAAGGTTCCAGTGATTGTGCTAAAGAGTCCACAATGAATAGGACAGTTTCACTAAGTCTTGGGTATGAATGTAACTTTTCTGACCTGTGAAGGTTATCTTGAAGCAAGTCCCATAATCTCTCTGATTTCAACTTTCTTAGTGCTACACAAAGGCAAAGCATTCTTCATCATCATCCACATAATGGCAAATGCCTATGCCAAAATCATCCAACGAGGGAGCTGCCTTCTCAAATGTAAGTTTGCAGAGATCATTGTAAAATCCATAAAAATGGATAAAACACATTATGAAGTACTGGTGAAAATCCCTTGGGAAGCTGCGCTTCATTTCAGAACAACTTCTCATTTATTATTGATACTTTTTTTTTCTTTTTTCATAGCATATTCTATCCACACATGATTTTCACTTCTCCTAGGACTGAGATAAAGAAAGAAAGAATTAGTCAAAAGAACCAAAGTCTTTTTTTTTTTTTTTTAAAGTATTGGGGTGAAAACGCCCAGTGTAGAAAGGAGCATTTTTCATGTTCATGGTCAAGGCGGTCTAGTGTATGTTTAGAATGAAGGATGTGATAAAACACTCTTTTAGGAACAATGAAAGAGTTATACAGCAGCCTAGAGAGAGCACGGGATACAATGATGGGGATTAAAAAGCAACGTGCCTAAAGATTCATTTCAAATACAGCACACTCTGCCTTTTCAGATAACAACCTTCAGCCATTAAATTTTCAGAGGCACCGCACAGGCTTATTTCCACTTCTGGGGGGATAAACAGTAAATGAAAGTATCTTTGGGCATAGATAAACTCTTCGGTTGCTACAGGAGGGACAAATGATTATCCATCTGAATAATGTCATTTGAAACAGCTTTGGCTTCAGAAATTACTTCCTGCTTTGCCTTTTATTTCCCAAAAGATATATGTGAATATGAAATATATGATCTGATTCAATGACTTTACCATTGGATTTCTATTAGGAATCAACTGAGAGGAATTTAGAGGTCATTTCAAGCAATTCCAAAGTGAGAAGGTGGTGGAATTTGAATTCCCATTGATGTCAATACTTGGGGGCTAGAAAAATCCTCCTAAGATCTAAGAATTAAAAGTCACCCTCTTTCTGAGAGTTAGATTTGGAGATTTTGTCAGTTGCTAAAAATGTCAGCCTAATCAATCACTTGTAAATGTGCGAGTGGAGAGTTTTCTGCAAATATACATTCTGTATAAAGCCTTTGGTGAAGTTGGGCTATGTTAGCATGTTAACGTTTAGACAGCAGTATGTCAAAAGGACAAAAAGGAGGATTTGTGAGGGTGACCAGTACTGCAATTAGAAAGGGAGCGTCAGAGATGCAATGTGCGCACAATGCGGCCATTATGCAGCTAACCTATGGGAGTCAGGGGACAGAGAATCTTAGCCAAGGGACTTAAATATTCCAGACCCATTGGTTTATTTATCCACATACTGGTGCACATGTTCCTCATGCAGTCCTAGGCATTTTATAAGATGATTTGAATTCCTTTTGCTTTGACTCCATGCTCACATGCCATGTGCCTTGTTTATGGGATGAGAATGTGCTGCTCAACTTTCCTGGTCCCCATGAGAGTTTGTTTTCACTCATGATGAATAAATAGGCCTATTGACGCCTACCATAATCTTGCAAGCATTTTGGTTAGCCTGTATCAGTCCCTTAGGGGCTAGGCAAGTCTGAACATTAGCAAGAGTGAGTTTCTGGGCCCTCAGGAGAGTAATGAGGTCGTGGAATATGGTAACAATTTAGACGGCGTACCATTACCATTACCCATTGCCATCAAGTCGATTCTGACTCATAGCGACCCTAAAGAACAGGGTAGAACTTCCCCACAGGGTTTCCAAGGAGCACCTGGTGGATTCAAACTGCTGACCTTTTGATTAACAGCTGTAGCTCTTAACCACTATGCCACCAGGGTTTCCTTAGATGGCATAGCAGGTATGAATTTGCTCTACAAGAGTCAGATGCCAAAAAGTCACATTACTTAATTTTTTTCTGAAATAAAAGTAAGTCTAATTTCGTAGATCTCTTGCTCTGGAAGTCAGCCTCCATGCTGTGAGGTCATGTGCGGAAGCCTATATGTAGAGGAACCAAAGTCTCCCACCAACAGCCATTACCGCCAATTTGCCAGCCATATGAGTGAGCCATCTTGGATGTGGATGCTGCAGCCTAGTCGAACATTCAGTTAACTACAGCCCCAGCTGACATCTTGAATATCACCTCGTAAGAAACCCCCCAAATTTTAAGTCACTTCCAAATTCCTCACTCACAGAAACTTACCAGAGAAGTTATGGTTCTTGCCTAAGTTGACTCATCTAAGGACAACCAAGTTTCTTACAGAAGGACAAAGGCAAGGAAACCCTTGTTAGTGAAGTGAAATGGATTCTCCCACCCTGGCATAAATAGAAGGGCTTTCCATTAGGAGCTGAATCATCTTTCAAATCACATTCTTACTTTGAACCAAAAATGTGGAGAACTGGATTAGTTCAGTGCCTATTTAACAATGACAAGACTTAAAATACAATAGATATAAGGGGAAAAAGTTAAATTCATCTCTGGGTTTCCTCTTACCAGACTGATGGGAAAGAAAATCAAAGTTTTGCCTCAAGAGAGCCCTTCCTGTATCCTGGAATGGTCCCAGAAATTGGGCCAGGTCCTCTGTTCTTCAGGCCATCAAAGTAGCTGCTGAAAAGTTCATTGTCTAAACTCCTATTTACTCTGGGCCTATTTTTCTCTGACTCTCAAGGCCCCAGGGTCTGTTCTCAGGATCTCATGTCAATATTAGATGTTGCGTGGGAGTAGAGTTTAAGTCCCAGCCTCTTCCTCTCTTCTGCTACATCCCTTCAACCTCTCCCCCAAATCCATGTCTTGCCTCCCTCACTGCTGGAGCTTAGATTCCTAAGGAAAAGAGGGAGAGCTGCACATCTTCCAGTGTATAGAAGCTTCTGTTTTCCTCTTGAGAAGCATTAGAGCCAATAATGATCCCCAGAGTCAAGGAGCTCAGACTCAGAAAACAAAGCATTGGTTCCATTTCTAGTGTGTTAATAGCTGTTGAGTGTTGACTCCCTCAAAGATTACCAGAAAAACCTATTAACCATGGAAAACTGTTGTAAGAGAGAACACCACCTTGGCAGAGTCTCATAAGGGGAAAGTCAGGAGAAGATATTCAGAGGGTTTTAGGGCCTGGCATGATTTTAAGATGTGCCTTGCAAAACTAGGATCTGTGGGTACAGCAAACGAGGGTCTTGAAGCAAGTCTTGATAAATAAGCCATTAGATTTGATGTTATTTTAATTGATTTAAAATATTATCTTTTGGGAGCAATATTTCCTACAACAAATAGCTAAGTTATGTTTGCTTGTTTTCAATATTGTTTAATACAGGAAAGTATGCCTAGTCCCAGGAATTTTTGCTGGAAGGGAGCAGTCTTAGCATAGCCTGTGACCCATGACCGGATGTGTCAGCCTGGCTTCTTGGATGGGATGAGTGTGGGCTGAATCCTTTTACTGGGGCATCTTGACCCAAAACACATCACATAGCTGCTGGTGAGCTATGAGCACATCCCTCCCCTCTTTCCCTCAGCAAATATCAACATTCCCAGGAACTGCTTAGATAAACGGGTGCATTATATGGCACCTGACCAACTCCACTGCTATATCTGTTCCCTCTGGGGAGGGAACAGGGTCCTTTTCCTGCAGCACAAGATGGGTGCATGAAGGCTATCTTCCCAAGTCAGCTGCTGCCATGGGGACTGACACCTACTATTGAAGTTAACCTTGCTCTGTCTATTTTCTATGTGAGCAAAGCCTTGTTTCATCCAGTGCCTGTGTATGAGTCATGCTTTTGCTGGTGGCCCTGACACCTGCAGCTATAAAAAAAAAAAAAGAAAGAAAGAAATGCAGCTATGGAGTGGGTTAATTCCCTCTATGTGATAGGACTTTCCCCTGGAGGTGGTAACAGGTGTCACCTTGCTCAACACACCAAGACAGAGAATTACATTGGTTTCAATCCTCATGATATTGAGAACAAAACCCAAATTACTATCTCAGCAAATTATCTTGCCCTGAAGTATTGGGAGCATCATTCCCATTCCATCTAGCCTTTCCTTTGATGACACTGCTGCCACTTGCAGCTTCAAATTTCTGTGTGTATATTTCTACAAAATGAACTTGCTGGAGCTCTTTACACAATGTACTGGAATCAATAAAAATTGTCTCAATGATTCTCTAAAATACTGTACCAAGTAGTATTTACGAACCAGGAGCCATAGATTTGAGATATTTAACTTCTCTCAGCCTTGATTTTCTTGTTCAGGGATACTAATATGATAGTTATTGTGAGGATTAAATAGATAATGCCTATATAGGTTTGGTATAATTTTAGGGGATTTTAAGCTAAGGTATCTTTTACCTCAGAAATTTTTAGTTCCAAATCATCCCCATAACTCATAGATAAGGAGCAAAGTCAGGATTTTTTCCACATTGAAGCAAGAATGTCCCTTCCATTATGATAGCTTAGGTTGTGAGGCTTCCTACCCTACGGTAGAAGAAGGATAGGGCATGAATGAAAAAGGGAAAGCTCATCTTTTCTCGGATAAGGGCTGGTAGAGAAAGAGGTGGGTCAGAAGGAAAGCAAGGTCAGACAGAGGTTGTCATTTACCTTCCTCTCTTTTGGAGTCTTTTAGGACTTTAGAAACATCTCAATGAGAATGGGAGAGTTCAAGGATTCCAAGGCTAATGGCTATCTTCCTTGGGTGGACTAGGGTCTAGAGATCAAGGAGAATCCTGGATGCAGCCATTTATCCAATAGTGTGGAATGATGATGCCACAGCAGTGATATGAGGTGGCTTATTTGGGAAGCCTGAAGAAAGCAAATTAATTACAAATTATGGACCCAGAACTGTTCTAGGCACTGGGGACACAGTGATGAACAAGACTGATAAGGCCCAGCCTTTATGAAGCCTGATGATTAGGAGACAAAATCATCAATAAAAAAAGCAGACACATAAATAAGTACTTGAGATATTCTCAGAGAGAAATCCAATGAAGAAAATAAAAACAATAGATTATGGGGATCTGAAATTGGGGGTGGGCAACATTGGATGAAAAGAATAAGCAATTCCTTCCAGAAGTGAAAGCATTTGAACTGAGGGCCTACTGAGGAGAGGAGGCAGCCATGTGAAGATCTGTGGTAAGAAGTTTCCAGGCAGAGAGAATAAAAGTCATCAGGAGGGAAAGAGATAGGTTTGTCTAAAGAGAAGAAAGTTGCCAGAATGGCTGGAGAATGATGAGCAAGGAGATAACCCAGGAGGTTCCCAGCACACCTGTCTTAGGCTGGGTTCTCTAGAGAAGCAAAACCTGTAAGAATATTTACATAGAGAGGAAGAGAGAGATTTATGTCAAGGAAATGGCTCATGTGGTTGCAGAGGTTGGAACGTCCCAAGTCCGTGGGTCAGGATAGGGATTTCTCCTGATTCACGTGGCTGCAGGGGCTGGCAAATCCAAGATCGGTGGGTCAGAGAGCAGGGCTCTTGCTCACAGGCTGCGAAGATCGATGAATTCCAACATCGGCAGGCAAGACCACAGGTAAGCTGCTAGCTCAAGTCCCAAGAAAGGGCGATCAGATGAACAGGAGCCAGGTACACAATCCAGTGTGAGTAAAAAGCTCCCAAGCCTTTCTAGAATGTCTGCTTATAACCGATGCAGGCCACACACCCAAGGAAACTCCCTTTCAACTGATTGGCTACCCACAGTAGATCCTATCATAGGGGTGATCACACAGCAAATCTCAACAGGGAAATGATCACAAAATTATATGACTGCCAAAACACTGAGAATCATGGCCCAGCCAAGTTGATACACAATCTTAACCATCACAACACCTAAGGTTCTGACCTGCTGGCTACAAATTTGAGAATTCCCACTACTTCCTTGCACTCAAGAATTTTCCAGAGCAAGTCACAGAACTCAGGAAAGAACTGTACTTACAATCACTTTTTTTATTAAAAAGGATACACATTGGGACCAGCATAGAGAAGAGATGCATAGGGTGAAGTCTGGGAGGGTCCTGATGTGGAGTTTCCATGTCCCAAAGATGTGTTACCCTACTAAACATTGATGTCTTTCACCAACCAGGAAGCTCAAATGAACTTCAGTGTCTTGGGTTTTTACTGGAGTTTCATTACATAGGCACGATTGATTGAATCATTACCCAGGTGGTTGAACTCAATCTCCAGCTCCTCAGTCCTCTCTGGAGATTGTACTAATATCACCTGGTGTCACCTGCTGAGTCTCCCTGGCATGACAAACCCACACATGAGAATCATCTCATTAAACTCTCAGGTGTGATCTGGAACCCCTCCATGAATAACAAAGATTCTAATCACTGGGGAAATTCCAATGGTCTTGAAATTACCACCTAGGAACCAGAGACAAAGACCAAATTCTTTGAGTATGCTTAATAATACACCCCACAGCTTCCAAGACGGCTCACTCACATGACTGGTAAGTTGTTGGCATTTGGCAGGAAGATTCAGTTTCTGGCTTCATGGATCTCTCCATAGGACTACTTGAGAGTCCTCACAACATGGCAGCTGACTTCCCCTAGAGTGAGTCATCCAAGAAAACAAGGAGAAAATGATAACGCCTTTTATGACCTCGCTGAGAAGTTACACACCATCACTTCCACTGATAAATGTGGGTGAGAACAACACAAGGGTGGGAGTACCAGAAGGTGAGGGTTGTGGGGGCCATTTTAGAGGTTGAGTCCCACAGTCCCACACAACAAATAATTCTACACTATTACTTTAGTATGTCTGATGGACATTCACGTAGTGAAAGGTCTGTTTATTATTACCTGAGGCAAGAATCAAACTCTTTTATGTGTAAACATATACTCTTTGTATCATCTACTATATGCTGAATTTTCTAAGAGAGCAACCACTATGTAAACATGAGGGAAGATTGAGCTTGTTTTGTTTGTAACTCTACTAAAAGTTTTTCATCCCTTCATGTCACCAACAGCAATGTCACTCAAGATATTTGGACACACACAGCACAGCTGGATCAATTTGCATTTATGGTCTTTGTGCTCATGGTAACTCTCTATGTAAATGCAGACCTTTAACCTTGCATCAAACAGTGCTGAACATTTATGTATAAAAATACATATTATTTTACTATAAATAACTTTCTTTTAATTTCCCATTTATAATGGGAGTCCCTGGGTGCAAACAGTTAATGCTTTCAGCTGCTAACGGAAAGGTTGGAAATTAGAGTCCACCCAGAGGCACGGTGGAAGAAAGTCATGGTGATCTAGTTCTGAAAAAACATCCATTGAAAACCCTGTGGAATACAGTTCTCTGATACACATGGGTCGCCATGATTTGGAGTCGACTCCATGGCAACTGGTTATATTATAATTAGATTATTGTGGGGTTTTTTTTTATGTTGTTTTAAATTATGTGTGTGAGAGATTACATAATTTAAGAATTTTATTTCAAGATAGTATAAGGGGTGTTGTAGCATATTTTAAGAAAAATATGTAAAAGTCTGGGTCTAATAAGGTTGAGAGTCACTCTTTATCCCATTGCCTTCTTTTTCATTTGCAGGCTGAAGCCTAGAGAGAATGAAAACTGCCAGACGTCTCAGAGCTAATTAGTGAAAGAACTAGGAGGAAAATCCAGGCCTCAGTCTCAGCCCAGTACAAGTTGCATTGCATCAAGTTCCATTTACTGATTTACTATTTTCCGCATTGTGAACATCAGCCTCAATCAGCTGTTGGCCACAGTGGTCCCAGGTAACTTATTCTTTAAACTGCCTCCTCCTCACCATTTCAAATAAAACAATTTAAATCTATCTTATGAATTAGATATTATTACAAATCAAAACCTATCAAACTGGAAGAGTTGATTGTATATCTACCAATATACCCCACTGGGATTTTATCAAGTTGCAGAGATTTTGATTTGTTTTGCAAAACTTTTATGTTAATCATTGTGGTTTTAATATGCAGAACATTTTACCAGAAAGCATAAATCACAATGCAGATTTTTATTTCTTTTCAGAAACCTTCGAAATGAAATTCTTATTTTTTAACAAAAAGAAATTTAAACATTGGAAATGCATTTTGTGAGACAGGAAGTCAAAATGATGTTTTCATGGTACACATATTATCTGAAATTAGATAAAATACTACTATGATCCTATGAAAACAAAATTTGGGCTAATGAACTATCAGAGGAGATAACTCTGTAAACAGAGGAGATCCATTAAACAAATGAGATTTAAACACAGATGGATATGTGTTATTTTAAGTTGAAATGTTGTCAAATGAAAATCTGAATTTATGTTTCCCAAGTAAATACTTAATTATGATAATAACTGAGCTCTTAGGCTTGGAATTTTATTCTGAAAAAATGGATTTAGAGTGGAGCCAAAATTCAGAATCAACATCCCAGTGCCGTAAGAATTTTATTCTAAATCAGCAAAAGTTTATTTTTTATCTCCTGACATTTTCATTTGGTAGAGTTATGGTTTGATAAACTTTAGAGATGATTTTCAAAACACCAGTCACTAAAACAAACACACACAAATCTATTTCTGAACACCTGCAAAGTGCTTTTTTGTGGAGGCGTTATTCTTCATAAAAAAAAAAAAAAAAGAAAACATTTATTTAGCTCCTACTCTGGCTGTGCCATGCATTTTGCCAGGTGCCAGTTAAATGAAAAGTGTACTTGCCATTTGCTGATCACCTACCAAATGGAACACTTCATATTTCATTTAATCTCTATAACCACCCTATGAGTTAAGGCAAAGACTCAGAGCAGTTGCACATTTTGAATTTTGTTACAGGTTTTTAACTAAACTAGAGGGAAGTCAAACTTATTTACACACAGATTTATCCGGTGCCAGGGGTTACATATTTCTCACCACACTCCACTGCTTCATATGCTCATCTGAAGATGACTGAGATCAGGTCTTATTTTCAGCCTTTCATGGTCATGTGGTAGAAAAAAAACACACTCCTTCCCTGAGTCAAATGTAGTCTAGTTGAGGACTGTAGATTAACGATCAAAGCAACGGTTCTCAAATAGGTTTACAAGGTGATATCAGTGAAAATGGTGGAGTAATGACCTCTGAAAATTCTCTCCTCCATGAAAGCAATGAGACAACTGGCATAAATTATCAGAATTAGCTTTTACAGAACTCTGGAAATTAACAAAAGCAGCAAGGGGAGTGTTTATTCAAGAAAACAACTGAATCATGGTAAGAACAGTGAGCTTTGTGGCATTTTAATGTGCCCTTGTCCCATTCTGCACTTTCCAGCTTCACAGTAGCCTTGAAAAATAACAGCCTGCATTCTTGGTGGCAACCAGCAACCTGGAGGCACAGAGCGAGAAAAATGGGGGCAGGAGTTCTTTTCAAGCCTCATTCCTAAAGAATTGCCATTATTTGACCTGTCTGGCTGTTCCCCAGAAGACTCTACTTGTAAAGTTGTCTGTATTAAAATGACTCAGAGATCATCTGTGCAATAAGCACTTTTCCCTGGAGGGCTTTTGTTTAAAACAATTACAGGTAACTGTTTAACTTCAAGGCTGCCTGAGGGCGTGGATAACAGTTGAGGCAAATAATAGACCAATCAAAAACTTTAAAAGGAAAATCTGGGGAATTAGATGTTCATAAGGGCTTTAAAAAGCTCCAACACATTACTGGGAATTTAGAAGGTCATACCCCTGAATAGAGCTGTGCAGGACCAGGGCTCTGTGCATACTCAGAAATGATCTGAGAAGGCCCCAAATGCTCCCCTCTGGCTTCCTCTGCACTTTAGGAAGTGAAGATTAAGGTAAACTTTTAAAGTGCTTGGGTGAGTGTTGAAGGCATGTTCCAACATACACAGAATACAGTGACAAGGAGTGGGAGGCTTATTGGTTCCATGAATTTAAAGAAATCTCTGTTCAATTGTTAGCTTACCGCTAAGGAAACTGAAAGGAGCCCTGGTGGTGCAGTGGTTAAGCACTCAACTGCTAACTGAAAAGTCAGCAGTTTGAACCCACTAGCCACTCTATGGAATAAAGATGTGGCTGTCTGCATCAATTAAGATTTACAGCCTTGGAAACCCTAAGGGGCAGTTCTACTCTGTCCTATGGGTTGCTAAGTGTTGGAACTGACTCCACTGCAATGGATTTCTCTCTCTCTCTCTTTTTTTTTTTTTTGGCTTAAGGTAACTGAGCAGAGACTACATGACAAAGAATACAGACTTTAAAGAATTGGTTCGGAAAAGTCACTAACCATACAAACAATAATAATTAAAATAAGCATCAACAACAACAAACCCTGGGGAGAGGAGACAATCTGATTTCTGGGTTTGCCACATTATATTATTTAAAATACCCTGTTTGCAAAAAAAACTATGAATCATGCAAAAGAAAGTATGGCCCATACACAGAAAAACAAACAAAAATAGATAAATAAACCCAACCAATTCATAGAAATTGGACTTACGAGGCAAGGACTTTGAAGCAACTATTTTAAATATATTCAGAGAATTAAAGAAAATTATGTCTAAAGAAAAATATGAGAATGAAGCCTCACCAAGTAGAGAATATCAATAAAGAGATACCCAACCCCAAAACCAAACCCATTGCTGTCAATTCTGACTCATAGTGACCCTATAGGACAGAGTAGAACTGCCCCTTAGGGTTTCCAAGGAGCAGCTGGTGGATTCCAACTGCTGACCTTTTGGTTAGCAGCTGAGCAATAGAATCAAATAGAAATTCTGTAGTTCAAAAGCACAGTAACTGAAATAAAAAATTCACTAGGAGAGTTCCACAGCAGATATGAGTAGGAAGAAGAAAGAACCAGTAAACTTGAAGATAGAACAATTGAGATTATCTAGTGTGAGAAACAGAAAGAATAAAGAAAAATGAACAGAGTCTAGAGATCTGTGGGACATCATCAAACACACCAACATATGCATAATGGGAGTTCCAGAAGGAGAGGAAAGAGAAAAAAGGGCAGAAAAAATATTTGAAGAAATAATGGCAGAAAATATTAATCTACACACCAAAGAAGGTCAATATACTCCAAAAATGCTAAACTCAAAGAGATCCACACTTATACATATCATGATCAACTCATCACACGCAAGGAATTATCAACAAGGGTAACAGTTGATTTCACATCTGTAGAATGGATTTTAAAAAGTGACCCAACTATGCGATGTCTCCAAGAGACTCATTTTAGCTTCAGAGATACAAATAGGTTGAAAGCAAAACAAAAGAAAAAGATTCCATGCAAATAGTAACCAAAAGAGTGCTGAAGTTTCTACACAAATATCAGACAAAATATACTTAAGAAAAAAATTGTTACTAGAGACAAAAAAGGGACATTTTATGATGATAAAGGGGTCAATCCCTCAAGAAGATACAATGGTCATAAACCTATATGCACCTAACAACAGACCTCAAGCTGGGTTTGCAGAGACTTCAATCTATGTAAGTGTGGAAAATTCTTACAATTTCGGGTTTTGCTTTGGATGATAATCTAAATCACTCTGAAGACAGAGCTTAAGTTTTGCCGTAATAATTCACAATTGGAAAATACTTTGATAGAATAAAACTTTATTGTATTAAATTGATATGTTGGTAAGGATTAGGGTTGGTTGTAAAGAACGGAGACTCAAAACGACTCAAAAAGTTAATTTTTTTCTCAAGTTAAAAGCCAGAGGTAGGAAGCCAATGGCTGGAAAGATAGTTCTGCATCCATAAAATGATCAGGGAGTCTAGTTCCTGCAAGCTCACTGCTCCTATTCTTTTTTTTAATTTTCTTTCTTTTTTTAATTGTATGTTAGATGAAGGTTTACAGAACAAACTAGTTTCTCATTAAACAGTACACATATTGTTTTACGACTTGGTTAACAACTCTAAGACATGGCAATACTCGCCCTTCTCAACCTTGGATTCCCTGTTACCACATTTCCTGTCCTGTCCTGCCTTCTAGTCCTTGCCCCAGGGCTGATGTGCCCCTTTAGTCTCATTTTGTTTTATGGGCCTGCCCATTCTTTGGCTGAAGGGTGAGCCTCAGGAGTGACTTCATTATTGAGCTGAAAGGGTGTCCTGGGGCCATACTCAGGTTTTCTCTAGACTCTGTCAGGCCAGCAAGTCTGGTCTTTCTTTTTGAGCAAGAATTTTGTTGTACATTTTTCTCCAGCTCTGTCTGGGACCCTCTACTGTGATCCCCATCCAGCAGTCAGTGGTGGTAGCTGGGCACTATCTAGTTGTACTGGGCTCAGTCTGGTGGAGACCGTGGTAGATGTGGTCTGTTAGTCCTTTGGACTAAACTTTCCCTTGTATCTTTAGTTTTCTTCATTCTCCCTTGCTCCTGAAGGGGTGAGACCACTGGAGTATCCTAGATGGTCACTCATAGGCTTTTAAGATCCCAGACAGTACTCACCAAAGTAGAGTGTAGAACATTTTCTTTATAAACTATGTTATGCCAATTGAACTAGCTGTTCCCAAGACCACGGTCCTCACAGCCCTCAGCCCAGCAATTCAGTCCCTCAGGGAGTTTGAGTGTGTCTATGATCACTTCTCGTATTCTTAAAGTGTGATCCTCATTCAAGGCCACATCATCTGTGTCCCAGGCAGCTGCTGGATAAAGGAACACATAAAGTAAAAAAACATGAGCCAGCTGTCTTTGGTTGTTGGCTTCATTTTATTTTTTCTGCAATCTTTTATTATGAGCATTGTCACACATGAAGATTGAAAAAAAAAAACAAAACACAATGAGAACTCCTATACTTTCCACCTGGAAACAACAGTTGCTAACATTCTCCCATAGTCTATCTCAGAGAACTGAAGCATTTCAAAATAAGTTGTAGAGATCATATTTGACTCTTAAAAATTTTATTTTGCATCTTCTAAAAATAAGAACCTTCTGCCCCTACTCAAAATATAATAATTACAGCTGAGAAAATCAACAATTTTATAAAGTCTTTCTCTACCAAGTTCATATTCAAAATTTCCCAGTTGTTCAATTGGGGTTCATAAACTATATTTGCTTGTGTCATCTCTTCAGTCTCTTGTGATCTAGAACAGTTCTCAATTTTTTTCAAGGTATTAACTTTTTGATGAGTTCAGATGAGTTCAGATCAGTTGCCTTGTATCATGTCCCACCTTCTAGAATAGTCTGATTGTTTCCTCATGGTTGTGTTAATTTGTTCCTAAATCCCCATATTTCCTGAAAATTAGAAGTTAGGCATAGAAACTTGATTAGGTTCAGGTTAAGTTTTGGCAAAATTCTGGCAAGAATTCTTCATAGATGGTGTGGTAAGCTTTATATTGCATCGTATCAGGAGGCACATGATGTTGGGTTGTACCCCTCACTATTAGTGCTGTGGAGCTTGAGCATTTGTTTCAGGTGTCTCCCACATCTTCTTGTTGAAAAGGTCCATCTTGCATTTGCAATTTTAAGTAATATGTGAAGTGACAATTTGGTCTTTTCTTCCTATTCTGCTCCTTGAAAGTAACTCACCCAAAAGGTGCTGGTTCTTATCATTGAGAGTTACAAAACTTAAAATACACTTTGTATATTTACTAGCATCTGCCAGTTGTCACTTAAGATTCTCGGAAGATGCCACATGACATTCCTGCTTATATTCCAATGGCAAGTTACTTGGGAACACATAGTGCAATGGAGATTGGAGAACGTAATCTTTTATGGAAAAAGAGGAGAGCTGATATTGTGGGCAACTTGCAGGCTCTTTCAAATTTCTGTAGAAATTCTAGAGGCTGAGGAGAACAATCTTTTGTTTAAAACAAAAAAACCAACAAAACCAAACCCACTGCTTTCGAGTCAATTCCGACTCATAGTGACCCTATAGGACAGAGTAGAACTGCCACATAGAGTTTCCAAGGAGTGTCTGGTGGATTTGAACTGCTGACCTTTTGGTTAGCAGCTTTAGCTTTTAACCACTACGCCATCAGGGTTTCCATTGTTTTAAAAAGGGTCCTTATATTACTTAAGATTGAGAAACAATGAACTGGAGAATCATCTATAGCTAAAGGCTATTGCACTGCACAGATTCTGGGAGTGCTTTAGGAATACAGAGATGAGAGCCCGCAATCCCGAAAGGCTAGACCTAGAATAGCTGGATAAAAAGACTTGAACTGCACCTTAAGAGAGTCAAGAACTGGAATTAAAACAACAACAACAACAACGAAAATCCAAAAACCATGGCTGTTGAGTCATTTCCAACTCATGGTGACCCCACGTGTTACAGAATAGAATTGCTCCATAGGGTTTTCTTGGCCCTGGGCAGCACAAACAGGTAAGTGCTTGACTACTAGCTGAAAGGTTGATGGTTTGAAATCACCCAGAGGTGCCTCAGAAGGCAGGGCTGGTGATCTGCTTCCGAAAGGTCAAAGCATTGAAAATTCTATGGAACAATTCTACTCTGCACACATAGTTGCCATGAGATGGAACCTATTTGATGGCAACTAAAAGCAACAACAAATACAATCTTTATGGAAGCAAATCGACAGGACTTTCTTTCGCGGCGCCACTGGGTGGGTTCGAACTGCCAGCCTTTAGGTTAGTAGTTGAGCACAAACTGCTTAAACCACTCAGGGGCCTAAGGATTGAGACAGATGGTGAGAATTTGGTAAGAAGACATTCCACGTATTCCTTCACAGCTAGGATTGTATTCAGATCAGGCTTTATTGTACCCAAAGACCAGGGGTTATACACTCAATGTAGCCCACAGCAGTTATAAACATGTTCTGTTTGGCTACTTCAGTGTTCTAAAAATAACTGAATGGCCCTTTGGCTAGACATTTGGTTTTCAGTTTAGCCATAGTGCCCAAGCCTCCCTATTGCCTTATGCTGGCCGCTTCATGTTAAAGACTCTGGTACGAACCTGAACCCTGAAGATCCTTGTGTTGGCGCTCCCTGTCATGCAAAAACCCAAATAACATAGGAACATAACAGACATGGGCAAGGGGTGGCTGCATCTTCCCACAGCTACTCACCACCACTTGTTTCCTTTCGTTGCCGTGAAGAAATAGACACTGTCCTGAAAGGATATGATCTTAATCAGGAGAGGTTTCTTTAGCATATAAAAAAGAAAATAACAGTGGCTATTCAGCACAATGACCTTTCTAAGCTGGGACAGAGCAGATGTAATTCAGCAGCCATCACATCAAGGCAAGCAGCCAAGGAATACACGGGCCAAATGTGCACAGCACTTCAGGTAACCCTTAGTGGGGGGGCTGGGCTTTGAGGAAGGCCAGGGTTGGGGGAACTTCTCCTGAGCTGAGGCTAGACGGGAGGCTAGATACAGGGTTTGTAATTATTTTAATAGCATGATTTTAGTGCATCATTGAGGTGGACTTCATTTGCTGAATTGTTTCAAAGGCTCTGATAACCAAACTGTTCCCAACACTTTAAGCTTTGGTTCAAAGTCATAACGTAGCTATTTCACTATAATTGCAAAATTTGACAAAGAGATGCCTTAGGAGGGAACTCAACAGTACAATAAATCTCACATTTACGTCATATACTCCACGCTCTTAACCATACTCCTAACCCGGTTTCTTCCTCTCACTTCTCTAACGTACTTTCCATCTCTTCCTTCCTGAAATATTTGTTCAATGTCTATTATTATGCTTGACATTGTGCCAGGTTTTAGGGATACAAAAGTGAACCTGTAGAACATAATTTCAAATTCTCATGGACTCTAGACTTTATGGAGCCAAGGGAGCTGGATGAACTCCTAAAATTATTGCCCTGAGATAATCTTTAAACCTTAAACCAAGAAAAATCCCGTTCTTAAAACCAAGCAATAGTTTAGCTTAACTAGTAAAAAAAAGTTTGGCTTGAGCATTATGCTCTTTTAAGAACTATCTATATAGGATCAAAGTGACAACAGCAACTCGAAAGATTAGATAAGAACCTTAGGGGGCAGTGAGTTTATGTTAATGGGGGAGGGACAACTCAGAAAAAGAGGGTGAGAATGGATGTACAAATCAGAGAATGTAATCAATGTCACTGAATTGTACATGCTGAAACGGTTGAATTGGTGTAGGTTTTGCTGTGTATATTATCAACAACAACAACAAAAAAGAACCTGACATATGAATGCACTCAAAAGTTGTCACAGCTTAACTCTGAGGCAGGGGAAGAGGGAATAGAGGCTACAGAAAAGATAAGTCAATACCATAGTGTGTCAAAGCTATGAAAGAGAGAGGTACGCACAGAACAGTCGTGTCCTTTGACTCCTGAAATAGCTTAGGAGACGTCATTGACTGAGTTGGACAATGTGGACTCCGTGGCAGCTGACTGGAGGTGCCACCGTGACACTTCATGAAATGTAGGCAGGGAGCCCTCCCAGGGAAGCAGGGTATGGTGACACTTCCTGCCTGGTGCACTTCTATATCAGCTTGTCTGGTCATTCAGAAAGCATATCTAAGGCCTTTGGCACCGAACATGAATTTGGGAACAGTCACTCATGAAGCACAGCAAAAGTCCTCACGAGCACCACAGTTTTAGTGATTACTCCAGAGCAGTTTTTAAGAAAAGTTCCCAGCAGCAAACAAAGCCAGTGCAAAGTACAGTTTTAGTTTTCCTATCTAGTTGGTGGAAAACCCTGGTGGCATAGTGGTTAAGAGCTGTGTCTGCTAACCAAAAGGTCAGCAGTTCAAATCCACCAGGTGCTCCTGGGAAACTCTACAAGGCAGTCCTACTCTGTCCTAAGGGTCGCTATGAGTCAGAATCCACTCAATGGCAACAGGTTTTATGGGTTTATCAGCTAGTGAATTGCAGAGATTTAAAACTGAATAATGAAACAAAGTGAGGCAGTAACAAGCCTAGATGCTTGTTTTTTCTTACCCAAAGGGCCTCTCTGCAGTATAAAAATGAACTTACTGAGGACTTCAAGTATATGGAAATGCTTTCCTTGTTTACTGTTCTTGAGGGAAACATAAGAATCCTATGGAATTTTTTAGTTAGTGCAAAGTGATGTATGGGCTTTGGAGCCAGACGAAGTTCAGTTCCAATCTAGCTCCATCTTTTACTCTGGACAGGTTTGGAAAGATTACTTTTAGTCCTGGAATGTAGTGCCAAATGTGTGCAAAAGGCATAATGTTATCTACTTTCCAGAGTTGTCGAATGATTAAATTTTATATTGTATCCTAAGAGCATTTATAGCACAGTGTGTGATCAATTGACACAAATTTCCTCCAGCCCCCAAAAAACAACAAACCTGTTGCTGTCAAGTCAATTCTGACTCCAGCCCCTAATGCTTAATAAATTATGGGTTTTAAAAAAAGTTTTTTTCCCAAGGACAGAGCCAATGTGACGCTAGAGACAGAAGCACCACACAGTCCCTCCACAGCAAAGACCTGAAAAAACTAAGCAAAACAGAAACAAGCATCCATCTTGGAACCCTAAGTGTCAAATGAAGGGATAAAGAACTCAACCAAGCACTGAATGGAGTAAGAAACTGAGAGAAAACAGAGAGCGAGGAGAGCTACGGAGTACAGCTAGCTTATGTGGCTCCTGGTAACCGCAAAGGCACACTTTCCCACCCTCCACCCTTCTTCCCCCTGCTTGGACTCTGCCACTTTCTGGTGGCCTGAGGTCACTTGTCTAGGGAGACACCAGCTCCTTGTTGCTTAGATTTGCCCCTCCAAAACCAGCCAGGTCCTTCTGTGCCATATTTTTGTTGCTGTAGTTGCTTTTGGGGGGCTTCTTTGGTTTCTTTTCTCTCTCACCTCCTTCCTTTCCTTTCTCTCAAACACCTGGCTCCATGTGCCATTCCCGCTCCTTCTTGATAGGCTGTGCAGCTCCATTCGGCTGGGGAGCCACTTCCCCAGTCTGAGCCACCACACCAGTGGGCTACCTAGGGCTATTTTTTTTCTTTGTTTCTCAATTTCTTGTCTCTCTCTACCTTCCTTCTTTTCCTTTTTCCTGAATACCTGGTGCCATGTGCCAGCTCCACTCCTTCTAGATGGGCTGTGTAGCACCGCTCATTTGGGAAGCCACTTCCCTGGTCCACACCACCAAGCCAGTGGGCTCTACTGGGGTTTTGTTTTGTTTCTTTTCTCAGTTTCTTGTCTCTCTCTGCCTTCCTTCCTTACCCTTCTCCTGAACACCGTATGTCATCTCTACTCCTTCTTGACTACCAGTGCAGTGCCACTCAGTTGGGGACCTGCTTCTGGTGGGCTCACCTGGGCATTTTTTTTTCTCTTCTTTTTTCTTGTCTCACTTTCCTTCCTCCCAACCACCTGACATCTTTTTTTTTTTTTTTTTTGGTTTCTTGTTT
This sequence comes from Loxodonta africana, assembly GCF_030014295.1. Taxonomy (NCBI): domain Eukaryota; kingdom Metazoa; phylum Chordata; class Mammalia; order Proboscidea; family Elephantidae; genus Loxodonta; species Loxodonta africana. The sequence continues at coordinate 106,227,805 of NC_087349.1, forward strand.
CTCTCTACCTTCTTTCCTTTCCTTTTTCCTGACCTCCTGGCCATGTGTGCCTTTTTCTCTCTCTGTTTCTCTTTTTTTTTTTCTTTATCTAGTTTCTTATCTCTCCCTTCCTTTGTTTTTTCCCACCCACCTAGCTGTGTGTGCTGTATCTGTCCCTCCTTGATGGGCTGTGCCACTCTGCCCAGCTATAAAGCCACTAGCATACAGCTTCCCCAGGTCTGTGTCACTCCAATGGCAGTTTCCCTCAGTACTGTTTTGTTTTGGCTTCTGTTTCTCTCTCCTCTCTCTCTTCTTTCCTATACCCACTTAGCTCCACAAATCACATCTTCTCTCCTTCCTCTGGCCTATCAGCACCATGCACTAAACATCCACTCCAGAGCAGCACAGGCATGGTCTTCCAGAACCTGCCCTGCATTGCCCCCATCCCCACCCTGTTGGCCCCAGTATGTACTGCAAACGACCCATCCCAGCTCCTCCCCCTTCACTGGACCTGCCCTGCTGCACCATAGCTGAACAACTGGCCCTGTCCAATGGACAAGGTGGTGAGAAATATTGTGACTACAGACGAGCACATAACAAAGAATGCCCAGTCTGCCTACCCAGACATAACCAAATAAAACAAAAAAGCAGGATGAAACAAACAAATCTACAATCAATAAATGAAGAAAATAATTACTGAATGTCCCAAAGACAGCAGACAATTATCAAAACATATATTAAAAAAAAAAAAAGGACAGGATGGTTCCAGTAGGCATCCAAGATAAAACACCAGATACCTTTTAGTAGAAGAAAAAGCACTAGAACTACCTGAAAGGAAATTCTAATCTCTAATATTGAGGGCTATCCAAGAGATGAGGGAAAAAGCAGGCAAAAATGAGGAAAAAATAGACGAAATCATGGAAAAAACAGACAAAACAATAGAGGAACTCAGAAAAATGATAAAGGAACAAAATGTCAAAATAAACTCACAACTAGAAATCATACAAAAACAGCAATTAGAAATCGAAAACTTAAAAAACAAGTTTTCAGAAATTGACAGTATCATAGAAGGTTTGAGGAACAGGGTTGAAACAATGGAAGACAGGATTGGTCAAATTGAAGATAAATCCTCAGACACCATTTTGTTGGAGGAAAAATCAGAGAAAAGAATGAAGAAAAATGAAGAAACCCTGAGAACTATGTGCTACACAATCAAGAGAAAAATTTGCGAGTGATCAGAGCTCCAGAACAGGGTAGGAAAATGAAAAATACAGACAAGATCATTGAAGAATTGCTGATAGAAAGCTTCCCTAATATCAGGACAGATAAAAAGCTGATAATCCAAGAAGTTCAGATGAATCCCATATAGGATAGACCCCAAAAGAAAATCACCAAGGCATGTCATAATCACACTCGCTAAAACGAAAGGCAAAGAAAGAACCCTGAGTGCAGCTCTAGAAAAATGAAAAGTCACATACAGAGAGGAAACAATAAAGCTAAGCTCTGATTACTTGCTGGAAACTATACAAGCAAGAAGGCAATGGGATGACATACATAAAACCTTGAAAGAAAAAATTACCAACCAAGAATGATATATCCTGCAAAACTCTCACTGAAATGTGATGGTAAAATTAGGACATTTCCATACAGATAGAAATTAAAAGAATAATTAAAAACCAAGCCAAATTTACAATAATACTTAAAAGAAATCCTTGGTTAAAGAAGCAACAAAATCAGACAACAACCTGAATCTAGGATGCAAGACCACATCGGCCAAATACCAACCTACGTAATGAACTCTCAAGGATAAAACAAAACTAAAAGATTTACAACAGGGAACCAGAGAGGTTAAAATGTAAATAGCGAAAACTTCAGAACAATAAAAGAGGGACTAAATGGTGTAGGTATAGAACTTTCAAAAGGAGAGGAAGTCAAGGCGATTCCAAGTAATAAAAGACTGGTTCCAACTTAGGAAAAGGAAGGTAAATTTCGAGGTAACCACAGAGAAAATTCATAAACCTACTCACCAAAATAAAGAAGAAAAACATAAAGTCTCAGTAAACACAAAACCTACAAAAATGAAAGAAATGAAAAAATTCACAAACAAAAGGAATTCAGAACATGAGAATAAGAAGAACAAACAAAATGTCAGCACCACAAAAAAAAGCACTACAAAATGACAGCAATAAACTCACACCTATCAATAATTACATTGAATGTAAATGATCTGATTGCACCCATAAAGAGACAGGGAGTGGCAGAATAGATTAAAAAAAAAAAAAAACTGGGCCTATCAATACACTGTCTACAAGAGACACACCTTAGAAACAAAGACATAAATTTAATAAAAATCAAAGTATGGAAAAATATATGTCAAGCAAACAGCTACCAAAAAAGAGCAGGAGTGGTAATACTAATGTCAGATAAAATAGATTTTAAAACAAAATCCACCATAAAAGACAAAGAAGGGCATCATATAATGACTAAAGGGACAACCCATCATGAAGACATAAACATAATAAACAGCTATGCACCCATTTGCGGGACTCCAAAATGCATAAAACAAACTCTAACGGCACTGAAAAGAGGAATTGACAGTTCCACAATAATAGTAGGAGACTTCAACACATCACTCTTGGCAAAGGAAAAAACATATAGAAAGAAACTCAACAACAATACAGAATAGCTAAAGGTCACAATCAGCCAACTTGAGCTCATAGACATATGTAGAACACTCCACCCAACTGCCGCAAAGTATACATTCTTTTCCAATGCACATGGAACATTTTCCAGAATAGATCACTTCTTAGGCCACAAACCAACCCTCAACAAAATCCAAAACATTGAGATAATACAAAGTATCTTCTCTGATCACAATGCCATCAAAGTAGAAATTAACAACAGGAAGATCAAGGGAAAAAAAAATCAAATACATGGAAACCAAATAACGTCCTGGTTAGAAACCACTGGGTAATAGAAGAAATCAAAGATGGGATCAAAAAAATTCCTAGAATCAAATGAGAATGAAAACACATCATAACAAAACCTTTGGGTTTTGTTTCTGTGCTCAGAGGTCAATTTATAGCAATAGATGCACACATCAAAAAAGAAAAAGTGGACAAAATCAAAATGTTAGCTACACAACTGGAACAAATAGAAAGAGAACAGCAAAAGAAGCCTAGAGCCACCAGTAGAAAGGAAATAATAAACTTCAGAACTGAAATAAATGATATAGAGAATAGAAAACAATAGAAAGAACCAACAAAACCAAAAGTTGGTCCCTTGAAAGGATCAACAAAATCAATAAACCATTGGCCAAACTGATAAAAGAAAAACAGGAGAGGATGCAAATAACCCAAATAAGAAATGAAATGGTGGACATTACAACAGACTAAACTGAAATAAAAAAGATCATAACAGAGTACTATGAAAAACTGTACTCCAACAACTTTGAAAACCTGGAGGAAATGGACAAATTTCTAGACACGCACTACCTACAAAATCTAACATAAACTGACACTGAAAATCTAAACACACCCATAACAAGAAAAGAGATTGAAAAGGTAGTAAAAAACAAAGCAAACAAACAAACAAAAAACAAAAAAACTCTCAACAGAAAACCCCCCTGGCCCAGATGGCTTCACTGGAGAATTCTACCAAACATTCAGAGAAGAGCTTGCACCAGTACCACTGAAACTATTTCAGAACATATAAAAAGAAAGATATTTCCAAATTCATTTTATGAAGCCAGCGTAACCCTGATACCAAAACCAGATAAAGACAACATGAAAAAAGAAATTTACAGACCAATATCTCTCATGAATGTAGATACAAATATTCTCAACAAAATTCCAGCCAATAAAATTCAGCATCATATCAAAAAAATAATACTCCATGACCAAGTGGAATTCATACCAGGTATGCAAGGATGGTCCAACTTTAGAAAATCAATCAACATAATCCACCACATAAAGAAAAGAATCACATGATCATCTTGATCAATGCAGAAAAAAGCATTCAACAAAGTCCAATACTCATTCCTGATAAGAACTCTCATAAAATAGGTATAGAAGGGAAAGTCCTGAACATAATAAAGGGCATCTATACAAAACCAACAGCCAACATCATTCTTAATGGAGAGAGGCTGAAAACATTCCCCTTGAGGACAGGAACAAGACAAGGGTGCCCTTTATTACCACTCCTATTTAACATTCTGCTGTAAGTCCTAGCTAGAGCAATAAGGCAAGAAAAAGGAATAAAGGGCATTCAAATTGGTAATGAAGAAGTAAAATTGTCTCTATTTGAGGATGATATGATACTATACATAAAAAACCCAAAAGACTCTATGAGAGAACTACTGCAACTAATAGAAAGATTCAGCAGAGCAGAAGGATATAAGGTAAATGTACAAAAATCCATTGGATTCCTATACACCAATAAAGAGAACAATGAAAAGGAAATCAGGAAAACAATACCATTTATAATAGTCCCTAAGAAAATAAAATATTTCAGATTAAATCTAACCAAGGATGTAAAAGACCTATACAAAGAAAACTACAAAACACTACTGCAAGAAACCAAAAAGACCTATATAAATGGAAAAACATACCATGCTCATGGATATGGAGACTCAGCATTGTGAAAATATCGATTCTACCCAAAGCAATTTACGAATACAAATGTAATACTGATCTAAATACCAACAACATTCTTTAAAGAGATGGAAAAACTAATCATTAACTTTATATGGAAAGGGAAGAGTCTCCAGGTAAGTAAAGCACTATTGAAGAAGAAGAATAAAGTAGGAGGACTCGCACTACCTGACCTCCAAACGTACTATACAGCTACAGTAGACAAAACAGCCTGGTACTAGTACAATAACAGATACATTGACCAGTGGAACAGAATTGAGGACCTAGATGTAAATCCATCAACCCGATCTTTGACAAGGGCCCAAAGTCTATCAAATGGGGAAAAGACAGCCTTTTTAACAAATGGTGCTGGCAAAACTGGATGTCCATCTGCAAAAAAATGAAATAGGACCCATACCTCACACCATACACAAAAACTAATTCAAAATGGTTCAAAGACCTAAATATAAAATCAAAAACTATAAAGGTCATAGAAGAAAAATAGGATCAATGCTAAAGGTCCTAATACACGGCATTAACAGGATACAGTCCATAACTAACAACACACAAACTCCAGAAAAGAAGCTAGATAACTGGGATCTTCTAAAAATTAAACATTTATGTTCATCAAAAAACTTCACCAAAAAATGGGCAAAAGATATGAAGAGACACTTCATCAAAGGAGATATTCAAGTGGCTAACAGACACAGGAGGAAATGTTCACAATCATTAGCCATTATTGTTGTTAGGTGTCGTCAAGTCGGTTCCAACCCATAGCGACCCCATGTACAACAGGAGGAAACACTGCCCAGTCCTGGGCCATCATCAGAACTGTTGTTATGCTAAGCCCATTGTTGCAGCCACTGTGTCAATCCATCTCCTTGAGGGTCTTCCTTTTTTCCACTGACCCTCTTTACCAAGCATGACGTTCTTCTCCAGGGACTGATCCCTCCTGAAAACATGCCCAAAATATATGAGACATAGTCTCACCACCCTTGGTTCTAAGGCGCATTCTAGTTGCACTTCTTCCAAGATAGGCTTGTTTGTTCTTTTGGCAGTTCATGGTATGTTCAATATTCTTCTCCAACACCACAATTCAGTGGTGTCAATTCTTCTTCAGTCTTCTTTATTCATTGTCCAGCTTTCACATGCATAGGAGGCAATTGAAAACACCATGGCGTGGGTCAGGTGCACCTTAGTCTTCAAGGTGACATCTTTGCTTTTCAACACTTTAAAGAGGTCTTTTTGCACCAGATTTGCCCAGTGCAACGTGTCTTTTGATTTCTTGACTCCTGCTTCCATGGGTGTTGATTGCGGATCCAGTTAAAATGAAATGCTTGACAACTTCAGTCTTTTCCCCATTTGTCATGATGTCGCTTATTGGTCCAGTTGTGAGGATTTTCATCTTCTTTACGTTGAGGCTTCATATTGAAGGCTGTGGTCTTTGATCTTCATCAGGAAGGGCTTCAAGTCCTCTTCCCTTTCAGCAAACGAGGTTGTGTCATCTACATAAGGCAGGCTGTCAATGAGTCTTCCTTCAATCCTGATGCCCATTCTTCTTCACATAGTCCAGCTTCTCAGATTATCTGCCCCGCATACAGATTGAATAGGTATGGTGAAAGGATACAACCCTGACTCACACCTTTCCTGACTTTAAACCATGCAGTGTCCTGTTCGAGCAACTGCCTCTTCATCTATGTTCAGGTCCTCATGAGCACAATTAAGTGTTCTGGAATTCCCATTCTTCCCAACTTTATCCATAATTTGTTATGATCCATACAGTTGAATGCCTCTGCGTAGTCAATAAAACAAGGTAAACATCTTTCTGGTATTCTCTTCTTTCAGCCAGGATTCATCAGATATCAGCGATGATACTCCTGGTTCCACATCCTCTTCTGAATCTGGCTTGGATTTTTGGCAGTTCCCTGTCCATGCACTGCTGTAACTGCTTTTGAATGATCTTCAGCAAAAATTTACTTGTGTGGTATATTGTTTGATAATTTCCAAATTCAGTGGGATCAACTTTCTTAGGAATAGGCATAAATATAGATACCTTCTGGTCAGTTGGCCAGGAAGGCTGTCTTCCAAATTTCTTGACATAGACGAATGAATACTTCCAGTGCCGTGTCCATTTGTTGAAACATCTCAACTGGTATTCTGTCAGTTCCTGGAGCCTTGTTTATCGCCAGTGCCTTTAGTGCAGCTTGGACTTCTGCCTTCAGTACCATTGGTTCCAGCTCATATGATACATTTTGAAATGGTTGAACATTTTCCAATTCTTTTTGGTATAGTGACTCTGTGCATTCCTGCCACCTTCTTTTGATGCTTCCGGAGTCATTTAATATTTTCTCCATAGAATCCTTCAACATTGCAACTCAAGGCTTGAATTTTTTCTTTAGTTCTTTCAGCTTGAGAAATGCAGAGCATGTTCTTCCCTTTTGGTTTTCCATCTCTAGGTCTTTGCACATGTCATTATAATGCTTTACTTTGTCTTCTCAAATTGCCCTTTGAAATCTTCTGTTCAACTCTTTTGCTTCATCATTTCTTCCTTTTGTTTTAGCTACTCAATGTTCAAGAGTTAGTTTTAGAGTCTCTTATGACAGCCATTTTGGTCTTTTCTTTCTTTTCTGCCTTTTTAATGGCCTCTTGCTTTCTTCATTTATGATGTCATTCCACAACTCATCTGGTCTTCAGTCATTACTGTTCAACACGTTAAATCTATTCTTTTTTTTTTTTCATTAAAGCAAAAAGAAAGTTTTTTGGCATATATTTAAAAAGGCCAAAGTAGGAAAGTAGACAAGCATGCTGCCAGAGTTAATGTCTGCCCAAATCCAAGGAAATATTACAGAATAGACAAAAGTGGGGAAAAGGACAAGCATGGTGCCATAGCCATGTCTGCCCGAGTCCAAGGAAACTACAGAATAAGCAAGAATGGGAAAATAAACAAGCATGCTGCCAGAGCCAGTCTGCCCGAGTCCAAAGAACTTTACAGAATCATCAGTATATACTAACATTATAAATGGGCAAAACCATTGAAAGCTTCGCCTTTTCACAGTTTGGTTAGAATCTGTGATCCTATATTCTGAATTGCCTTTCTTAATAATCATTGGTACAGGTTTCAGTAACGATAGAATGGTCTTCATCGGTCCAACTAATTTTCTATTCACTAAATGCTAAAAAAGATAAGAGTGGAAAGTCTTTTGTGTTCTGTTTGATTGGCTTCTGTGAAAGTTCTCTAAACGACATTTTCCAAGTTTATCTTAGCTATTTTCTTTATACCTCAGGGCCCAGTTGATGGTCTTTGTGAGTCCTTGTGAGCCCTTGTGAGCAAAGCTCCAGCTGGATCACAACATTTTTTATCCTCAAAGACAGGGAATAATGATTCCAATATTATTTTCTAAATCATTCCCTCCTTTTGATTAGAGATTTCATATAACACATCGATGATCAATACCTGGACTTAGTCGAGCTCTTAAATTGGTGGCCATTGTAGGCTCTTTAAACTCATGGTGCTGGTTTTCCACTGAATACCATCTGGTTCTTCACCAGGATCTTAAGAAAGAGCAATGTTCTCATCAAACTCATTGCTTGGAGGGAGCGGACTCAATGTGCATCAACATTTTAGCCTGAAGCTTTCGTTTGACTTTGAAGTGCGTAAGACAATAGAAGATAAATTTTATTATACCTAATACTAGCAGGATGCAGACTAAGAATATTACTATCCCTTGCAATAAATGATCTAGCCTTTGTACTTATTCCTGATGCTAACCAATCAAATAAATCTGGTGTTTGTAAGGGTGTTACAGCGTGTAACCAAGTAGCTTGCTGTCTAACGTTATATATATCTTGTTCTACTTCTCTTGTGTTATTTATCCAAATGCAACAAGAGGTATTTGCTACAGCACAGATTATACTTTCTTGGGCTTACAAAAAAAATCTTATCTGACCCCACGTTGGCTTAATGAGGTCAGAGATCACTGTTGTGTTTCCATTCCACTTGCAACTTTGTTGTTTGTCCCATAGTGATTGATAAATTTCTTAAACATTTCTCCAATTCAACTATACCATAAGCTTAGTTGGATCTACCACACAAAAGCATATATCCGTAAAAGGCACTCAAAGTTTGTCTAGAGAAACAGGAGGTAGAGAAAAATTTACATATTACAAACCAGTTTCCCTTAGAGAATTCATGATTAGCAAGATAATACAGGATGGACCTCTCCTGTTGGAGGTCTTCAGTAAATCTCTTTAAAACATACTATGTGTTTTCCCTGAGGGCAAGCTGTCCCTCCTTGGTTTACCTATTAGCAGCCATGGGTCACTTTCTCAGAAGCAGTAGTGGAACATAAGACAAAATGTAGCCTGAGCTATGAGGTCGATCTTTTCTGAGAACCTGGTTTCTTTAAGATATATAATGCTCTGCATAGTAAGAGGGTGGGAGCTTGATTACAAACATTAGACAGGTGTCTTGAAAACTAATTAAAGCAATTACTGATTTATCCTAAACATAACTCTCAGTCCAGTCTTTGGAGTCAGTTTCACAAAACGGGTTGAATTCTTCAAAAAAAAAAGCATAATACCCAGAGCAAAACAGTCTTATTAGTTTCTCTGGATCATTGTTTGACTCAAAAGTGGTTTCAGGAATCAGTTTTTTTTTTTCCTCAAAACTTGAGGTTCAAAAGAACACCCAAAGGCTATGTCTGTGTGGGTTGTCCCAACCTCCATGAAAGCCAGAAATCTGGATTCAAGGAGAATTACAACTCATTCATGGTTCCTTCCTTTGGATCATGATTTTGCTATAGAATCTTTGATCAAAAAAGCTCAATAAATAGTAACTGGACACCATCTGATTTTTAAGATCCCAGGCACCATACAGCAAAGTAGGAAGTAGAATTAAAACATTAACAGTTATATTAGGCCAATTGTCTAAAATAACCAATCAAACCATGACCCTAAGGCCTTTGAAGAGAGAAAGCAAATATCATGACATTTTTGTTTATACATAAGTGTTACCAATTGCCAGTCTGACACAAAGGGTCATTGTCTTTTCCAGAGTAAGAATACACACAAAAGACAAACTTTATCTTCCGCAAGCTTTATTTTGCTTGAGTCAAGCAAAAGAAGTCAGGGGTGATCTAAGCCTCTCCAAAAGACTGACTCCAAAAGGGAAGCAAGGCTAGGGCTTATATGGGTTCGGCGGAGACAATAGAGTAATGAATATTCAGTGGGCTTCTTTTGAGGGGCAGGTACTTCTCAGAATGGTGGTGTATGTTAATTAGGTTGCACACGCATCTGGAATCTAAGATGGAACCCACTGATATTCAAGATGGAGTCCTCTTGGCAGCCCTTGGCATCACTTACGGTATATAGCACAAATGCACCGATCTTTGGCACTACATCGCCATCTTCGGAGAGCTAAGGAAGGTCAAACAGCAGTCACACTGCTCCTCTGTGCATACGGAGCCTGCAAAGGAGGAGGGAACTAGAAAGACACTAAGAAGAGGTAGTAATTCACGGGCTGCCCCAATCCTATCTCATGTTGACAGGGTGGGTTTCTGTTTACCCAACTTCTAGATGGTAGTCTTTTTAAAAGCAATTTTGTTCCACCAGAACAGTTAACCCTATCTGTCTCATGATTGGGTGTGGGTTTTTTTCCCCCAACTTCTAGATGATAATCTTTTAAAAACTCTTTTGTTCAGCCAAGGGCACAGTTAACCCTATCTGTCTCATAAGCAGCATCAGTAACTGCTTTTCACTTGAGTCAGCAGCAACTACATTCAGCAAAACTTCAGCTTTCATATTAATATAAATACAACAACATTTCTCTATTAAGGCACAAAACTGTTCCTTGAGAGAATAATAGGAAATCTAATGCTATTCTAATTTGTAAAATCATGGCGTGAACTCAGACACTTGTCTGGCTATGGTAGTTACAACTCGGCTAAATTTACTGAGAGAAATTCGAGAGTTAAAATATCTGAACCCATTAGGAAGATAATTTAGGAGAAAAGAGGAAAATGGTTCCTTATATCCAGAAGGTAGGACCTTAAAGCATTGCTTATTTCCAGAAAGAAACACCTTAAAACATCAGCAATATTCCCACATAAAAACCCATAGTTTACTCAGTCTTATGTACTCGGTCTTATGTAGTTAACTTCTGTTCCATGTGATTCCGAATCAGCCGAAGTCTGCCAATCCATCAGCTTCTGCACAGAGTTCTGGAAATTTTGATTGAGTTTAGTCACAGTCTTTTTCTAAGTCTTCTTTTTTTTTTTTTTTAAGATGTTCTGGTCAATGTTTTCAGACAACCAGCAAAGTAATAATTATCTGCAGATGACAAAACTGAATATAGCCTTGATTAATTTATAAAAATAATACTCCTATAGTGAAAGACCTGATAGAAATTAATTAAAAGCATGTAAAGGCCAAATAAAATCAGTTAAAAAAAAAAAACTTCAGATAAAAATATTTGTAAATATAACCATTAACCATATTTTTAAAGAGCTTCAGATGTAATACATAATAGTTTTGAGACAAATACCATACAGTCAGGATATACTAAGAATATACCAAGATTATCAGATCTCTAAATACCTGAAAAAAGTCATAGGTAAATGATGTGAATTCCTCGATCAAACCACTGGCTTTGATGATGCTAAATTAAAAAAAAAAAAAAAAAGATTGTGACCAAGTTGACAATAAAATTATGACATAATATTATGCATTTGCTGTATAACATTAGGCAAAAACACAAGAGGAAATACTAGCATATAAATCTTAACCCAAAGAGAATCGGGCGTTTTTCTTGATTTTGACAATATCTTCCAGTTAATTCATTAAATACAACTTTTTTAGCACTTTTTCTTTATGAAAATTTTTAGTGGCTTTCCATGAAGTTTTAGAGTTGTTAGGAGTTTATTAGAGGTCACCATGAGGTTATTGAACCAAAGGTCTTAAAGTAAAAACCTTTAGCTTTTTTTTTTCTAAAAGCCGTGTGGCTTGGTTTTTGGCTCGGGAATCTTATTTTAATGGTAGGCTGAACCTCTGCCTTCAAGGCAGATGACACAAAGAATAAATTAATCCTTTAACTCAGAAATCAAAGAAAATTGTGTTATTTTAAAAGCAAGAAACCAAATTCTTTGTTATATATGCTATTTAAATTAAAGCTCCTAAAAATCTCATAAATTAAACCATTAAACTTCAGCCAGACAGATAACACTTTTGACCAGTATCAAATAAATTTCTTTTTTCAATAAACCTCTTAAATGTTGTCTTTAATGCACTTCTCTTACAGTACATCCCTTTCAAATGGCAAAAATGAACACACTCATTTGCAGACTTAAATATATATGTATATTCTTTCACTTGTGGCATAAAAAACGTATAAAAACTTAAATTATGACAAGTATCTATTAACTCAATTTAACATCAATAAGTTACCTAAAAGGTCTTGGAAATTATTTTAAGCCTGTATACCATAAAACATAACTATAATTGAAATAAATTTTGTTTAAACATTCCAAGTTTTCATTCAACTTTTACTCTTTCCCATATTTTCCCCATGTAATTTTAGCCCTTAAAGTTTTTAACAACTAGCTTTGGAAATCACAAAGTCTCTGCTGGAATGACCAGTTCATTGATGTGGTTATAACCTTACGTGTCTGACTAGGGCTGGAAATATTTTTCCAGGCCGGTTCAGGTGTATCTCATTGTGATTTCTATTCCTTGTTTCTTAAAGTTCCCCTACAATAGCGTGAACTTGTTTACAGTTCTTTTACACCCAATTTCTGATAACCATAGGGTCTTCACCTAGTTGGAAAGGGTCTTTCAAAAGCTTCCCTGAAGGTATAAGGTCTTGGAGACTGGGGCTGGGGAGGCCTGATCGTGCCCCGCCCTCCCTATTTTTTAACTCAAGGTGGAAGACAAGATTAGACAGTCCAATTCGTTTACATATGTTTAAGTTGACACAAGAATTTTGAAAGGCAAAAGATAACTAATTTCCTTCTCTTTTACTGTTCTGGAACTGCTACTTTTACTTTAAGACAAAACCATCCTTTTTCTTTAAATAAAACACATTGCATATAATATCAAGCTTAAAAAAATTTTTTTTTTTTTTAAGTTACTTAGAAAGGTTTTGCCTTTAAGATTGACATACAGAGCATAAAGATCTTGGTGTAATTTTCAAATAGACCAATTTATATCAGAGTTTCTCCAAGTCGCTACTAAAAATCTAAATCATAAGACAGACAGAAGTTTTTCTGTACGAAGAAAGAACTGAGGTTCTAAGACAGCCTTACAAAAAACACCAATTCTCAGCCATAGTCACCAACCTAATACAAGATAGAATGCTCGAGACCAGGAGCAAGCTCTCAGGACAAAACCACACAAACTCACCAAACAATACCACACAAAGCAAAGACAGGGGATCCTAGTTTCTTAAAGTGTATATTGCAAATTTTGGTAAGATCAACTCAATTCAATGGAAAAAAAATTCTAGATAAAGTTATTAAATTATTAGAGGCTCAGATGGAGGAATATTAGAACTTTTTGAGACAGATGGGGTAAACTGTGCTGGCGGAACAAAAGAGCTGTTAAAAGATTACCACCCAGAAGTTGGTAAATAGGAATCACACCCTGTCAACAGGAGATAAGGTTGAAACAACCCATGAATTACTATCTTAGTGTTTTTCTAGTCCCTTTCCCCTTTACAGGCTCCCACATGTACAGAAGAACAATGTATGCCCACTGTTTAACCTTCCTTAAACCTCTGAAGATGGTGATGTGGTGCCAAAGATCAGTGTGCTTGTTCTATATCCCATAATAAATGATGCCAAGGGCTGCCGAGAGGGCTCCATCTTGAATATCAGCGAGTTCCATCTTAGATTCCAGATGCGTGTGCAACCTAATTAACATGTACCACCATTCTGAGAAGTACCCGTCTCTTGAAAGAAGCCCACTAAATATTCATTACTCTATTGCCTCCACAGAACCCGTATAAGCCCTAGCCTTGCTTCCCTTTTGGAGTCAACCTTTTGGAGAGGCTTAGTCCCCCACCGACTCCTTTTGCTTGACTCAAGCAAAATAAAGCTTGCTGAAGATAAAGTTTGTCTTTCTTGCGTATTCTTACTCGGGAAAAGACAAGCACCCTTTGTGCCAGATTGGCAATTGGTAACCTTTTGACAAAACCTGAGCATCAAGCAGAAGTTCCCTCCAAAGAGGAAAAGACAATACAAACGGAAGGCCATTTTCCCAAAACGATCCCTGAAGTTTCAAGTTAGCTCTAGTATACTCAGTAGCATTTTTAATTCTGAAACCCAAACTAGTATCTCGGTAGCAGGGGGGAAATCCAGGCTCATTTATCAAAGATGTTATGCTCTAAGTTTCAAGCTTGTGGCTTCCCTTTTTTTTAACTTAATTCATTCTGCTGGCTAGAGATCTAGTCTCTTATTTTAGACCTTAGATATGCTAGTTCCTCCAATTGGAAAATAAAGTAGCTACTGATGGTTTTAATTTTATTGTGATTCTTTATTGAGAAACTATCATAAAACAGGTATGGAACTACCACTTTTTCCTTAAATTTCATAGCACAGGTCAGGAGCTGCCACTTCCCCCTGAGAATTTGGCAAAACAGAGTACTATTTTCCAGGTTTTCTCTGAGCCACAAAAAGAACCCTAAGGAGGAACGCCAGGGAAGTTGGACGGTGTGTTGCTTAGACCAATGTGCACCTTCCTTGTGAGAGAGTTTTCTTGCAGGTGGCAGGCATCCTAGTGTTCTAGCCTGTCTAGTGACCACCTTATCCTGCCATGGGAGACTTTAACACTGTGATGAGCACTGGCGACAGCCCTAATGGCTTTTACTGGTCAACCCATGCCCCAATTTTTGTACCTTATTGTGGCTCAGAGCTCTTTGAAAATACAATTACCTCTTTAGTGTTTCAAATGCCCGAATCTAGACCTAAGCTGCAGTTCAACAAGTTACTAAATATCACTCTTAACCAAACGATCAAGCAAAAATCTAAGAAAAAGATTCTCCTTAATCAACCAATTGGTTTTTCAAACAAATACGCCAAACAAAATTTAAGAGAACATGAGAAAGAGAACAAAAACATAAGCAAATGCTCCTTTTCAGAGAGTACTGCCCCGGTCAGTGTTGAAGGGACATGGAGTGGGAACACGTGGCTCCAGAAGACAGGACCTCTTTTGCCGGCTTCTGCTCCATGGTCCAGGTCTCCTCAAGTTCAACTGGATTCGTAGCTTCAGATATCTTTGATGCCTATGCCATTAACTGTTGTAGGGTAAAAACGTAATAAAGTTTATTAAAGAAAAAATGTTTTATTTGGCATATATTCAAAAAGGCAAAAGTAGGAAAGGAAATAAGCATGCTGCCACAGCTAATGTCTGCCTGAATCCAAGGAAATATTATAGAGCAGACAAAAGTGGGAAAAGGGACAAATGTGCTGCTACAGCTATGTCTGCCCGAGTCCAAGAAAATATTACAAAATAGGCAAGAATGGGAAAACAGACAAGCATGCTGCCACAGCCATGTCTGCCCAAGGCCTCCAATCTATTCTTGAGGTGGTCTCTAAATGCAGGTGGAATATACTCAAGGTCATACTTTGGCTCTCGTAGACTTGTTCTAATTTTCTTCAGTTTCAACTTGAACTTGCATATGAGAAATTGATTGTCAGTTTCGCAGTTGGCCCCTGTCCTTCCTCTGACTGATGATATTGGGCGTTTCTGTCACCTCTTCCCACAGACGTAGTCGATTTGATACCTGTGTATTCTGTCTGGTGAGGTCCACGTGTATAAAACCAGAACACCAAACCCATTGTCAACTCAACAGCACTGGGTTTGGTTTTTCCATGTGTATAGTTGCCGTTTATTTTGGTGAAAGCAGGTATTTTCAATGAAGAAGTCACTGGTCTTGCAAAATTCTATCAAATTTGTTAGAGCACAATTTTTTGTAGTAATCTGATATGATTCTTTTAATTTCAGTTGGGTCTGTTGTAATATTGCACATCTCATTTCTTATTTGGGTTATTTGCTTCCTCTCCTGTTTTTCTTTGGTCAGTTTGGCCAGTGGTTTATCAATTTTGTTAGTTTTTTCAAAGAACCAGCTTTTGGTCTTGTTAACTCTTTCAATTGTTTTTCTGTTTTCTATTTTATTTAATTCTGCTCTTACTGTTGTTATTTGTTTTCTTCTGGTGCCTGAGTGTTTCCTTTGTTGTTCTCTTTCTATTTGTTCAAGGTCTAGGGATAATTCTTCGATTTTGGCCCTTTCTTCTTTTTGGATGTGTGCATTTATTGGTATAAATTGACCTCTGAGCACCGCTTTTGCTGTGTCCCAAAGGTTCTGATAGGAAGTGTTTTCATTCTCATTGGATTCTATGAATTTCTTTATTCCATCCTTAATGTCTTCTATAATCCAGTCGTTTTCGAGCAGGGTGTTGTTCAGTTTTCAAGTGTTTGATTTCTTTTCCCTGCTTTTTCTGTTATTGATTTCTACTTTTATGGCCTTGTGGTCAGAGAAGATGCTTTGTAATATTTCAATGTTTTGGATTCTGCTAAGGTTTGCTTTATGACCTAATATGTGGCCTATTCTAGAGAATGTTCCATGTGCATTAGAAAAGAAAGTATACTTGGCTGCTGTTGGGTGGAGTGCTCCGTATGTGTCTATGAGGTTGAGGTGGTTGATTGTGGCATTTAGATCTTCCGTGTCTTTGTTGAGCTTCTTTCTGGATGCCCTGTCCTTCCCTGAAAGTGGTGAAGTCTTCTACTGTAATTGTGGAGCTGTCCATCTCACTTTTCAATGCCGATAGGACTTGTTTTATGTATCTTGCAGCCCTGTCATTGATTGCATAAATATTTAGTATGTTTATATCCTCCTGGTATATTGTCCCTTTAATCATTGTATAGTGTCCTTCCTTGTCCTTTGTGGAGGATTTAACTTTAAAGTCTATTTTGTCAGAAATTAGTACTGCCACTCCTGCTCTTTTTTGATTGTTGTTTGCTTGATATATATTTTTTCATCCTTTGAGTTTTGGTTGGTTTGTGTCTTTAAGTCTAAGGTCTGTCTCTTGTGGGCAACATATAGATGGATCGTGTTTTTTAATCCATTCTGCCACTCTCCATCTCTTTATTGGTGCATTTAGTCCATTAACATTCAGAATAATTATAGTTAGGTACGAGTTTAGTGCTGTCATTTTGATGTCTTTTTTGTGTGTTGTTGACTGTTCCTTTTTCCCACTTAATTTTCTGTGCTGAGTAGTTTATCCTTATATATTGTCTTTTCCTCTTATTTATTGTTGTTCATTTTGTTTCTGCTGAGTCTCTATTTTTTTCTTGTATTTTATTTCGATGAGTAGGATTGTTAGTCTACGTGGTTACCTTAAAATTTACCCCGATTTTTCTAAGTTTAAACCTATCTTTTATTTCTTTATATCACCTTGTCTTCTTCTCTGTAGGAAAGATCTATGACTATGTTTCTTAGTCCCTCTTTATTGTTTTAATGCTGTCTTCTTTTACATAATAACACTGCTGTTTCCCTGTTTTGAGGTTTTTTTTTTTTTAATCTTGATTTATTTTTGTGATTTCCTTGTCTGGGTTGACATCTGATTGCTCTGTCCAGTGTTCTAGTCTTGGGTTGATACCTGATATTATTGATCTTGTAACCAAAGAACTCCCTTTAGTACTTCTTGTAGTTTTGGTTTGGTTTTTACGAATACCCTAAACTTCTGTTTATCTGGAAATGTCCTAATTTCACCTTTATATTGGAGAGACAGTTTTGCTGGATATATGATTCTTGGCTGGCAATTTTTTTTCCTTCAATCGTTTCTATAAGTCATCCCATTGTCTTCTTGCCTGCATGGTTTCTGCCGAGTAGTCCGAGCTTATTCTTATTGACTGTCCTTTGTAGGTGACTTTTCATTTATCCCTAGCTGCTCTTAAAATTCTCTCTTTATCTTTGGTTTTGGCAAGCTTGATTATAGTATGTCTTGTTGACTTTCTTTTAAAATCTACCTTATGTGGAATTTGATGAGCATCTTGGATAGATATTGTCTCATCTTTCACACTATCAAGGAAGTTTTCTGCCAACAAATTTTCAACAATTCTGTCTGTATTTTCTGTTATCCCTCCCTGTTCTGGTACTCCAACCACTCGTAGGTTATTTCTCTTGATAGAGTCCCACATGGTTCTTAAGGTTTCTTCATGTTTTAAAAATTCTTTTATCTGATTTTTCTTCAAATATGTTGGTGCCAAGTGGCTTATCTTCAAGTTCACCAATTCTGCCTTCCACTTGCTCAATTCTGCTCCTCTGACTTTCTATTGAGTTGTCTAATTCTGTAATTTTATTGTTAATCTATGGATTCTTGCAGCTTATTAAATTTTTCATTATATTCTTGAATAACCTTTGTAATTTCTTCAACTGTTTTATCTGTGTGTTCCTTGGCTTGTTCTGCAAATTGCCTGATTTCCTTCCTACTTTTGTTCCTGACGTCTTGAAGAGTTCTGTATATTAATCTTTTGAATTCTGCATCTGGTAATTCCAGGAAGGCACCTTCATCCAGAAGATCTGTTGATTCTTTGTTTTGAGAGCATGTTGAGGCAATTATGGCCTGTTTCTTTATGTGACTTGATATTGACTGTTGTCTCTGAGCCATCTATAAGTTATTGTATTAGTTTATTTTATGTTTGCTTACTGTATCCTAGCTTCTTGCTTTGTTTTGTTTTGATATGCCCAAATAGGTTTCTTGAGTGAGCTAGCTTGATTATTTTCACCTTTGAAGCTCTGATGTCCTGTCACCAAATGGTTAGAACTGTTATCATGTATATCAGTCTAGGAGGGCATTCACTTTTCTTATATGAATTAAGCTCAGGTGTCCAGGTAGCTGATCATCAAGTGTGTGGTACAGGCTCTGTCGTACAGTCTTAGAGGGGCGGGGTGATTGGTGTAGGTACCGGTACCTGGTTGCAGCAGGGGATCATGCTCTGAAAGAGGCAGAGGGCTGAGAACCATCCCCTACGTGTCTGTGAGGAAAGTGCGTCCCTGTTCCCTAAAGCATACAGGTGGGTAGGTTCTGCAGACTGACCATGGGTACCTAGTGCTTTTGGTTGTAAGGACTGGGAGGTACCAGTTATCCTTGGACCCCTGTCACGCGTGGCTGGGTGGCCTGAGTGGAGCCACCAGTCCTTTTGCCCCTGATGTAGGTAGGTGAGGACCCTGTTTAATGGGCAAAGTGGTGTCAAATATCAGATACCCACCTCTCCACCACACAGATGAAACAGTTGCAGTCTGCCAACAAGTGCCTGTTCTCCTGAAATAGGCCCTCACAGATTCATGCAGGGGGGGAAAGGTATTCAAAGCCCATGGATCATTTATGTGCGGACAGGAGCCACTTCTGTCCTGAGCTCCCCCAGTTAGTGGAGCTGGCAAATTATTTTTTCCCCCAACTGTGAATTTATTCCTTTTCCAGGGCCTGGAGGGTGGCCTTAGGCGCTCAACAGGGCCTATCTCAGGCCCAGGGAAATCAACAGCCACTGAAACTGGCTTGGGGCTGGGTGGCTACGTCAAATATACCCAAGTACTTAACTTTTGCTGAGAGCGCCGTTCTTCTCTGGTTCTGGAGGTCTGAGTACGCTGTGCAGCTGGCTGCTTGTCCCTGAGGAAACTGAGGCCAAAAGCGACTACCAACCCATTGCAGCCACTTCTAGGAATAGTGCCTGAGGGATCCCGGTGCTTCAGGTCTGGTAACTTCTCTCTGCTTCTGAACTGTCTCTTCCTTCCCTTGCCACTCAGTCCATTTTCTAACTTTGCCTTTGATGTTCAGGGCTTCTAGCTTGTCATAAATATAATCGTTTCACTTGTATTTTGGGTCTTTGTTGTAAAAGGGATTGCAGGAAACATCTGGCTATTCTGCCATCTTGGCCCCGCCTCCTTCCCTTTCCTATTTATCTCTTGAGAGATAAAAGGTGGTGCAGGCCACACCCCAGGGAAAGTCCCCTTAGATTGGATCAGAATGTGACCTGGGTAAGGGTGTTACAATCCCACCCTAAACCTCTTTAACATGAAATTACAATCACAAAATGGAGGACAACCACACAATACTGGGAATCATGCCCTAAACAAGTTGACAGATATCTTGGAGGGACACAGTTCAATCCATGACAGATGCTTAAGCTTAAAATTTTAGAAACATCATCAGTGAAATCCTTACCTTGATGAAATCCTTACCTCCAAACTTCCCCATTCCTCTCCCAATCTTGTCCAGTTTTCATTCACAAATTCTCCTCTAGCACCAACCAGTCCTTCTCTCTTTTCTCCAGTTCCATTCATCACCGGATCAACAGACTAGGGTCCTCACATGGTTGAGGAGTAAGGACCACAAAGAGGTCAATGTAACAGAGAGTTCAGCTTCTGGTTTTGTTCTCTCTTTATTCAAAAGCTGTAACTAGATGAATGGTAATACTGAAGGTGTGAGAAGGACAGACTCATCCCAGCCCCAATTTCTATCAGGGAATGACACTTCCAGCCTGTAATTCCCTCACCACACAATAACCCTGCCAGTCAGGCACCTATCACCCCCGTTTTACTGGTGAGCAAATAACGCACAGAGTTCAAGTTTACCCAGGTACTAAAAGGGCAGAGCCAGGATTGAAGCATAATCTCTCTGACAGGCAAATTTGTGCTGTTAACTGCTTCACAAGGAAACCCTTCAGAAATCCTTGTCAGTTTTCTAAGGCCTGGCTTGTTCTTTCCCCATCCCAGTGCTCACCCCCCTCCACCTCCACACACACACACTTGGGAGAGTATTTAAGATTACCTTTCCCAATCTGGTTCTGACAGGCATCATTAATTTTTTTTTTTTATTAAGTTGTCTTCTGGGCTTGTAATTTTATTTACCTAAATGGGTCACACCCTTCTTACAATCCACCTAGAACAGGCTTCCTGAAATCCAATTCCTGTTAACCCTTCTAGCAGCCTCCTGCAGGTGTGCTGTGCTAGATGCCTCACTTGGTGTTTTTGTAACCCCTTCTTTATCAGAGAAACCCTGTATTCAGCTTCCCACACTCATCCATTGGTGTGTATCTAGATAAAGGGGCGGATTATCCAACAAGCACGGCAAGCACCGTGTTTATCTTGCTGCCCAGATCATCTGTAGTGAACAATTTCACATTTTTTCACCACATCAAAGACTCTGCTTCTAGGCATGGCTGGCATCTGTCTCTCTCACAATCCCACAGCACCTTCTTACAGAATCAAAGCCTCTTTTCAAATTTATAATCCTTGACAGGGGCCGATGACCCCAGTAAGCACTGGCTTACTTGTGCTTACTTACTAATCTGTAGTGAACAATTTCCTGGTTCATCCACCCCTGTTCAAATATACCCAGAGTCCGACCACTTCTCACTGCCTCCACCCCTACTACAAATCTTGTCATCTCTGGCCTGGGTTATTGGAAAGGCCTCTTCCATGTTCTTGCTGCCTGCTCTCTCCCCTCAGCCATTCCCCAGCCTGTCCCAGTGCTTTCCACACAGTGGTCAGAGTGATCCTTTTAAAGCACATGCCAGATCATGTTACTTTTCAACTCAAAATCCTCAGCTGACACATTCTATAGCCCTCAGACCAAAATCCTTACAATGGACTACAAATCTGGTCCCCAGTTTCTCTGGGAACTCAGGTCCTCCCATCTTGCAGGGGAGGGCAGGGCCCCAACCTCACTGATCCTGTCTTCAAGTTTCCCAGGAGCCCATCTGCCCCTGCCCCTCCCCCACTACCAAAAGCCATAAAAATTACAGAAAGATTACAGCCAAGAAAACCCTATGGAGCAGTTCTACTTTGACACACACGGGGTTACCACGAGTCAGAATTAACTTGATGGCAATTCTTTTGTTTTGTTTTGTGGAGCCCTGGTGACACAGTGGTTAAGTGCTCGGTTGCTAACCATAACATCAGCAGTTCGAACCCCCCAGCTGCTCCATGGAAGAAAGATGTGGCAGTCTGCTTCCATATAAGATTACAGCCTTGGAAACCCTATGGGGCAGTCCTACTCTCTCCACTAGGGTTGCTATGAGTCAGAACTGACTCGATGGTAATGGCCTTGGTTTTTTGTTGTTAATCTTTATGGAAGCTGATCACCAGGCCCAGGGCTCTCTTCTGCAGCACCACTGAGTGGGCTCAAACTGCCAGCCTTTAGGTTAGAAACCATTTTCGCCACCTAAGTATACTGGCCTCTGCCCCAGGGTCTTCAGTTAATAGTCCTATTAGGTTCCTTCTCCCTACCTTTAGGTCTCATCTCCTGGCAATTTACCTTAGGGGCCTGGCCTGACTCTCCTATTCTGAACAGCACTCTGCCCCACCTCCCATTTGCTTTACTTGATTTATTTGTCTTCCAGGAACTTTACCACAATCTGACATATACCTATTTATTCTAGTTATCTGTCATCCCTATTTGTCTATTTTGTTCACTGTTATATGCCCAGAACAGTGCCCAAGGTGGGTGTAGACAAATATTTGCTGAACAAATGAAATACATGTTCACCCTTCATGCAGATTCCATACGGGGAAGAGGCTGGGTTCTGCAAGGGAGAGAAGGGAGAAGGAAGAGGAGGCAGCTGTGGGTCAGTCAAGCCCAGCCTCTTCTTATCTGCTTCCTTTGGTGACACAAAAGCCACAGGTTCAGGGCCTTCCCCCGTCAGGGGCAGCTGAACAGGCCTGGGGTTTGTCCGGTCCTGCCCCAAACAGCATGTCAGAGAATTTCTTCCAAACCCAAGTAATACACTCCCTGAGGGTTATTCCAGCAAGTACAATTTTCTTCTCTTGTTACTCCTTCAATGATATTCGCATGCCCTTATGTGTTTGTGCTCAAGGATACAGCCTGGCTGACCAGTCCCTCACCCTGTTCTGTACCATGCCAAGCAGCAGCCGCCCCCCACCCTCCCAAGGCAGAGGGCACACAGAGGCACTATCAGACACGGAGACAGGAAAGGCACAAGGGGGCACATGTTATTTGAAAAAGCATGGCTGATGCCATAATTTTGTATTTTGAAAAACTTCTACACCAATTACAGAAAGTTAAACTCAGCAAACCAATCTCTTCTGGTGGAGATACAGAGGGGCAGGAGGGAGATTATGCCATGGCGTTAGAATAATTTTCAAAATGTTATAAAAACATAATCCGCACACAGATACATTGTGAACACATGCCAAAGTTTTATTTTGACCCATTAATGAGGGAACAAGTAGGATGACAAAGCTGCCTAACAGGAGAATACAGGCAAAGGATGTATATGTCCTTAGCTGCCGGGGAGTCAGCACTGACTCATGGCAACCTCACGTACAACAGAACGAATCGTTGCCCGGTCCTAAGTCAGCCTCACAATCGTCAGCGTGTTCATTGTAGCTATTATGCCAATCCATCTCACTCAGGGTCTCCCACGCCTTCTTTGGCCTCTACTTCACCAAACATGATACCCTCCTCTAGCCAGTAACAGAAGAAATAACTATTGGAATGAGATTGATAACTTAGGTAGAAAACTGGTTAAGGTTCTAACTGTAGCATAGATCATTTGCATGTTTACAGGATAAGATCATTCGCATTGTTTGGGGGGAAAATTTGCATTCTATCATCCAAAAAACGATTGTGGTTTAGTTTTCTACAAGTTAACTTTTGTCCTTAAAAAGTTGTAAAAATGTTTAAATTAAGGCGACATTACTATAGCTCAATGACCCTTGGTAGGCTTGTTAGACAGAGCCCTAGCATGACAGTGAAGGCCACAGGTATCTTCTCTGCCTTACTGGGAAGTTTTGGATATGTTTCTTAACAGGTATAACTAGTGGTGCATGGGTTGAAGTTTAGGGCAGGGGTTTGAACTGGATTGAATCAGTCCATTCATAGCCATTGAAACAAAACTGGGACAGACCCTAATTTTCAAAATTTGGGTGATCCAGAACCATAACCAGAATAGGGAAAAATTATGCATCAAAGCCCTGAAATGGGAGACTTAGGAGAGGTGTAGCGGGCCCTTTCAGGAGCCTAACGTGTGAGACTGGTTTATTGCCAGGACTGAAGACAGCAACCAGAACTGAGGAGAGCAACACACATTTAAAGTAGCTGGCATCTTTGAGCCAGGCACCCTTGTTTCAGAGTCTGGGCAAAATCCACAAGGCAAGAGATTTGGTTGCCATGCAACGTGTAGGCTGCCTTTGTTTTCTAAGAGGAGAATTAAGTTTGTAACAGGGTTTTGACCTGTAATTTTTCCCCACAAGTGTTATGGCTCCAGTTCACCCAAATTTTAAAAATTTGGGTCTGTTCTGGTGTTGCTTCTTCCACCAAGATTGAACCAAGAAGAACCAGTTAGAAGCCCTTGTTAGGGCTCAGTTGATATCCCTGTCCATGACCCCCTCCCTCCACCCCAGTCATGGGTAGGGTCCTGCCCTTTATGCTCTTCTTTTGCCCTAGCATACCCTCATCTCAGCACTCAGCACTTCGTATCAGAGTTGTGTGACTATCTCTCCCTGTAGACTCCAGGCATAGTGTTCTGGTCCACCGCTGTGTCCTTGCCCTCCAGCCAGGGCCCTGGTCTGGTACACCTTACAAGTTCAAAACATGCTTGTTGAACAACGGCATGAATGATGTGGGATCTGAGCCATTATGTGAAAAAGAGGGACCCTGAGAAAGTGAATGGAAAAGGCAGTTCAAGCCCAGAGGGGAAGGACACCGCAAAATCTCAAGCAGCTCTCTGCCGCTGGAGGGTAGGCTTCAAGGTGGCGAGAATTGCGGTGGGGTCCACGAAGGGCCACGGCAGCAGGACGTTGGCATAAAAGGTACCACAGGCCCAAACTGTTCACTAGGTTAGGAGACTGGTGAGGTGCAGGGAGCTTTCTGTTCGCAGTCGGCCTTACCCTTTGGCTGTCCTTCCCCAGTCAGCCACACGTGGGTAGGGTTCAAGGCTATCGCACTTCACAGGAACTGGAGGGAGAATGAGGAACATGGACGCTTCAGGAGGCAAGACTCAGAAATGGGTTCATTTACAGCCATCTCCTTGCAAACAAGCCTCACCCAGAGGGGTCTTTACTTCTTTCTAAAAGCCTTCCTGGGTCCATCCTGGGTGACAGGATTGTCTCCCACGGCGGAGGGGATGCCTCTCCACCTCGCCGGTCCTGCAACCCTTCTCCCCGACCCTGACCCCCAGATCGGTGCTGGCGGGCTTGGGGCGCAGGCCGCGCCTCCGGGGCAGCGCGCAGCCGGGCCTCCTGCTCCCGGAGCTGGCGGGCGCGCGTCCAGGCGGGCGTGCCGGGGAGCGCGCGCCGGCTGGCTGGCTGGCGGGCGGGCGGGGCTGCCCAGGGCGGAGCGCGGGGCGGAGCGCGGCCAGGCTGCGCGGCGCATCCAGCTCCCGGCCCGCCGTCTCGCGCCCCCAGCGATTGCCGGCTCCGGCTGCGGCTCGCCGCTCCTGCCCGCGCCCGCCATGCGGGGGACGCGCCGCTGACCCGCGCCTGCGACCCCGAGAGCCGGGCGCGCCCGGAGAAGACGCAGAGGAGCAATGAGCCGCCTGCCCTGGACGCTCGCGGCGCTGCTGCTCGCGCTGCTGGCGGAGGTAGGGCCGGGGGCCGCGCCGCCTGGGGAGCCTCCCAGATGTGCTCCTGGAGCGCGAACAATGCCGAGAGCTGAGGGGGAGTCGCAGTTCGGACGCGCCCCCGGAGCACCATCTGGGAGACCCCGAAAGGTCGGGCATTGAGAGCCACAGTCTCACGGGCTGGCTGAGTCCCGGTGATTGGGAAGGTGTTAGGGACTCTGGTGACAGAGAGGCGCCCCCGGACCTCCCCGTTTCTCTCTGTTCTTCATCTTCCATCCTTCCCTCTCCTTTCCGGAGAGCTTATTTCTTTTGCTTTTTTTCCCATCTGGAGGACTCGGCAATGACCTTTGTGCGCTGCCCCTTCCCACCCCCCGCGGCGGTCTCAGGGTCGGGTGGGGTGAGTGGGGTCCCTCGGGAGCAGCGCAGGTAGGGGGGCTCTGGAGCGCCGGATGGCTTGGGGTTGGAGTGGGTTAGCTGGGGTGGGGGTGGGGAGGGGGCAATGGGCGGAGGTGAAGTTGTGGGGAAATGTCAGGGGAATGCCAGGGAATTACCAGGGATGAGCAAAAGGAGGAAACGTTCCTGCTGCGAAAATGAAGCGGGAAGTCTTCAGGCGCGAGAGGAAAATTCCACGTAGAGCTCGGGTGCTGGGTGTGAGAAACTGAAGCCCAGAAGGGAAACTTGTTGAGCCGCCTGAGGGTGAAAGCGCCCGGGTAAAACAGCCCTCGTGGGGACAGGAGCTGCTTCTGGCTGGGATGTTGCATCGTTTCATACGGAACCACTTCTTACTAAAGCGAGTTCTTCAAAACTGGAGCAAGTGGGGTTTTGGGGTGTAGGGCCTGAATTCAGGGCTTGTTCAGGTTCATTATTTTGAAGGAAATTTGTATTTAATTAGCGAAGTCAAAGTAAATGGATAGTGAGTAAGTTCCGTCTGTTTCAGCACTTTCTATTTTACAGGGTTGTAAAATTCTTCAGCTGGGGGTTACTGCTGGAAATGACCACTTGTTTTCTCCACTTACTAAAAATAATTGTTACAGAATGCTGGGGGGAAAAAAGTCTTAGCTCTTCCGGAAGGAAGGTTGATGGAAAAGTTTCTCCTTGTCCAGGCTCCGCCATAGCAAAGACTTCGTGTTTTTGTTCAAAATATCCCCCTGGCCTGGTATTTAATGTTTTTGTGGAGTGCCTCCCTGCTTGCATTCTTTCCATTTGTTCAGAATTTGAAAACCTTAGGAATTACATCCCCTCGATGACTCACCAGGGAGAACAATGGAGAAATGAATCAGAGACCACTATTTACATAAAATAAACGTGTGTGTGTACCTTAATACATCTGTACTACACATGCAGTCCTTTGTTTTTTTTAAATCATTGCTTGATGAAGTTTTCTAGCGTTCTGTGCATTTGTGCCACCAATTTAACTTTTCCCAGGTCTTTTGTCTGCCTTGATCCTGTGCCCTGTGTGGAACGAGTACTGCCTCAGGAATTCAATACTTTCCAAAATAGTTGTTTTGGTGGATAGGAAATGATCATCTTAATTTTTGTTATTAGTGGCCACCGAGTCAGTTCCAACTCAGGGCGACCCCATGCGTGCAGAGTAGAACTGCTCCAGAAACAGATGGTCAGGCCTGTCTTCTGAGGTGCTTGTGGGTGGATTTGAACCACCAGCCTATCAGCTAGTAATTGAGTGCTTAACTATTTGAGCCACCCAGGGACCTTATCATCTTATCCTCTTAATAGAGAGTTCAGATCATGTCTGAAAGGCTGATGAACGATCGTAAAATCAGAACTGGGATATAAAAGTAAAACTGAAATGACTTAGATGATGTTTCACCAAGCCATGCATCTGGATGATTGGTTGTTTTTGTTTTTAACTGCAAGACTGGTGCCGCCCCCTTTACACGATCACCCTAAGCACTGTTTGGTCTGTGACAGAGAGATGTCTCTTTGAGGAATTAAGGAGATTTCTTTATAATTCATCGTGTGGAGTTTTATATGTGAGATTTATATCTGAGATATTTTCATCTGAAATTGGGTGCTCAGAATCTGTTTTGTCAGAATGCCTTTGACGCTTTTGAAGTCCTGAGTCATTTCCATAAATGTACAATCACAGTTGTGAGGAGGCAAAGGCAAACTCCTTAAGTTGAGTGTGTAAAAACAATCCAGGGGGATATTTGATGGCTTTTGACTGCCGGCTGCAACCTGGGACATTTGTCTTTGTTTCTTTGTTCTACTTGAGCGGGTTTCAGTGTATGAATTTGTGGTGTAGTTGATCATAAACCACCTGGAATAAAGGGAGGCATGTGGTTATGGTTATCCCATTAAGGTCTCTCAGGCCCCCTGTCCCACCACCTGCCCGCCCCAGCCAGGATCGCTCAGTGAGTTCTTATGCTAGTGAGAGGTCCTTGAGTGGGGAAGGAATCTAAAAACTGCGTTTGGAGAAAGATTGTCCTCCCCTCCCTCGCCATCCCTGTATAGAAATTTACTTTAAATTTACTACATGTTAGACATGAAGACTGCTTCTTTATTTTTTATTCAGCAAACGTTTATAGGATACGTGGAGTCCCTGGGTGGTACAAATGATTAAAGGCATGACTACTAAAAGGCTACCCAGAAGTACCTCGAAAGAAAAGCCTGCGATCTGCTTTTGAAAGGGCCCAGCTGTGAAAACCCTATAGTGGGCAGTTCTACACTGCACACACGGGGTCAC
The DNA here is from genome assembly GCF_030014295.1 of Loxodonta africana. Classification (NCBI taxonomy): domain Eukaryota; kingdom Metazoa; phylum Chordata; class Mammalia; order Proboscidea; family Elephantidae; genus Loxodonta; species Loxodonta africana. Next base: position 106,255,693 of record NC_087349.1, read on the forward strand.
CATGAGTCAGAATCTACTCTACAGTAACTGGTTTGGTTTTAGTTTTACAAGGTGCTCAATCTGTGGAGCCCCTGGTGGCACAGTGGTTAAGAGCCCAGCTGCTAACCAAAAAGGGTGGCAGTTCAAATCCATCAGCCACTCCTTGGAAACTGTATGGGGTGGTTCTACTCTGTCCTATAGGGTCACTATGAGTCAGAATCGACTTGACGGCAACAGGTTTGGTTTTGTTTTACCCTGTACCAGGCACTGTTCTTAGCGCTTTACAAATACTAACTTATTAATCCTCACAGCAGCCTTTTTAATTCCATTTTTCTTTCAAACAGGAGATGTTAAATAATTTGTCCAGAGTTATACTAACTGTGAGAGGTTTGAGATTTAAACCCAGGCAGTGTGGCTGCAGCCTGTACCCCTCAGCAGTGTGCTGAGCGACCTCTCCCTCCCATAAAAAAAACATGGAGGTATATTGAGGGTTTGTGCAGAGGACATCCTGAGGCAGGGGCTTGGAGAGCTTTGCATCCCATGAAACGGGTAGACACTATACAGTACTCCGGAGGAACTCAGTCACCCTTCCATAGGGGGAACATGTATAACTCATCATCCAAAGGACATCACTTTTGAGAACGAAATCAGGTGCTATTCCTACATGTGCCCGGATCTCCAGCATCAACAGGAGTGTCCTGGGAACCCCTTGCTGGTGCTCATCCTAAACCCCAGGCCTGGGCTTTAAGTAGGAACAGGCCCTGATAGCACCATCACTCCCCCCAGGAGGCTTCTTGGGAGCTCATTTCTGAGGCGACCTTTCCTTTCTATTAACTTGGAGCTCCCTGTGAATTTCATGAGAAGCTAGTGAGGCCCCTGTTTCATCTCCCCGCCTCCTGTCACTCTTTGTATTAGCTGGTTATATGGCAGATTTTGAAGAGTGGCCCCAGGCTCTGGTTCCCAGGAATAGGGGCACCCCAAAGCCTTTCTGGGTCATAAACACTAAGGTCCTACGTTTCTGTGGTGGCAGCTGGCGTGTGTGAGAGCCTGTGACAGTCAGGCAGTGAGAGTAAAGGCACTGAGCCACCTCCTAATAGCCTGGTAGAAATAACTCCCCGTGGCCCTCACTGGGCTACAGCAGCACCCTGGAAACCCAGAGAAAAAGAGCTTAAGCCTGACTGCACTGTAGTCGGGCTTGGGGAGTAATTAGGCCCCGAGCTAACGCACCTCCCAGGGGCTTTCAAAGTGCGGTGTTTTCTAGATATTGCCACTGGCGTCTCTTTCTAGGGGTTAGATTGTTTGACAGGCTCTGCCCTTGTTGAATTGAGCCTTGGTGGTGCTGTGGTTAAGCATTTGGCGGTTAACCGAAAGGTCGGTGGTTTGGTCCCACCAGCCGCTCAGCCAGAGAAAGATGTGGTAGTCTGCTTCTGTAAAATTTACAGCCTTGGAAAACCTGTGGGGCAGTTCTCCTCTGTCCTATAGGGTCGCTATGAGTCAAATCAACTCAACAGCAGCGGTTTGGCCCTTACTGAAGTGAGCCCAGCAATGTGTGATAGGTTCTATTTAGTGCTGTGGGTTCTGCTGGTTCCATTTGCTGAGGGGTTGAGCTCTGTAAACTTGAATGTTTTATTGTGAAGGGCCTGGCCTTAGTATCTCTGGGATTCCTTCTGGCCCTCTCCTAGGCTCCTGTGTGCTTCAAAGGGCAAAAGAATAGCCGTCAGTGGGCTAGAACCAGGAGGGGGCATCTCTTAGAGTGAGGGGTGGGAAGTGAACATTAACTTGTGAAACTGGGGAAATGAAGGGATTACTGACTATTTTTCTAAAGCCCCACGTATTTTGAGGCCTGGGAGTCTCGAAATTAGAACCAAGTTATGTTTAAGGGCATTTTTTTGCCTCGCGCCAAATATTTCTAGTGCCCTGGAATTCCAACAAATGTGGCAGCCCCTGGCTGCCAATTTTCTGAAATAAACCTTTCAACCCTCCCACTCTTTAGAGTTTTTAGAATCTGAGCAACATGCAATTTGAATGAGAAAGAAGCCTGTAGGGAGTTTGTTATCTCTGGAAGCACCGTGGGAGGCTGGGTGCTGGTGGCCCAGAAGTGGCAGTGGTTAAGTGGACAGGGTGGCCAGGACTCCACTTCGAGATAGGGAAAACCTGATCCAGACCTGGCTGTAATTGGCCTTTGTTTTATTTTGGCTTGTGCACAGGTGCAGGGGCTAACTGGGGAGAAGTAACTCTAGCATCACAAGGCATGGACAGGGTTAAGGTCGTGGCCACCTCATTACCCAGTCTGGGATGGCAGATGATTTTGAGAGTACTCAGTTTTTTCATCTCCTCTCAATGAAGCCTTTCAAATGTCACCCTCTCAACCAGGTCCATCTCGATCACCATATTTAAAATTGCTAGTCGTTTCTCCTCCCAGCCCATCTTACTCTGACCAGTCTTCTCCCCACCTACCCTCTCCATACGTATTACCCTTTTTCATGACTCAGTTATTTTCTGCTTTGAATTTTTTGTTGAAACCCTGTGTTTTCAATAATGGAAGACATGCTGAAATCAATGAAAAAATTGTTTTGAGGTAATGTGAATTTTGATACATTATGTGGGAGACATATGTCCCGAGTGGACTCTGGTGGTAGGATAGGTGGGATGAGGCCTGTTTCTTCAGATTCACACAGTTAAACAGGTCCCCACCGGGTGGCAGCACACACTAAAAGTGGGAAAGCAGCTTCCCAAGAACCCTCAGAGACAGAAAATATAGGTGGGTGATGTATGTCCTATGACCCATAAAAGGGTTGGGTACCTTCAAAATACTGAACTTACATCCCACCACATAAGCACTATAGGGGGCAGAGATTTTGCTCCATTTTGTGAACTAAAATATCCCAAGCTTTGAGAACAATTGTGTTGTTAGCTGCCATCTAGTACCCTCCCTCCTGCCACTCAGGGTGACCCCATGCTCAATGGGATTGGACAGTTGTGGCCCATAGGGTTTTCATTGCCTGATTTTCAGAAGTAGATTGCCAGACTCTTCTTCCTACTCTGCCTTAGTCTGGATGCTCCATTGAAACCTGTTCAGTATCATAGCAATGTGCAACCTTCCCCTGATAAACGAGCAGTGGCTGTGCATGAGATGCCTTGGGCAGGAATCAAACCTGGGTCTCCCACGTGGAAGTCAAAAATTCTACCACTGAACCAGCACTACCCTTCCTAGAATAGTAAGGACTCAGGTATTTGAATGAAGAAATCAATGGGTGATGGCCCTGGAGGATGGAGCTGAATAGGTCTATAGCAGGAGAGGGGATCATAGATCATAATCGATTAGCTATGTATGGAAAGAGGAGGGGTGCCTGCACTAGGTACTTCTGATCTCATCTGTGTTTGAATACCTGAAGTGCTGGAAACTGATGCTGTCTCAAGACAAAGCACCAACTGTGTGGACAGCCTTGGTTGCTAAATTCTTGAGGGGAAATATCCCCACCATTTCTCCCTATTCCTAGTTTTACCCTCTTGGACTCTTCAAAAGAAATAAATCACTTTGACAGCCCCTCACATGTTTAAACGTGGCTATTATTATCCCCTTAAAGTGTGTTCTTCCCCAGGCTTTGTTTCTTTCAGTCATTTCCCTCAAGATGTGGTTTTGAATCATTTCACCACCTCATAGCTGCCCTTTGAAAACTCTGCTGAACTGGACATTTTACAGGAAGTCCTCATTATCTCCAAATGATTGGCCCTAAAAAAGGCCAGAATGAATCCATTTAAGATAGGGATCAAAATTTCCTAGTTATGCGTGGAAAAAAAGTTTGATTGAGACCTTATTTTGAAAAACAAAGCCCAGATTATAAAAATAAGTGCATTTTATCCTAAGCACTCATTTTTAGAATGGTGAGTCAAGTTTTGGGGGAGAGTGTAATTTTTCTGACAAAATTCTGTGATGCACAATAGGATATTCTTCACTTGATGTGGACTTCAGTGGCATGATCATAATGAGGTTATTTTTTTCCAGAAATATTTGCTGTAGTCATCAATCCACTTTCCCCCTTATTTGAATTTTTATTTAAATCATCCTCCTTGGGCACCCATTCGTTCATCATTTACTAATGCCTGATTGGCAGGCTCTGTTTTGTCACTTATATTGACTTCATGAGACACGGAATCTTTGTGAGATTTTCAGAGCCATTTTGCCGTGTACTTGTGGGGTTTTTATGTTGTACTCTCTTATGATCTTTCAATCAGAGATTGATCAAGGAGCTGCTAATGATAAATGGGAAACCCTGGTGGCATAGTGGTTAAGTGCTACAGTGCTAACCAAAGGGTCGGCAGTTCGAGTCCGCCAGGCACTCCTTGGAAACTCTACGGGGCAGTTCTACTCTGTCCTATAGGGTCGCTATGAGTCGGAATTGACTCGATGGCACTGGGTTTGGTTTTTAATGATAAATGGGAAACCCTGGTGGTGTAGTGGTTAAGAGCTACGGCTGCTAACCAAAAAGTTGGCAGTTTGAATCCAACAGGTGCTCCTTGGAAACTATGGGGGCAGCTCTCTTCTGTCTTATACGGTTGCTAGGAGTCAGAATCGACTGGACGGCAACGGGTTTAATGATGAATGGGTGGGGGTATGGTAAGTACTTTTTGTCATAATGGTTCTGGCTTGCCTCCTGTCTCTCTGCCATCGGGACTTATTTGAACAGTAAGGACACTGTTTTTTACAGGTGTAGTCTCACTGGCACCATGACAGTCCTTGTTGAGACTGTCTCGTTATACACATAAGATTATATTAGTTCTCCCCTCCCGTGCAGCCGATAGTTTCACACTGAGTTTGCAATTTTGCGGGGACACTGAAGTCATGTGCTTCTGCTAGTCCACAGCTCCCCACAATAGCTGTGGAACTCTTTAAGTATTTTAAAACCTAAATTGAGGACTATATATTGGCCTTGGAGCCCTGGTGGCGAAGTGATTAAGAGCTCAGGCCGCTAACCAAAAGGTCAGCAGTTGGAATCCACCAGCCATTCCTTGGAAACCCGGTGGGGCAGTTCTATTCTGTCCTGTAGGGTCGCTATGAGTTGGAATCGACTTGACGGCAACAGGTTATATTGGTCCTAGTTATAGTGTCAGTGTGGAGGGAGGCCCTCTGGAAAATCCTGCACTTGGAATTTAACTCTCTGGCACAGATTGAACGAACAGATTTTGAATATTGTCAGTTGTTTCCAACCAAGGTTCATGTGCCTATGGTCCACTGCCAAGATGGAGACCACACATCTGCAAAGAGGGAGGGGCCCAAGTTACCCTTTTGTTTAGAAATCATGCTAGCTTGCCTTTTTAGTACATCTCTGACTAAATTAAGAAGAAGAAGAAGAAGAAAAAAAACCCAAACCAGTTAACTTTGACTCCTGGTGACCCTGTGTCTGCCAGAATAGAACTATGCTCTGTAGGGTTTTCAGTGGCCGATTCTTTAGAAGTAGATCACCAGGCCTGTCTTCTGAGGTGCCTTTAGGTGGACTTGAACTTCCAAACTTTTGGTCAGCTGAGCACGTTAACCATTTGCACAGTTTGGCCATTTGTGTCCAAAACAAAGGACAGGAAGAATGTGATTAATGTTATACTTAGTTCTGAGTTTTTGCCCTGGGTCAACCAATGGTCCAAATGATCCTTCTCCCCACCTCAGGTACTGTTTGAATGATGTAGGTAACATGCTGACTTTTAATTAACTCGGAGTAAAGGTAAGTGAAATCCTTGAGTGCTCAGTGAAAGCCTCAGTGGCTTGGTGTTTTGTGATTTGAGTAGTGCTGTCAAAAGAGTAAAAATAGGGCCTTGTGAAGATGGTGGAGACAGAACCAGAGCCTTTCCAGCAGCGGGGAGGGTGGGAGTGTGTGTTTTAGGGTGGATGGCACTACATTTGGAAAAGTTCTGGTGTGGTTTTGTTACCGGAATAAGGTTCTTGCCTCTCACTGGTCAAGAATGAGCAGGCAAGGCACGTAGTTTTCCACACGAGCAAGGCTTTATTGAAGAGGCTTGCAAGTGGAGACAAGGAGGGCCTAGAGCAACGCATACCCTCATCTCACAGAACAAAAGACAGGCCCGAGTTTTTAAAAGTTCTTGGGTGGGAAAAGATTCATATTTATTTATAGGCACAGGCAGGGATATGTTAACTAAGGTGCGGGCCCAGCAGCTTTCTAAGATGGCTCCTGTCCTGGAGGCCTCTGGGATTCGTAGCAGGACTTATTATGGGGTGTCGCACCTGCACAGTCTCCTGCTCCTTGGATGCAATTCCTGCTTGGGGCTATAGCCCCTCACTGCCCCTGGTGGAAGGTCACACAGCGGTCACAGGTAGATGTTCTGCGCATGTCCCTGGGCCTGGTCTTCCCCAACTGTTTCTGAAAGACTACATTAAAGAAGTTTGCGGGCTATTTTTAGATACCCTGCCCCATTGTTTTGGGGAATGGCTTTGCTTCTGCGCCCTGGCCCATTTCTTGTTATTTTGTTTGCAGATTTGGGGCCCCCTCTGTTCCTTGTCTTACTAAGTCTCTAGGTTCCACACTCAACCCCCTATTACCTCCCTGATAAAAAAAAAAATAGTCTATTTCTCTTTTACTTGTTTCTCCTCTAGCCGCAGCAGTCTCTTCACTATTTCTCAAACAGGCACCCTCCGATCTCAGGGCCTTTGCCCCGTCTTAGTTTCTGGTTCTTCATTCCTTTCCTTGGATAGAAAAAGCAGCCAGAAGATGGGGCGGGGGGGGGGGGGGGGTGCTTGAAGCAAGGTCCCTACAGCCCTCAGGGGTCTTTTCAATACTCCAAGTAGCTTCCCGCTTAGACAAAGTCCCCTCAACCTCAGCTGCTCTATGTTGCCCTCAAGATAAATTCCAAACACCTCAGCCGACCTTTGAGTCCTTTTGGAAACAGGCTTCTCCTGCTTTGTTTTTCTTTCCCTGTTATTTTCTTGTCTCTCTCCTTGAACACTTTCCTGTAGATCAGAGCTTGTCATACATTTTGCTTGCATACTCTCAGTGAATTTTCCAAAACTATAGACCCTCTCAGGGAAACCTTGGTGGTGTAGTGGTTAAGTGCGACGGCTGCTACCAAAAAGGTCGGCAGTTTGAATCCACCTGGTGCTCCTTGGAAACTCTGTTGGGGCAGTTCTGCTCTCTCCTGTAGGGTCACCATGAGTCAGAATCAACTCGATGGCAATGGGTTTGGTTTTTTGGCTTTTTTATAGACCTTCTCACATTTATTTTTTTTTTAACAGATGAAACATATGTAAATGTTCTTTCATTCTTTTGTAGTAAAATATATAACACGTGTAATATATATAACATGTATTTATTATAATATATGCAGCATACATAATACATAAAACAGCATAAAATTTGCCAGTTTAACCCTCATATATTTTTAAGTTGATATTTTATTATAGATTGGAATGGATTTAATCTCTTGTGTATTGTAAAAATTAACTGTTTAAAATTCAACTGTAATGTCACTCTTTTGATGTATTCAGTGGAATCTGAACACCATTTGCTATTTGATACCGATTATCAGTTCTTTAAAAATATACAAACAAGGTCTTCTTGGAAATTGAACTCTTGAAACTGTTGGAAATGTAACAGTGCTGTTTTCTCTTTGAACTTCTATTTTGTTCCTGCTTGCCCCACAGAATTTATCCTAATGAAATATATATTCGTGTTTGAAAGTCTGTTTTTTTTTACATGTCACTTTTTTCTATAACAAAAATAGGTATCTAAATTAATTTAAAAAAATTTCTCAGATAAACCTCTAAGAGATTAAAAATAACTAGTAGACTGAGTTATCATTGCAATCATTAGTATTACACACTTGATTGAAATACTGTAAACATGTTGGAAATAAATTTCTAAATGGGATAAGTAAGGATTTTTTTTTCAATTAGTGCATGTGTTACAAATGGAAATATAAGAAATTTCATTATAGCAGTGCCACTCAATTCTTTGAATTCCTGGGAAATGTGCCCGACCCTAAAAGTAATCTGATTAGATCATCTTTCATTTTCATTGAAAGCAAAAAATTTGAAACCACCTGAAACACAAAGGTATATGTCAACACCGATATTTGCAGTGGCCTTGGGTGGATACTGGACATTTTTCAGTTCTGGCCCTGCACATGCTAGTAAGGTTAGGAATGGGTGAGAGGTGCGCCTTCCTTTTCTAAGGCGAGAAGGGTGCTGGCCACTGGACCAACATCTTGACCCTGGCCTGCATTCTCAGGCAAGTTGGTGTTAGGAAAGAGGACCCACGAGAATTGAAGGTCTGGAAATTGAGTCCCTTAACACTGTAGAGGAGTACCCCTTAGAAAGCCCATGGGAACCTCAGGGAACTCCTCTCTGTCTCCGCCCTTCTCATACTCAGCCCTGGACGCACTGTAGAATGGCCTGGGAAGCTTTTAAAGATTACCACCACCTGGGCCCTAGCCCAGACCAATTATATCCAAATCTCTGGGGGCAGCCCCTTACATCTACATTTTCTAAGAGATGTACATTGTGTCTGATGCACCTTGAGGACTGGCAGTCACATTCAGCCCAGTCAGACTCTAGTGCTTGCTCTGGGTCTCTGAAGGCAGCATGCTTTCTCTGCCTAGTCTCCCTTCCGCTGACTTTGCCAGTTCAACTTCCACTCAACTTTAGTATCCCCAGGTGATGTCCAGGAAGCCCCTCATCTGTGATGTAGGTGCCCCACTTGGCAGGCCACCCCCAGGGCTTTTAGCTCGGGTATGTTAATTGTCTATTGGTTGTCTGTGAGCCTGGCCCAGGAATGAAGATTTTGGCAGAGGCGGGAGGGAATGGGATCAGCAGCTTGGATATAGATGTTAGCCTTGGAAAAGGGGTAGGGGCTTCTTTCCCTGGGAAGTGAGGAGGTGAGCAAGAGGGAAGGTGCAGGTATAATTGAGGTTTAGTGTGAAGAGGTTGATGTAACCCTTGTGGAATGCTTGGAACCTTTTCATTAAAACACGCCATGAGGGTGAGCTGGGAAGGGTCTGAATTTCAAGTAGCAGCAAAGGCCTGAGAGAGCAGCCGTGGTTAGGTCTGCAGGGAAGCATCAGGGTTGAGGTTTAGAGTGAGACTTTCTCATAGTCGTATGGATACAGCCGAGTGTCCTCCTAGCGCCATAGGCACAGAGCAGTGGCTGCTCAGGGTTGGGGATTGATGCAGTAGGCTTGGCAGTATGTCAGCAGTAAACATTCTGGGGGTTGTTACAATGCCTGGTTTACATCATTGCTGGACTGAGTGAAGACAGAGGGGTTTTTTTTTTTTTTAAAAAAAATTGCCTTTGAGTTGATTCTGACTCATAGGGATCCTATAAGACAGGGTAGAACTGCCTCTTGTGGTTTCTAATGAGTGGCTGGTGGATTCAAACCACTGACCTTCTGGTTAGCAGCTGTAGCTCTGAACCACAGCACTACCAGGGCTCCCAGAGGGGGTTGCTGGGTTAGAAAATGAGGGCACGGTTGCAAGTTATTGGAGACCACACAGAGTGAGTTGGAGGCAGAGCCAGTAGACAGGAGGCTTCAGGAGCAGGGAGGGCGAGGATGTGGTGGTACAAGAGACTGGCGCTGAGGTTTATGTCAGTTTCCTATTACTGTGGTAACAAATTACCACAAGCTTAGTGCTGTAAAACAACACAGATTTATCATCTTGCAATTATAGAGGTCAGAAATCCAAAATGGGCCTCACTGGGTAAAATGAAGGTGTCGGCAGGGCTGTGTTCCTTCTAGAGACTCTAGAGAGAATTACTTGCCTTACCTTTTCAGCTTCTAGAGGCCATCTGCATTCTCTGGCTCACAGCGCCTTTGTCCATCTTCAAAGCCAGCAAATTTGGGGGTGGATTATCCAATAAGCAATGTAAGCATGGGCTTATTTGTGCTTACTTACTATTCTGTAGTGAACACTTTCACCTGGGTTTCACCATGCCGCATCAAAGTGAAACCCAGGTGAAATTGTTCACTACAGATTAGTAAGTAAGCACAAGTAAGCCCGTGCTTACCTTGTTTATTAGATAAATTTATCCCTGGCAGCAGTTTTGAATTTTCAAATCTCTCTCATTGCCTCCCTTTGTTGCTTATAAGGACCCTTGGGATTACAATGGGTTTACTCTAATAAACCAGGGTAATCTCCTTATTTCAAGACCCTGTCCTACAGGGTCGCTATGAGTCGGAATCGACTCGACGGCACTGGGTTTTTTTAACTTAATCATACCTGCAAAGTCCTTTTTGTCACGTAAGGCAATTTATTCACAGGTTCTGAGGATTAGGGTATGGTCATCTTTGGGATGGTAGTGAGGGGGTCTTTATCCTGACTACCAAAAAAACAAACCAAACCCAGTGGTGTCAAGTCGAGTCCAACTCATAGTGACCTCGTGTGTTACAGAATAGAACTGCTCCATAGGGTTTTCTTGGCTGTAACCTTTACAGAAGCAGATTGCCAGCCCTTTCTTCTGCAGCACCACTGGGTGAGTTCAAACTGCCAGCTTTTTGGTTAGTGGTTGAGTGCAAAGCACTTTTGCTGCTAAGAGACCTATATTCTGCCTATTGGAAGCTTGAAAAAATGACTGCGTACAACAGATATTGTGAGCAAATCACTGTTAGCGAAGGTTCTTACAGTCCGTTAGCACAGTATGAGGGTATTCTTTAGACACTGAACTGTGCAGTTCACAGCCTTGCTGAGGGGGCAGTGGAGTGCAAGTGAGTGAGTGCCTCCATTTACTGCAGCTGGTCATGGGGTGGACTAGTTAACATGGGTCTTAGGTCTGCTAACCAAAAGGTCCATGGTTCAAACCCACCAGCCACTCTGCTGGAGAAAGATGTGGCAATCTGTTTCCGTAAAGATTTACAGCCTTGGAAACCCTCTGAGGCAGTCCTGCTCTGTCCTGTAGGGTCGCTGTAAGTTGGAATCGACTCAACGGCAGTGGATTTGAATTTATTTGGTTTTAGCCACCCCAGTGGAAGCTGAATTCACCTTCAACTTCTCTGATTTGCAGATGACAAATCGCAGCTAAGAGGATTTCACTTATAGTGGAAGGCTTAGGCAGAATGGAAGCCATTGGTTACTTAATGCACTTGATGCTTTTAACCAGTTCCTTGCGGAAAGGAACCAGTCTTCTAATCAAGACATCTGGACTCTGGTCAGCTGAGTGGCCATGAGAGGCCCTCCCGCTGCCAAGGCTCCTTGGTCTGCCCAGCGGCATGGTGCCCTCTGAGTCTGGCTGACTGGCCCACATCATACTCCTCTCATAAGACTGGAAGGGCGGACTGCTTAATTAAAGGTAGAGCTGGTTCCTTTCAAAGTGTCAGCGTGACCTGATGGTGTCGTTAGTGACACTGCCAAGAGTGGAGATAGATTTATTTAGTAATGACTGTCACAACTAGAATCAGGACCTTTTTGATCTGAATTCAGTTGTTGGTATAATTCCACCCTCCCCTTTTAGAAAAACTTACCGTGGTAAAATATATATAACATGAAATTTACCATCTTAAGTGCACCAAACCAAAAAACCCAAACCCGTTGCCCTTGAGTTGATTCCGACTCATAGTGATCCTATAGGACAGAGTAAAACTGTCCCATAGGATTTCCAAGGAGTGCCTGCTGAATTCCAACTGCCCACCTTTTGTAACTTTTTTTTTAATTGAACTTTAGATGAAGGTTCTAGAACAAACTAATTTCTCGTCAAACAGTGCACATATTGTTGTATGACATTGGTTAACAATCCCACGACATGTCAATGCTCTCCGTTCTCAACCTTGGGTTCCCTATTACTAGCTGTCCTGTTCCTCCTACCTTCCAGGCCCTGCCCCAGGGACAGTACACCACTTTAGTCTTGTTTTGTTCCATGGGACTGGCAAACTGCCCACCTTTTGGTTAGCAGCCATAGCTGCTCTTAACCACTATGCCACCTTAACAGAAACTCAGTACCCATTGTAATTCTCTTTTTTGAAAGCTGGCTCAGCATCTCATTGCCCTTGATAAGTACAGTAGCCCATATGAATAGAAACCCTTACTATCCTTACTATTTGGAGCCCAAATAGGATTAATACAGTTAATCTTCAGAGGGAAACTAGCGTGAAACTTCAGTGAGGTGAGTTCTTCTCTTAACATTGAACACTGACTGACCTTTCCTTTGCTCCTTCCTTTGGTTTTTAGTGAGTCTGCATTATTATTGCTGAAAAGATCTCAGAACACTAAAATAGCTCTTTCTTTGTCAGTCAGCTTCACTAATGAAGCCAGGCCTTAGTGTCCCGCCTTTAGCCTTACTATATTTTAGGCCCATAGTCTGAAGTCCTTACTTTATGGGTCTTTGGCTACAATGAAGATGGGGTGGGAGCATGGATAAGATACCTTACCAGTTGCTGTTGAGTCAGTTCTGACTTACGACGAGCCCATGTGTGTCAGAGAACTATGGTCCATGGGGTCGTTGCTGTTTTTTTTTTTTTCTCTTCTAACACTTTATTGTGTTTTAGGTGAAAGTTTACACAACAAATTGGTTTCTCCATTCAACAACTCATACACAAATTGTTCAGTGACATTGGTTGCTATCTCCACAATGTATCAGTACTCTCCCTATTTCTACCCTGCCTGCCCTGTTTCTATCCATCCAGTTTCCCTGCCCCTCCTTGCCTTCTCATCTTTGCTTTTGGGCAAATGTTGCCCATTTGGTCTCGTAGAGTGGATTGTTTAAAGGGGCACATTCCTTGTGGGTGTTAGTTTATTTTATAGGCCAATTTATTATTTGGCTGAAAGGTGACCTCTGGAAGTGGCTTCAGTACCAGTTTAAAAGAGTGTAGTCTCTATCAGTCCAGTAAGTCTGGTCTTTTTTATTAATCTGAGTTTTGTTGTACATTTTTCTTCCGCTCTAACCAGGACCTTCTGTTGTGTCCTTGGTCACAACAGTTGGTAGTGCTAGCTGGGCACCATCTCGTTCTTCTAGTCTCAGGCTAGAGGAGGCTATGGTTTGTGTGGGCCATTGGTCCTGTGGACTAATTGCTTCCTTGAGTCTTTGGTTTCCTTGCTTCAGAAAGGAAGAGACCAAAAGTTGTATCTTAGATGGTCGCTCGCAAGCTTTTAAGACATCAGACGCTACTCACCAAACTGGGATGTAGAACATTATCTTCTATGAACTATGTTATGCCAATTGACCTAGGTGTCCCCCAAGATTATGGTCCTTAGCTTTCCAGCCCAGTAACTCAGTCCCATGAGGTGTTAGGATTTGTCTAAGAAGCTTTCATACCTGTGTCTCCTATGTGCTCTATTGTATATGTAAATATATATGCAAATAGGTACATACAAATCCCCTCGACTATGTATATGCACATATACGTACTCCCATACACTGTCCCACATCCATATAGCATACATATCTATCTGTATAACCACTCATAAATTTTTGGTAGTTACTGTCGTCGCAGAATTGTACATGTTATAGCACTTACTGTAGTTGTCCTTTATTCATGTATACCTCTCAGCGTCTTCATTTACCTTGGTCACATTGTGCTGACTTCCCCCATATTGTGTATTGCCTTTCCTTTCACTAGAATTAACATGTGCCTACTGTCTAGTAAGTGATTCTTCCTTCCTTCCGCTCCCATCTCTGGTACCCATCAAAGAACATTGCTTTTTGTGTATAAACCCATTCTTGACTTTTTATAAAAGTGGTATCATATATTTGTCCTTTTGTGATTGACTTATTTCACTCAGCATAACGTCCTCCAGATTCATCCTGGTTATAAGATGTTTCATGGACTCAGAATTATTCTTTATATCTTTTTTTTTGTTATGTAGTATTCTATTTTATGCATGTACCACGTTTTGTTTATCCATTTATCTGTTGATAGACACTTAGGTTGTTTCCATCTTTTTGCAATTGTGAATAATGCTGTAGTGAACATGGGTGTGCGTATATGCCTATTCCTGTTACCGCTCTTATTTATCTAGGATTACTGGATCATATGGTATTTCTATTTCTAGCTTTTTGAGGAAGCGCCATACCATATTCCATAGTGGTGTACCATTTTACAACCCCACAGCGGTGTAGAAGAGCTCCAGTCTCCCTACAACCTCTTCAGCATTTGTTTTTTTTTTTTTTTTTGATCAGTGCCGTTTTTACAGGGGTGAGATGGTATCTCATTGTAGTTTTGATTTGCATCTCTGTAATGGCCAGTAATGGCAAGTATCTCTTCATGTGTTTGTTAGCCACCTGAATGTCTTCTTTGGTGAAGCGCGTTCCTGTCCTTTGCCCATTTTTTGATTGGATTGTTTGTATTTTTGTTGTTAAGGTGTTGAAGTTTTCTTTATATTTTAGAGGTTAGACCCTTGTCAGGTATGTCACTGCAAAATTTCTTTCCCAACCTGTAGGTTCTCTTTTGGTAAAATTTTTTGGTGAGCCTGTGTATTTTTTAGGAGGTCTCAGTTATCTAGTTTATCTTCTGTTGTTTGTGCATTTTTAGTTATGCCACTATGTTATATTCCAGGAACTTTATAGTTTCAGGTTTAATATTTAGGTCTTTGATCCATTTTAGTTTTTATGTATGGTGTGAGGTATCAGCCCTGTTTCATTTTTCTGCAAATGGATATCCAGTTTTGCCAGCACCATTTGTTGAAGAGATTATCTCTTCCTCATTGAATGGACTTTGACTCTTTGTCAAAGATCAGCTGTCCATGACTGGATGAATTTATGTCTAGGTTCTCAATTCTGTTCCATCGATC